>NC_142414.1:15548382-15865735 GCF_059516105.1 Syngnathus floridae | reverse complement strand
CGACAACTTGGATGACAAAATTGGTATGCGGTGCTTCCAAACGAAAGCAACACAGTGTTAAAGACAGATGGCTCCAATTCTTCCTGGACCATCTATTTTTTATCTAGGCCTCACAGCCTATAAATATTCAAATAATATTCATTTATCTATGCTCTGGTTGGAGGAAAGGTTTGGAATGAAGTGACTACAACTCTATACCGTGTGCCGCTGACGCTGGAAGCATTACATCGCCTTGTCTGTGGTACCACTGGCCTGATGCTGGTACTCAGCTATTTTCTGACTAGATTCATCACATCTGACATTCAATCCGCTGCACGGACTGATTGGTATAGTGATTACCACCACCGTGCATGTTCACTGTTTGATTGTGACACACGGAACGTATTTTCTATCAGTCTTACAAGTTTGACTCACAGGTCATATATGATTGCATGAACAGCAACAGCATAACAAAGAGTGTTCCTACTATCAAACATGAATGATGACGTTTACAGTGCCAAGAGGTATTACATGCATACTTATCAACAGCTAATTCACTTTATATTCTTGCACATTTTGCACAATGCCTGGAGTAAATAGGTTTTTGCAACATGGAATATATATATATATATATATATATATATATATATATACATTTCTTGGTTCTCAGTCATTGTAAAGTGCATTGTATGCCACAAAGTTATCCATAATAAGAGGATAATTAAATCCAAGCAACCGCTTTTGAAATCCTTATTTTTACTGTAGCACAGCAACATTTTTGAAATCCAGCAAAATGGTTGATGGAAAGGGGGGGGGCGGGGGAACTGTTTTTTTGCCCTAATTTTATTAAGTCATAAATAGAACTCATCAATCAGGACATGTGTTCCCAAGATTTCCGTTTAATGCCAATTTCCACATCAATCAGTGAGCATTTTTAACCATGTTTATTCTTGTTGTTGCACCCCCCTCCCCTGCAGTGTTGGCCTCCAAGCAGACATATATAAGCTACAGTAACCATGCCATCTAAGAGGCAGCCGAGTGTGAGCCCAAGGAGAGATACTAGAAGATCTGCTGCCGCACAGACGAAAGCTGGGATTGAAAGGATGTCATATTTTTTTAGATAATAAACACCACTTCTATCAGACATGAGTCGAATGCAAGCAAGAGATGAGGGATGAGAAGTCGGGAACCGTTCATTTCCCCCTTCCCTGAGACACATAATGTTGGGTTGTGATGTTTCCAGGCACAGGATGAATGCGCCACCTCAAACCAACACTTTATTTGCTTTCAAAAGTCAATAGCACACATTTCAGGCATCTCCTCGGCTGAGCCATTCGACTCACTCAAACAATAAAAACCTAGGTGGTGGGGGATGAACTAAATCTTGATGGAGTTGCTACTCGTCAAACTGTACACTGCCTTACAAGAGTTTGTGAACTAACCATATCTGGTGACAGTCAAAAAGAAATCGCTCGGTCATTCCGATTTATTTGTGTTTTCTATCAGTGTTTCATAATTCTGTGTTCAACATCGCCATCAATTTTAGGGGCAAACCTAATGTACAGTCCCAGAGCATGCTTGTGGGCGCATCACGTGTACTGTGCTGTGTTGTCAATGGAATGCGATGTGTCATGATTGTCATTAACAGTAGCGACCATTAGCCAACCTCTGAAAAAGGAGCCCAACAACACAGAAGTTGATTTGTTTAGCTCAATGAAGATATGGAGTCTACTTTAAAAATGTCAAATTAAATGGCCCTTATTTAATTAATCTTTTGTTTTTATGGAATATATTTGGGATCCCTCCCCCCCCCCCCTTCCACAGGATTTTGGAAGCTGTTATTGATGGTTACAAAATTAAGGCTCATCATGTATTCTAGCATCCATTCCCTTCATTTTGTGCACTGACCTTTCATCTTTCATGGACCGCTCATGGTGTCGTATGCTTTGCGTAACGTCTGAGTGCATTCTGTTCAAACACTACGAAAGAACTCAGTGTACAAAATCGAAATGTGTAAACTCCACTTCTGTCGTCTGTCTCTCTAATTCTCCTTCCGTATTCCTCGTGAAAAGAGCAACTCTTGAATTTGTCACAATACTTATCCTCAGCCATGCAGAATACGTATGTTGCATGTCGAAAAATGTAAGTCATGTGAACAACTTGATATTCAGGTCTGATGTCCCGGAAAGTAATTGTTGAAGAGAATTATAACACACCAACGGATTGGGTTTTATTAAAAATTCTTGCAGCTCTCAGCTAGAACAAAGGTTTTAAGATATTGCTGCTTTGGCATTTTTTTCCATTATTTGGATAAAGTATTGTTTGTGGGAAAAGTGTTTGTGATAATGAATACACTTAACGGCTTTTTTTGTCACAATATTGCTTTTATTTTTCTAAAACATTGTATGTGGAACAAAATTAAAAAAATGTTAAGTGCTGAGTGAAACTACTGTAAGTGGCAAGTAAATGTATGTTTACAAATGGTTTCATCATGTTTGCTTTATGTATGGAAATTATTTAAAAAAAAGGGAAACAAAAATAAATACAGTGCCTGGATATTTATGAATTATCTATAGAAAAAAATACAGATGTGTAGAGCATGTTCATTTTTATACGAGATGTTTCTAATAAAAGCACACTTTTTGTAATAATGTGTTTTACTTTATCTTCACTATTTTATGAATAGTTTTGTTGTTGTTGTTGTTTTGCAGCTATGATATTGACTAGAATACAAAACTGCGGTTTGGTAGCTGCAAGCAAAAATATGGACAACTGAAATTGGAAAAAAAAAAAGAGTTCAATAGATAATACAATTTCATACATGCTAGGTATGCATAGATGGCGAATTCAATTCAAGACATCATTGGACGTACGTAGCACTATACATTTACTGTAGTCTCTTTTTATCCAGGGGGGACTTCCCATTGGGAAGTGTTCAGTTTCACAACAGCATGTGACATAATGAACATATGGAAAGTCAAATTAAAATACAAACATGCACAGTGCCATCGTTCCCTGTAGCGTTTGGTAAAGCAGCTCTCCAGAAAAAAAAATGCCATCACCAGCAACTGATTAACTCGTCATGGGTCACTTTGAGTGCCAAAATAATGACAGCCATCATACGAAAACCTCCTCTTCCCCGTGCCCTCTCGTAACCGCTTTCCATAGTGATGCATCTATTAGAAATAATTATGCAATCATTTGTCATCAGATGTGATAAATTAAAGCAATTACAAGCTGCCTCCATTAATACTAAGCAGCGTTTTAAAGCCACAGAAGGTCTCCCTCGGGCAGTACACGGAGACAAATATTGAGCTTGGGTATAATGAAGGATGAAAAAAGTTCATAGAAAACATACATGCTTTGTATTGACTTCTAATCAAACAGACCCTGTAAAGTGAGTTTAAATATGCAGCAATATTCAACATCACTTATGAGCCTGTCCAACCTGACTTCTACTGACTCACACCTTGAACTGGTCACCAGATAGTCACAGGGTACATATACCAAATAGAGATGGATTTTTTTATAAATCCCCCCCAAAGAATTTTTAAAAAATCATAGGAATCTGGGAAAAAAATGCCCCACAAAATACCTGAACGTCAATTATCTGGCTTACCACAAAGTATGATTCATTTTTGGTGTTTTCTGGTTGGATTCCGCTAAGGTTGCCTTTTTTTTTTTTTTTTTTTTTTTTTTTTTTCACCAATTTGGCGTGTAAGCTTGTATGGTGGCTTAAACAATTATCAGGCCTTTTCAAAGATCCTGTGGTTTTCACTAGGAATACTCAATATTGCCTCCATTAAGTGTATAATTATAACATCCAAATCCCTGTTGTGCAAATAATTAAATACTGTTCAAAAGAACATTTAGGGAATACAAGAAAATCCAAGGTTCTCTCCATTTGAAATATCACTTTAATAATTTCACACTCCATCTTAAACCAAGCGTGTTTGTTGTTTTTTTTCCTCATGAGGAAAGCATTCAATGTAGCGTGAGGTTTTAGTTTCTCTGTGAGGACACCAGCAGGATGCTGGGCGGGCTGACTTCACCTTTGCTCCACTGCGCCGCCTCATAAAATATGGTGTGCGGAACGAATGAGGTCACAAGCACACTATGGCTGCCCTGCAGTGGTCAAACACTTTTGGGTCATCTTCTTTTTGTCATTCCTTCAACGTTAGTCTCAACTTTTCTGAACTCCGAATGGAAGAACATAAAATCTTGTGTGTTTCCATTTAAAGAGAAGACATCGGAGGGTTACCTGTGTATCACGTAGTTCAAGACTGAAGTGTCTTCATGTCTATGCCAAGTGTGTCATTGACAGAATATCTAATTTAGTAACAGAATGGTCTTTCAAGACTGCAGTGTGGGCTTTTAGTGCAGTTGGGTAAATTACAAAAGGCAAGTGGACAGGTATATGTGACAGGCATTGATAACTGATGAGTCACATCCCTTACATATGGCCGTCCGTGACGTTGAACCTGTTATGCGATCCTCTCACACGGAGACTGATGGCTGATGTGAAAGGTTACTCAAGTGGTTCTTGCAGGGATAACCCCCCCCCCCCCCCCTCCCCCGTGTGTCAGTTTATTTGAACTGAAGCATCTGTCTAAACTTCTTTATAAAGGCTAAAAGGTCTTGTGTCTCACAGGGTGACACTCACTATTTCAGCATTACTTTTGGAGACGACTTTACTGCCGTACTTGGCAACAAGTGGAGGGCTTTATGAGCACGCTCCATCAAACAATCAAACGCATCACCGTGCATACACAAGTCGGATTACTGAAACACAACTTGGCTCATAAACTGTCTGACAAACTTTTAAATTACTCAGGCATAAAACCCATTATGCATAACAGCAGCCCTTTTCTGGACATTAAATAATTGTAACAGAATTCTTGACAGCACAATGGAACCAGTTGATAGGATGTACTGGATTATGAATGTTTGATCACTTAAAAACGACAGAACCACCGCACAGAATATATATTTGTCTGGGCGTTTGCTTTTGAAATGCGGATAGTATAATTTTAGTGTGCAAAGAAGACACAGTAGGTTTGCATTACTGCTCAAATCGACATTGCCAGACCACCAAAGATAAAAATTTGATCATATTGGAGCACAGCAGTATTGCACATGACAAACATGCCCTGATAAATGCAGAAGGTTTATTTTGGCAATTAACTGTCAAAAATCAATGCTTGTGAACAATTGATGATTTGTCTCCATTCTCCCCTGTCTGTGTTTTTATAAATCCAACATCCTAATTGACAAAACAGAAGCTTTGACCCCTTCAACGATGATTTGTAATTGCATCTGTAATGACAAACCGAAAACAGACGCAGCAATATAAACAGCTCTGATCCATGGGGTCAAGTGCTCATGTTGACAGCAGTATTGTCATCAGTGATGGACTGTCAATCAAAAATGGCCAGACAGGAAGGCCCAAAATTTAAAGCGGCTATTTTTAAATACGAATGGCGGCGTACGCAGTCTCGCTTTCCTGCCTTCTTTGGGCCGTGATTACGACTGGATATGCACAGCTGTTTTGTATATTTAAGTACCGGTATGTATCACATGTTTTTTTGTTTCTTGGTCACTCTGTTGTATTTGCACGTGCATGCGGCTGTTGCTACCTTGGTACGGCTCCTGATTTAGGACAGTCATGATGTTGTGCCATTACTCGTCACATGTTCGCTACCCAGCTTCAACCTGCTGCCCTTCAGTCACTATTTACATGTTACGTTTGTTGTGCAGTCCATAGGTCTCCTGCCCCCCCTCCCCTGAATAATTTAGCCCAACAGCCATTCCTATAAAAACCCCATCTATATTAATGAGCCACCTCCGAGCATTCGGATCATTGAATGATGGTTGCGTTCCCGCCCGTCATGTTGGAGTTGTCAGTGAAGGCAAGGCAGTTGTATTTGTACAGCACATTTCATACACAAAGCAACTTAATGTGTTTCACAAGCAAAGACGCAATATTTATAAGCATTTAAAAACATAATAATCGGAAGCAAAGCAGAGACAACAAAAGCTTAGCCAAATTACTAAAGGAACCAAAACTTTACTAACATTTAAAGAATTATAATAGTAAAGAAGTAAAAATAGGTTTCTAAAATATATATTTTTAAATTATACCTTATATTGTACTATATAATTATATGATTATATTACATAATAATATTGAATTATATAATTAATAATGGAGACAAAAGGGAAAATGGGTGTGTTTCAAAGTAAAATTCAGAAACTCAGACACAGATGCACACATACATACTAACTTCCCCATTCTACTTGAGACATCCTTCATCTGTCATCCGTTTCCTCCAGCTGGAATCGAAATCCATTCATGCAGACATTGGTTCTGTGAAATGTTGCTTTTGTCAGATCTCAAATAGGTTTGCTGCATACCAAGTCATGTATATTTTATTTGCGTTATGTTAGGTTACGGATTCTAGTTATTGATCTGACTCCAAATTGCGATCAACACTTAACACATAAATTGCTATGTCCTAATCCACACACTGGCGCACCTAACAATTTTGCGAGTTCGTTCTGTCAAAGAGAAGACCAGTAGATCAATTAGACCAAATTTACCAATTATTTATTCCTGACAAAGCGCACTAATACAGGCCTGGGTCCCGGGTCCCTCACACTAAAACTCGTGCGTTTTTGTGACCACCAAAAGACGACACATTCTTCCGGGTTGCCCAGTTTTAAAGAAACACAATATGAATATTAAAGCATGCAAAATATTGTGAGATGATTGGTGGATGGCCATCTCCTCCCCGTCCAGGTGTCGCTGAGGTCAGGCGGTTGGGTTTTCCCCTCGATGCCCAGTCCCATAGATGTGCTGTTGTTCTCCTTTCTCACCGACCTTGAGATTATCTCGTCCGGTACTCCCTGTCTGGGCCTATACACAACACTTCCAAGAAAACAAGTTCATGCAGTTTGCCTGCACATTCCTCGGCCCCCACCAATCCACACGAGCACTTCAATACTAGATATTAATATGATTATAAGTTTAACACAACCTTAAAAAATATGTTTGCAAACTCCCAAAAACACATTTTCCTTTATTCCCTCTCATGACCTCATTTATGAGGTCATCACCTGTTACCCTAGCAAACAGCTACCAGCGCGCTGTCGATCCTTCCTTCCCCCCGCTGCTCATGTTGAGTCACCAGGGCATATTGGCCCATCGGTGGCAACGGGCCAACGGTTTTCTCGATCAACCGGACAGTGAGTGACCTAATACATGGAATACAACAACAATCGCATAAAATCATAACTGTAGTAAAAATAGCCACAGCAACAAGCACAGACATGATGAGGCCTTTCCAGCTTCCGAACGTTTTCATCCAATCAGACCAAATATCGGTGTGTAGGCCTGAATGATCTTTCATCTTTTTGTTCAGTGTCCTTAGTCCTTCCAACGCCTGGATTAGTCGGCCTCCTCGTGCCGTGTTGTTTGGGATGAAAGTACAACATGCATCACCAAACATTCCACATACACCATGTTCCTTAGCCAATAGCATGTCCAACGCAATTCTGTTTTGGAACGCCATTAACGACGTTGCAGCCAATTGTTCATGAACTGCGGCAAATGATTCAGCTGTATAATTACCCAGTCGTTGGACATTGTAATGAAAGTCATTAGTACGGTCTACATTTTTATTGGGGGTGATCCATAGGAAGATACTTTCGAATCCCGAGGACACTTGATTAACGAGTTTATACTTATCTGGCACACCCCTGGACACTCCTATAGTGTCAATATATGTTGGATCGTCGTCGCTCAACCACGGGGCAAAACGTCTCTTTTGGCTCGCTTCAGGAGCCCCGCCAGTGGGGACTCCAGGTCCCAATTGAGATTCTGTATTTCAATGGGGACAACCACCACAGGCATTATCAAAGACACGAGGGCACAGATACCTGATGCGTTCTTTGGCAAGCGATCCTATAATTTGTCATCACCACACCACAACCAGATGTCACTGGTTTTCCTCTGCTCCTTCCATCACTGCTGGGTGAATTCTGGCATGTCCTGTTAAAGCTTGAAAACAAGTGAATTTGGAAAAAAACTTTGTATATCACAATTACAAATTGAAACCTACTCACCCATTTCTATTTTACCACTCCCCCTTTGACACATTCACCCAATGTGTCATTACGTATCAAAAGGAACCTGCAAAGCGTCCCCTCTCATCACCACTCTCATTGTAGCCAGGCCCGCGGAACCTCTAGCTCCCATCTGGGCCCCGGGACCATCACCCCAAGTCCTTGAAACTTGACTGTCCACCACACACTCGGCAACACAAACAAAAATCATCGCACTCCTGTCAGTGAGCTTATAGCCCTGCTGACAGCGGACATTTGTACACACAAAAACAAAAACAGACATCAAGTATCAAAACAAAAACAGTCATAAAATGAATCCTGGCGCCCGCGGATCATGTCCTGAAAACCACGTCATCAACAAGTTCATCATAAAAACCAAAAGGGCAAGGGTTAACATATTCTTGTAAATCCAACACAAACTTTCCACGAACGCAATCGACAACCTGCAAGAATGAAAACAAGTTACGCAAGCAACGCGCAATCCGCTCCTTGGCTGGTGGCTGGTGCTGCAAAAAAAATCAAGTCACACAGAAAAACAAAGCAGAGCGTGCTATTGTCGCAAACACGTTCAAGCGTCAAACAATTGGTCACTGTCCACCTAGTCCATCACCCCGTCGGGTGAGCTCAAAGTCGTCACACGTCAAATCGTCCAAAGTCTTGCTGTTCGATACTAGTTCTGTCTTGTCTGACCATATCACTGAAATGGGCCTTCTCCATCACACCGTTTTGTTGTCGATGGTGCCCCTGATTGATCATTGAGCCATGGTTCCGGTCAGAACTCATCACTTACCAGTTCCAGACCCTCCAGTCTGTACCACCCCTTCAGGTGAGAGGAATTTTATCCTCAATTGCAAACACATCACCCCAACTTCAGACCTCTCTGGCCAATCATACTGCGCACACACACTCAAAGTTAGTATGTTAGTGTGCAGGCAAACATTGACTCCTAATAGTAACTCTTCACATTTGGACATAGTTGTCAACATGACCTATTGTAAAATCTCCAATTCAATTTTCCATAAACTCGCCCATCAGATTCATCGCAAATTGTCATATATGTCTATCTGGGGGGGCCGACTGTGGGACCCGCGTGTCAGGGGAGCCTCCATAACCTCAGATTGCTCCTACAAACTCGGTCTCTATTACTTATCCTAATTAAATTCAATAAAGATGGGTCCGACTATTCCCTCTGGATTTTTACGTCATCATTTGGCTCTCCCCCTTTTTCCTGTTGTCTAGCTCAAATATGTTTCTCAGTCTGCTTCACTTTATTGCCCCTCTTGGCGAGTCTCACTCCCCCCTCTCAAATTTTCCACTTTAAAATTCACGCCCAATTTTACAAAATTCTTTCTATATTTTTATCAATTTTCTGACCAATTCAACACGTTCCAAATTTAAACATAATCTTGTGGCTTTCCCCGAATTTTTATTCAGCCTCTTCGCCTTCACACGCAATTTCTACGGAAATTAATAATTCTAGTTATTATTGTTAATCATCCGTGGCCCTCGTAAGGACAAGCCGCACCAGTAATGGATGGATGGATGGATTGTTAATCCTAACCCCAAATGCCTATCATAAATTGCCATTTAAATCAATTGTCGCAAGGGTCATGTCAATGTATTCGTTATTTAAAGCCCTACTGTATTCTTTTTTTTTAATTAAGTAGTGCCCTTTATTACTATTTTGCTGACTATCCAGAATTCCAACTTTCTTATGGCCCCTCACCCCTTCAAGCTGAAATATGCATCCTATAAATCAGTCGCAGTTGATGTGTAATTAAATTCTGTTGCTTTGATAAAGGTCAATTAAGTTTAGCAATTCAGCCTTCTGTTGCCCGAATCCAAATTTTCACTGGTCCAATTATAAAATTTCATTATTTCAGTTAGATTAATTATGTATTCGAAATGCTAAGTTACATATAGAAATGTATGATTCAAATTATTTAATTTCTATTGATCAATGTCCACTTTGCAAAGTTTCTGATCACGCTGTCGTATAATTTGTCAGTGCATCTTCACTGACCATATCTATGTATTTTGTTTTTTATCCCCGTTTCAGTGTCAATAAGCAGCCTTATTATTCCCTCTTTTATCAAAACTCCTCAGTTATGTCTGCCCCAGCACCCAAACACACTTCCATCCCTTTTGTCCCATACTCCACCAACTTTGTAATGCTTCAGCAGTCTTTAGCAATGTGTCCAGTTTGACTTCATGTGACTCGTGCAAGTCTTTAGCAGCCTCTCCTCTTAGATTCTCATGATGATGATTCAGGGCTGGACCGTCCGCCATTCTCAAATGCATCCATCTTGTCTTTGTTCTTTCAGTCTATTTTTTTGATCTGCGACTGTGTGTATTCCACCAACTGTATGGTTCTTGTCCTGTGAAGAGCCGTGCTTGCCCCCTTCAAGCATGATAATAGTTCCTGTTGTTCTCCCAAAGGTCAAAGGTGTCTCATGACCAGGGACAGTCCTCTGTTGATTTTGAGGCAGCCAGTAGAGTACAAGGACTCAGTTCAGGACTTGTGCCATGCGCTAGGGCAGAACACACTGGACACAAATTTCACAAAACTATCTTCGTGTTATCAGTCTTCATGTGTAGTATTTGTTCCTTACACCCCAAATCTTCCTATTAACATTTTGTATCCTATCAGTTGCGCACACTCATCATCTTACTATCAAGCCGCCCTTATCAAATGTTTTTGTTTTTTTTGAGTAATCCATCCACCCTACCCATTAACACGGCTAAAATCCTCGTTCCAGTGTTTATCATCAAATAAAGTTCCGAAATCCTTTATAATAAACTGTAATGTAATTTAACAATCTACCAACATGGTTGTATATGCGGTGAGTGTTATTGTTCAATCTATAGGTCATACAGCGCCTGTGTTCCAACTATGACACTCCTCCTTGGTTTACCATCTCATAAATTATTGTTGTCAGCAGCGCTAAATGATAGTGCTTGAAAGTGAATGTCTTATCGCCCAATTTAAAACACATGCCGCATTTGAGCGAGTATTTATTCATTTATTTGCCATCCTCATGTTAGCTGGCATGTGTCAGAATTAAAATGTAATTTTGCTTTTAATTTTAAGTCTTTCAAAATTGCTATATCCTTACTGCACCGAGATAAACTGTTAAATATATCTTTAAAAACAAACAAAAACAATCTATGCTCCTGTTAGCCTGCAATTGTCCAGATCAAAAATGTTATTTTCTTTTAATTGTCTTTCTTTTGAACCTCTAAATCGCTCATGTTGCTAACTTAACCTAACCTTAAAGAAAGGACAAACAGGTTACTCCCAATAGCTCCTCATTATTTACGAGTTAGCCCCCCCCTTTCTTGAACATTCTCTGATCCATGCAGTCTTCCTCCTCACACGCCTGCACCCACACAGGGTGTGCACATAAACGCACACACCGAGCGCGCACACAATCGCACGTACACACACACACACGCATCCACACGCACGCACGCACGCACGCACGCACACACGCACAATCCATCTCTCATGTAGCTTCTTTGCCACTTTCTATCGGTCAATACCATTCACAATTTGCGCTTCCACATCAGCATATACATTCCTTCAATCTCACTGCTTCAAACATTCACTGAGAAACTCACACTGTCCCTGCCCCGCCCGGGCCATAGCACCCCCCGTGCGAGGAGGGGGTCGCGGCATCAATGTTGACTGGTTACAGGCTGGCCATTTCCTGCAACAATCATGATGCCGGCCCACCGCCCGCACGAGCATAGCACAGGCCCACGCGCACAGCCCAGACCCGCGACTACGCGCGAGTGCAGGCACGCTCATCAGTCTCAACTTCTCAAAGGGCAGGCCAACTTTGCTGTTGCGCCCTTCATCATGTTCACATTCGACATCTTTCAATGTCTTCTACACAACATTTGTTGTCTCTTATTCTCATCCTATCAAGCCACCGTTCTAGTAACTTTCTGCCACACACGTCTTATTTTCTCTATTGCACACACGCCCTATTTTCTCTACTGCCACACCTTGCTCATCTTAGTTTCTCTAACCAACTTAAACACACCATTGTACACTTCTCAATTTCCCTATTATCGCTCAAAAGCCTCCTAAACATTCTCCATTACTGATTTCTTCCATAGAACACACATCTCACTCACACACACTGATATACACACCCACTCATGAGGATCCTCTGCGCGCACACACACTCTCCCCCCAATTTGGTTCATTTTGGATATTTTAGCGGTCTGATCTCTCACAGGAGGAACTGTTACCACCGGATATTTTTTGAGGAGGCCTCACTTCCCCTCGGGGATCTCTTTATTAACCCCAGCTATTTGAATACGATCGTCACCGCACCCTTGTCCGCCACGACGAAGCACTAGGTCCCTGACCTATCCTTAGTACGCGTAAGTCCCTGACTTTACCGTACACGTTACACACGTAAGTTCCAAACTTATTCACCGTATGTATCTTAACATCATGCACACCTTATTTGATCTGAACGACAGTCTCCTCTTAAATTTCCTCTTTCAATTTGCAGCATTTTGACTTATAGTAACAGGTATTCTGCTTACCTTATCGGTGATGAGGAGACGTCGTACCAGCTCAACGTTGTGCGCTTATTCCAAACGGTTCGCCGACCGGGAGACAGTGTCCCTGACACTGTCCGGTGTCTTGGCTAAAGACCACGAGTTGTCAATTACCCTTCTCTTGACATCACGTCCGCGGTCACCAAGAAATTGTTAGGTTACGGATTCTAGTTATTGATCTGACTCCAAATTGCGATCAACACTTAACACATAAATTGCTATGTCCTAATCCACACACTGGCGCACCTAACAATTTTGCGAGTTCGTTCTGTCAAAGAGAAGACCAGTAGATCAATTAGACCAAATTTACCAATTATTTATTCCTGACAAAGCGCACTAATACAGGCCTGGGTCCCGGGTCCCTCACACTAAAACTCGTGCGTTTTTGTGACCACCAAAAGACGACACATTCTTCCGGGTTGCCCAGTTTTAAAGAAACACAATATGAATATTAAAGCATGCAAAATATTGTGAGATGATTGGTGGATGGCCATCTCCTCCCCGTCCAGGTGTCGCTGAGGTCAGGCGGTTGGGTTTTCCCCTCGATGCCCAGTCCCATAGATGTGCTGTTGTTCTCCTTTCTCACCGACCTTGAGATTATCTCGTCCGGTACTCCCTGTCTGGGCCTATACACAACACTTCCAAGAAAACAAGTTCATGCAGTTTGCCTGCACATTCCTCGGCCCCCACCAATCCACACGAGCACTTCAATACTAGATATTAATATGATTATAAGTTTAACACAACCTTAAAAAATATGTTTGCAAACTCCCAAAAACACATTTTCCTTTAGTTAGCATTAAAAGGCTATCCATTTTTTTATCGCTCATATAAGCGGCAACTCATTATCTGTGTATTTGATCAAAATGGATTTGTCAGTGTATATTCTGCACTTTGTTTAATTCCGCATACTGCATTTTGCATAGTGACATTTTTATGATGTATCACCGTCAAATAATGGCATGGTAAGACGCCACCGGAGCACTGAAATCAGTTATTGATCGTTAGTAGTTGATGAAAAGCTGTGAGATGAAAATGTCAGCGCTGTGCAGAATTACAAAATGCCATTAAAGGTACAGTAAATACAAAAGGTCAAGGGGGTTGAAGGCCAAAATCTGTACTTTGCTCCTGGCTGACTTTTTGGAACATATTTGTCGTCTTATCAAAAAGTGATTTTCTCTTGATTGGCATCATTTGTTCCTTGTTATGTAATTTGAATTCCCAGTTCCCATCTACAGTATGTGTAAGCTATTTTGGGTGTCTTTATCAGAGGTTTTTGAAAATCGTAACCCTCTCCACAGGATTTACTAATGGGAGAGAGGAAGAAATATTATTATGATGCTTCCTATGTGTTATTTTTTTTGTCCAAGAAAATAAAGCACAATCAAGTGTACAATGGGGACAATGTGCATAGCCCAACCAGAAAAGTATGTTATATAGTACATTTTACATTTGGCCTTTAACTGTTTATTTTCCTTTATGAAGTTCTATCTTATTTCCACACTTTTGTTATGGATTCAGAACAACTCTCTGACACAAAAGAGTGACTTGATTGTTTAATTTCACTCTTCATTAGTGACCAGGCACTCAATATATTAGTGTCCAAGACATTAAAGTCAATTTTCCATATATGCAATTGAAAGTGATATCTAAACAACTTATGAAAACACGATAAATTACGTGTTTTTGCGAAAACTCATAACACTGTCAACAATCGGGCAGACTTTCATCATTTTATCTGACTAAACCAAATGCAAACCACAAAATAGAATTCTTCTATTTGAAATGATGATTTACAATAAAAATGTTCATCTCATCCAGTCAGTGATTAACTGCGACATAAATGATGTAAAATATTAATGCTTTTACGACATCACAAGCTTTGTGAAATAAAACTGTTTTATTTTATATTTAGCATTAAAATCTGAGAGAGATGTCAATTTTAGTTGAACGATTTTAAAACATTGCACGTTAGTGTTGGCTCGTGAGTGAACGATGGATTCAAAAGAACTAATCTTTTCAGTGAACGAGAGTGACCGAATCACTTCCTAAAGTGATTCGTTCATCTTTCAGTTCATATGACTTCAACCACTAAGTGTCGGTAATGCCCATTGAAGCTGGTGCCACCTCGCCGTAAAACAAAACGAAGAAGAAAACGACGTAACTTCCTGTTCACGAACGAGTCGTGAATTGCATTTCCCGTTGACCAACGAACGAATCTGTGAGTGAACGAATCAGTGAGTGAGTGATTTGCATTTCCAGTTCATCGCGAGAACGGATCAGTGAGGGAACGAATCCTGGCTTTCCCGTTCGCGAACGAGTCAATGGGTCAACTACCTTCATTCCCGTGCATCAACGGATCAGTCAGTGAACGTGTTGCGTCTCCCCCTGGCGTGAACTATGTTAGCCAGAATGTAGATTTACGATTTGCAAAGGAAAGAAAGAACCACTCAATGAAACACCACTTCTTTTATACGCGTTTTCTCCAAGCCAACGGCTAACTTTATTGCATGAAGGGATGTGCCGTTATGCAACAACGGGGAGATTATTCTTCTCTTTGGGTAATCTTGATTTTATAACACTTGTAGTAGTTTTTGAATGACGTGCATGCATATATACGCCTAAATATTTTATCCAATATATCTACTGTTCACATTGAATTGCTGGTTTGAAATTTACTATTAATATTATTATTATTATTATTATTTTCAAATAAACATTTATGTTAAAACTTGTCTGGTGTTTTATTCCTTGTTTTTGTATTCGCCAATTAAAACATAAAAATCAGACATTTGGTTAACTGCTTTATATGACAATATGTGACGGTACACCTCATGGACACTTCAATCGGTACACTACATGAGGTTAAAAAAAAGAAGAAGAATGAATAAATAAATAAATAAATAAATAAATAAAGGGTTAATTGCACAATAAAAGCATATTAAGGAATATTTTCACATCTGGGATCGAACCATGTTAACACCGAGCAAGAGGCCATGACATTAACCAGTCGGCTGTTTCGGCCTGGCAGACTGCTGTCTTCTGCACCGTTTTGTACTAGTGATGTGCATTCCAGTTAAGTGAACTGAATCTTTAGATTAGATTCCAACATGTTTTCCAAGAGTCCCTCGTTAAGCGCAGATGCGTGAAAACTTTTAGCTTCTTTCACGGTCAAAAGGAGCTAAAAGTTTTCACGCACCTGCACTTAACGAGGGAATCAAACGTACACTCCATTAGGTACACCGCCATTTTCAAGTGTACCTAATAACAGGCCACTTTATTAGGGAAATATCATGGTCAAAGGTCACAGGTGTCAAGCTCTAGTCCTCGAGGCCGCGTTCCAATATGTTTTCCAAGAGTCCCTCGTTAAGCGCAGGTGCGTGAAAACTTTTAGCTTCTTTCACGGTCAAAAGGAGCTAAAAGTTTTCACGCACCTGCACTTAACGAGGGAATCAAACGGACACTCCATTAGGTACACCGCCATTTTCAAGTGTACCTAATAGCAGACCACTTTATTAGGGAAATATCATGGTCAAAGGTCACAGGTGTCAAGCTCTAGTCCTCGAGGCCGCGTTCCAATATGTTTTCCAAGTGACCCTCGTTAAGCGCAGGTGCGTGAAAAGTTTTTGGTCACTTTCACGTTCGGAAGGAGCTAAAACTTTTCACGCAGGTGCACTTAACGAGGGAATCACATGGACACTCCATTAGGTACACCGCCATTTTCAAGTGTACCTAATAACAGGCCACTTTATTAGGGAAATATCATAGTCAAAGGTCACAGGTGTCAAACTCTAGTCCTTGGAGCTGCAAACATGTTTTCCAAGATAATAAAGTGGCCTGTTATTAGGTACACTTGAAATGTACCTCTACCTCTAAATGTAGCTCTAACCCTAACTCCAGCCCTAACCATAAGCTTTAGAGAGGTGTATGGTTATATGGGGTAGCGGACAAGCAACTGTGTTGCAAATTTTCTATGACAAAATATTTCAGGTCCCAATGGGATTTGAACCCAGGTCACTGGGGTGAGAGTCCAGAGCACTAATCACTACACTATGGAACCCTCACTTGCATTACACAGAATATATATGGTTTTATCGAGAAGCTAACAAGCAAATAGTTAAAACGGTTATATGGGGGAGCACACGAGCAACTGTGTTGCAAATGTTTCTATGATAAAAGATTTTGTGTCTCACTGGGATTTGAACCCAGGTCGCTGGGAAGAGAGTCCGGAGCACTAACCACTACACTATGGAACCCTCACTCACATTTAATGGAATATATATGGTTTTATGGAGCAGCTAACAAGCAAATCATAATTGTTATATGGGGCAGCACACAAGCAACTGTGTTGCAAATTTTTCTATTATAAAATGTCGTAGGCTTCACTGGGATTTGAACCAGGTTCGCTGGGGTGAGAGCCCAGAGCACTAACCACTACGCTATGGAACCCTCTCTCACATTGCATGAAATATATACGGGTTTATGGATCAGCAATTTTCAAGTGTACCGAAAAACTGGCCTCTATTAGGGAAATATTGTGGTCAAAGGTCAGGTGTCAAGCTCTAGTCCTTGGGGCCTGCATTAACGAGGGAATCTTGGAAAACATGTTGGAATGCGGCCCTGAGGACTAGAGCTTGACACCTGTGACCTTTGACCATGATATTTCCCTAATAAAGTGTGTACCTAATGGAGAGTCCGTGTGATTCCCTCGTTAAGTACACCTTTGTGAAAGGTTTTAGCTCCTGCAGAACGTGAAAATGACCAAAAACTTTTCACGCAGGTGGACTTAACGAGGGAATCTTGGAAAACATGTTAGAATGTGGCCCCGAGGACTAGAGCTTGACACCTGTGACCTTTGACCATGATATTTCCCTAATAAAGAGGCTCAGGGTATCTACATAGCATAATCAATATTTCGATCAATAGTCAGGATCAATCCATAGATTTTGTCCTCGGAGCAATATAAAGTGTGCACTAATGAAACCTGTAATGTATTTTTAATCTCTCTTTTTAATTGCTCTTGTGTTGTGAAAGTTATGAAAAGGTAGATATGCCTCTGAGCTGTGTGCCTATCATGACACTAAGCTAATTTCCATTTCATTGCCTCGGCTGAAAACACTGCACATGCCAATATGGCCGCCACATAGGCATAGATCTAGTTTGTACTTCAAGTGCGAGGAAGCGGACGAGGGGCCAGCGCGGAGGCGTCGGGCCAGGCTTGCAGCCAACCCAGCTCGCCCAGCCGTACCTTCCATTCTCCTGGCGTATGTTCGTTCGCGGGACGACAAGATGGGTTGCGTTCGCCTGATCGGATCCACGAACCGGACAGTGCGTCCCTGCTGTGTGCTCGTGTTCACAGTGGCCTGGTTGACTGTCATCTTTCCGGACTCTGCTGTGCATCGGGAGCGGCTAGCGTGCTACCACTCTTATTGTTCATTGATGTTGACTTCTTGTTTTATTTTTCCTGTGTTGTTTACTTGTATGTGCGTTGTGAACTCTGTCTTGTCACCCTGGGATAGTGAGAAACGTAATTTCGATCTCTTTGTGTGTCTTGACATGCGGAGGAATTGACAATAAAGGAGACTTTGACTTTGACTTTGAAAAGTGATTCTATGCCTGTAACAATAACGGCACATCCCGTAAATACATGCAACAGTCTTTTGATTGTACCTTATGGCGCCAGGAAATATCAGCGGTCAATTCTGGAACTAACAGACTGTGACAACGATTGTACAAAGGGCTGTTTTGAGTGGACTGGAGTGCCCATTTTCGGTCTGTTCAATCTGGAGTCCGTTAAATTGAATTTCCACTCTGTGTATGTTTGGTGGGTCCTGACCTAGGTTTGAACTGGATGTTGCAATCCACTGTAATCCAATGTTGGCATTGAGAAAAAGATGGAATTCAGTAGCATGTATTGACTTTATTTGTCTTGCCTTGCCTCAGTATGGTTTTCACACATTCAAATCACAGCCACAATTGAACGGAATAAAAAAAATTGCCTCATCCATCCCTTTGTGGCCACCAGCTGTTAACATGTGGACATTCTAGATTACGGCTGACAAATTGCCGATGTGAAGGGCAATGTCCAGAACATACTTTTTTTAGATCGCAATATATTTCCCCCAAAAGGATATTGTCATAGGCAACATTGGATAAGGGTTAGCTTGTCTGCCTAACAACTGGGACACGGGAAGTACCGTATTGGTCCGAATATAAGACGGTGTTTTTTGCATTGAAATAAGACTGAAAAAGTTGGGGTCAACTTACATTCGGGGTCTAGACATTATACCCATTCACAACGCTAGATGGCGCCAGATATCTTTAAAGCGAATGCTGAACTTAACTCCCCAGGCCAAAGCGAACCCTTGTCACAAAGAAGAAAAATGAAAATAGCTGTTAGAAAGGTTCCTATATTGGTGTTAAAATGTTGGAAAGTTACGTCACTGCGCCTTAAGTCTCACGTGCGTTACCTCAGCTTATCGCGATTGTTGAATAATAATGTACAATAATCACACACAAGAATCACATTCATACACCCAAAGACTCAGCCATGTACATTTACAAATGTGATTGCACTTTAGTTTACATATTTAAATGTTCAGATGTGATAGACAGTATTTGCATGATTTGAATGAGGCAAAATAACATGCTTTTTCTCTCGACTATATTGTTATAATGATTTGTTTCAGATGTACTGTAAGCATCATGTGATGTTTTAAAACCTGTTCATTACCAAACAACGATGACGTATATTAGACATTACAGTAAATAGAAAGTAATGGTTAGTGTCAATCCATTGATTTCCCTCATGCATTCATCCAGAGCTTTCACTAGAATGTAATCAATGCCCAAAACACGCAGCTTGCGGCTGCAAAGCACAACATCATACCATGATCATTTATTTCCATCTCAAAGTCACAAAGCAAGGGCTGTGAAAGTACCGGGCAGGCAAATAAATCATTTTATGACTCAGGTGTTGGTTGGCCAGCCAAGTAAGCAAGAAATAACCAACTTTCACATCAATTTAACTCTGCTCATATAACAAACTTGCTGAGCTGAGGTTTGGATACAATGTGATTGTTATAATTTCAACTATTAAATATGGAACCAGCGAGGAAGACAGACTGAGAAATTGATTAAACAAATGTGCTAGCTAAAGTTATACAAACATACAGTTTACAAATACAGTCAGAGTTACCTGATCTTCACTTCACAGTTAACCTCTTACAAGAATTGTATTCCATGCAAGCAGAAATAACATGCAACATGCATTCAGATTCATAGTGGATTTATTTTCTGGTAGATTATTGATGAATACGCTGATATCATAAAAGAGACAATGTAGGAATCATTTGTATAAATCAAATGTTTTCATGACTGGCCTATTCAATATTCCTTCCCCATTCTTTTTTCTCCACGGGTCATACAACAACCTCCTCCAGAGAATTCCCATAACTTCCGTCGTAATATAATCAATACACATCATTATTGACTTGAAATCAATATTGGCAAGACTGGATTGCCAGGGGATTGACCAAAGGGGAATTTACAAACCACAAAGGACTCATCAAGCGTTCGGAGCAAATAAAGGCACTGAAACCATTTGGCATAAGCAGTCTGAGGACACTGACTGAAATGAACAATAAATCATTTCGGGTGGGGATAATAATTGAATGACAACAGTATTTGTCTAGTCTCCATATTGCAGAATATATCAAACTTTGCTTTTGATGAAAAAAAATGCCTTTTCCTTTGCAAATATGTCAAGGCTCAACCTCTAATACCCAATCACAAACAATTATCTCAAATGTTTTATCTTTTCTTAATTATATAGCATCAACAGTATCTTTTTAGCTAGTCTCTCTATAAATAATGACAAGAAACCGTGACCTTGGACATTTTCTTCAATTTACAATGTTGATCAGCAGAACAGAAAATGGCTTTGACCTGAACAACCACCTACTGCACAAATTGCTTTTCAGTGTGAGCTAATCATGTTGTTGTTGCTGATAATTTTAATGTAATAGTCTTTGGGAATTAATGTTGAACTATTCAGTATGTCTGCCAACAAATACCATTTAGCATAAATATAAAGTAGGTAAGCCTGATGTATACATCAGTTTTTATTAAACTAATACCAGCAGAAAGCATTTTTGGTAGAACATACATTGTTGATGTAGATAACAGATGTCAAATTTGTTTTCTTCCTTGTCCAACCAAAAATGTTGAGTCAAAGAGAGTTCTTTCATCGTCAACCCAGAAATGGCTCATCCATGATTCCAGAGAGTCGCTCGGACAGATAAAGCTTCTCCAAGAAAATACACAGCTTCAATACTACACTAGGCTATTGCACATTGTTTTATGCTAATAAAAATACATAATTCAATTTTAAAATATTTCTGAGTATGGAGGGGGAGCCAAGGATATTTCAGGGCGTCCTCAAACCAAAAACAATAAATTACAAATCCAAAAAGGAATTTCCAAAAATGGTGATAAAGATTCATTTTATGTATGGTGAGGGGAAATGTGGAAAACAAAAGAATTCAAGAAAACAAAAGAATTCCCAGAAGAAAAGTCAATTATGTGGCCTGGCGCCTGGAGGCTCCAAACATATTTAGAGGGGTAGGGTTGCAGTGCTCCTGCCCCCCTTTCCAGAGGATACAGCCAGTCAAGGTCGGAAATGGCCCAGCACAAACAAATTACATATGCTAATAGGAGTCCTGTTATTTGCTCAAATGAAAACTTAAAAGGCTATTTTACGAAGGGTTTCTTTCCTCATCATTGAGGAGCCCATTATTTTCCCAGAATTATTTGTTGCCGGCGTTTTCTACTTAAGGCAGGTGTTGTAAAGAAGAGCTATGGCTCCTAAAGGGGAAGATGTATAGCGAGCAGGACTGCAAATGACAAATGAGGAGCTCACCCCATGCTTATTTATGACTGCTTAAAGGCGGCAGTTGGAGATGATGAAGGGTGAGCGCTTGATTAGAAAGTGATCCTGTTCTCGTGACCTGCGACAAGATCTGATGAGATGGGGAAGGTGGCGATCACGTTGGCGAAACAGTTTCTGTATCGACAAGTTACAGCAGCACACAAGAAAAGGACGAAATGGAAAATTCGCATTCTCAAGTCATATCTGTTTCTCAGTTTGCATCCCTAACTTAACGATGCCATAATGGAACAAAAAAAAAGCTCACATTTATATTATTGTTTATCCAACAACCTCATCAAAGCTTTATTAAAATCGATTCAGTGTTTCGCAATGTAACAATAAGGTGACACGTTTTTCTGCATCTACCATGTACAAAAGGCTTTAAACCAATCCTTTTCTGGGCCCAGAAATTCAAATGTCTTATATTCAATTGTCTGCATTAAGTGGATCTTCTGCTACATTGCAGTTAAGCAGTAGTTCAGAGGCCGATAGCGGCTCTTGACCTAGTTAGTTAGTTAGTTAGTTAGTTAGTTAGTTAGTTAGTTAGTTAGTTAGTTAGTTAGTTAGTTAGTTAGTTGGTTGGTTGGTTGGTTGGTTGGTTGGTTGGTTGGTTGGTTGGTTGGTTGGTTGGTTGGTTAGTTAGTTAGTTAGTTAGTTAGTTAGTTAGTTAGTTAGTTAGTTAGTTAGTTAGTTAGTTAGTTAGTTAGTTAGTTAGTTAGTTAGTTAGTTAGTTAGACGGTTAAGCTCGTTCAAGCTCACAATGTTGAATGATTATGTTAACGTATTGAATTTTTATTTCAGCAAGGGAATTGGGCTGTTCTTAACTTTCAGGTGGCAGTGACAAAGCCATGACCTTGTTTTAACTTTAAACTGAGTTATCCGTCAGTGCCCAAGGTGAGCGAATGCTGGTGGCTCTTTACAAATTAAACAACTATTAAGGCCGCTTCATTTAATCATTTAAAATTCACAGCCACTACCACTAATTAGTTCATGATAAATTAGTATGCCCTAATAGTTTTCATTATCTTTATCTTAAGAAACCCCTTCTGGCCTACAGGATTAGCCTTCCCAACGAATGGCTGAAGAGGAAACATAAATGAACAATGAGAAAAAGACCAAAACAGTAGCTATAGTTTTACTATTAATTGGGATGTGTTTTAGTAAAATTATCTTTAGTTAGTTCGTTAGTTCGTTAGTCTGTTTGCTTTAGTCTATAAAGTAATAAAACCATTACTTCCACATTCCAAATTAAAATCATTTAAACTAGAACATTTACTGTCAAAATGGAATAAGATGCAGGGCCTATTTGGGATCGTAAGTAGTGCAATGAAAACAAATGTGTAGACTGATGGAGGGTTTGTGTTCTGATGTAGCGTTTGTGTGGTGGATTTAGAAGAACCCACAAGCAAGGGTTGGAAGCAAGCCAGAGGTCCACTCAAAACGTATTAAAATACAAAATCTAAAAAAGGAAAATTTGGGAAGTCAAACTAAAAAAACTACACAAACATGATAACCCTCACAACAGTTTAGATTTTCACCATACAGTTTCTCCTGTGGGCCAATTCTGGTGGCCATAAACACAGCGCAGATGTCATACACAACACATGGGACAAGCAACAGATGGAGCTTTAAAAAATAATAACAATAATAAAATAATGCAAAGACTAAGCTTACCTCCTCGGTTGTTGTATTGTGACTGATGATGTTGACAAATTGTTGAATATAATTTTAGATGTCAGGCTATGACCTCGACACAAAGGCGACACTGTAACAAAGCAAATCTTTAGCCTTATATTACTCCAGACAAAATGCTCTCACAAGTGCTCAGCCAATATCAAAGGAGGATCATATATCCACAGTAGCTTTAAATAACCCAAAAAGTTCAATTAATATGGACAACAACTGAGTTTACTAGAATGGCATAGCCCCTGACACCCATTCCAATTTCTCACTTTGCAGAATTACTGCCCGCCCCTGCGGTAGACCCACTTTGCTTGCCTCTGTCACGTTCTAATAGAAATGGAACAAGATTCAGTGAGAAGCTTTAATTTCCTCTAATCTATGTGATCATTTGCACCAGGTGAAGTTTCATTTTCTCTAGGCAGGGCTGGAGTGGGACTCATTTTCAGCCCTAGATTTTCATTGCTAAAAGCAGCCCATTTTAGTTTACAATGTTATAATGATGTATTATTTTTCATCATATATTTAAAATACCATTCGACATCACTATTCATATTGTATTTGTATAGTTAATGTTTGTTTTTTGAAAGCGGGTTTAAAAAAATGGAAAGAAAAAAAAAAGGAAGGGGTAGGAATTTTCCAAGTGACCCGTCAAAGTATGACCCACAGTCTGCCGATTGGCCTTCCCCGGTATTGATTATACTTTAGTAGATGACTTTTGGTGAACAATTCGTGTTTGCTCGGCAGTGGACAGCTAAAATCTGTTGTGTTTTCTGGTCAAAGTGCCTGCCAGAGGTGCGAGGTTGCCACCAAGCCACAGTGAGTAGCTGAGCTACCATTAAAGAATGACCGTCTCTCACTACCCAGAAGAGCCTTTTTCAATGATTGCACTGAAATTGCCTCACCATATCATCACATAATGCTTTTCTCATATCCTGCAAAATGAAAAAAAATCTGTGAAAATAGCTTACAATCCAATGAGAAATATTATCAGTAATAAATCTTCATTTGGCAATATTATGGGTTATTGTTGCAATTATGATTTGTCTCGCCCTGTCCCAAATGCACAGTAACAACGTTACACTTGTCCGTAGAAAACAAAACTGCAAGCCCCGTTCATTTCACCTGTGCACAGAACTGTCTTTGATTTAAATTCCTTTCCTGTGTTTTATGTTTTAGCCTCTTGTTTGCATGACACAGACATTGCCCCATGTTGGACAAATAAAGGAAATCTACTGCCATCAAGTGGAATTAACAAGGAATAAATAAAGCCCACACTGTTTTCCCCACATAAAAAGTTCTGCCAAAATGTATTAATACAATGTATCACTTTAATTATTAGAACGTAGATTGGACATAAAGTGGGACCCAAACCCAAACAACTGTGTGTGTTATCTTCTCTGTTCTGATGCTTTCCTATTACAACCAGCATAAACCTCAGCTGCACTTGGGCTCTTCTGTAGGAATGGACGATACCGACTATCCTTCACAGCCCGCATGTATCACTGAGCCTTGAGCACCCATCAACCTGTCACTGACTCATTTGACTCACCACAGCATCCTGGACACACTTAATCAACCTGGTGAGTTAGCAGGAACTACAGCCCGGTTGTCTGTGGATTGCTACAGCATGATTCCATTGAAATGATAATAATATAGATCTATAAAATAAATTATCTAAGACTGCTATATTTAGTTTTGATTTAAATATGCTGATCGTCACTAGTCAAACACTAATGCTATGTCTTGAATACTCATTTAGTATGCTAGTCATGCCTTTGTGTAAGCTCGGTGCCATGTGCACCTTGGATATGATTGGTCAGCTCATAAGAATGGGATTCAAATTTAGCTGCTAAGCGTGCGCACATAAGCAACAATACGAGTGTTTCAAGCGCACAGATTATTTGTCAGGCAGGGGTGAAGGAATCAGGACCGGAGTCTTTGAAGCTGTAAATAATGAGGATGAGATGGGCCTCCGTCACAATGTGAGCACTTAAGGTTCTCGCCTGTGATAAATTGTTCTCAGTCTATAAATAATAGATCAAGAGGGCTACATTAATGTCCTACAACCATGTCTAGTTACTTTTTGGATTAGTTATTGACATTTCCCACATAATCAATGCAACTACAGTTTGCTCTGTAGAGGGATTTAATGTGAAGCTTGGGAAATAAATTAGAAAAATGTAAATGCAATATATGTTATGTAAATGATTCAAAAGAAATTCAACCATTTGGTACACGTAGGTCTAAAAAAAATCAAAGGAAGCTTGGAGATATAAGTTAAACCCGATTAAATAAACCATGAATATTCATTACAGTTGGGTATGGATCATTGCTGAAATATAATAAAGCTCCAGCCTTAAATAAACGAGTGGATGATGATGAGTACAACTCAATAAAAATATCTGTGAACACGGCCCATAAATATATGTGAACATGGGCCATGAACGATATTTTGCATATTTCAGCTCTAGAGAGAAATGAGGTCAAGGAAGTAGTCATGCTTATCGCTCTGTAACTTGATATTCCATTTAAAATTGATCTAAATGAGGGCAACGACAAACAACTCTTAGAAAACGTTTTCATTATTAAAAATAAAGACATCAGCAAAGCAGTTTGACTTGACAAATTAAGACATCATTTTCAAGTGGTAAAAATTAATAAATCATTTTGACTGAGACTAATTTTGGCCAGCACTGACGTAGTCTCAGCCATGACTTGTCGATTATGCAAAGATAAAATAGGAAATAGTCTAAGTTATTTCTGATCATTTAATGGGTGGGATTTCAGATTCATTGCTGGTGAAGGCCAGCTAAGGCTATCTTTACTCCTTGTTTATGAGTAACTGACAGGGCCTCAGCTGATGCACTGATTCTCTCCTCAGAGGGAAGCAGGCCAGGCAGTCGAGTTAGCACCTCTGCGGCTCCTCTCTGTGTTTCTCCGTAACTGGAATGAAAGCTATGGAGCATGACATTTCATCAATATAAGGAGAGCCAGCCAACGGGGTTTAATTCTTAATACAGCTGGTTTATTTGGGATCAAGCTCACTCAGGAGGATATTCAGATGAATTAGAGGTATACTGCGTGTGGAAGGACAAGGATGGCAGGACACCCGGCCCGCATCACTGGGGCCGTTTGCAGCTCCATGTCCTATGGAGGGAAAGTGACGCCTTTTATTTAAAGCCACAATTTTCATCTGATATTTTTATGTTTTGTTTTTCACACCACCATGTTTGGTGGTTGTGGATGTTAGTTTTGAATAGAGTGCGTTTTCTTTAATGTTCTGTCTTGGTTGTGTGTGTGTGCGCCTTTGTCAAATCTCGTACGCTGGCTTGGTTTTTGTCGTCATGTGTTCTCATCAGCCCTGTTACTTCTGTCTAGCAATCAGCTCCCTCTAGCTCATGGTGTCAAACCCAAGGTCCGGGGGCCAGATACAGCCCGCCATATCATTTTATGTGGCCCGCGAAGAAACATTTTTTTCATCGACTTTGTGTCATTATTCAAATCACAAATTGTCTTCACTTTTAAAAAAAATAGAGATGTTGCTTGCAATTTTTATTACCCCTTATGATTTCAAAACTAGTTATTCATCAGTTTGTTTTGTCGCCTATACAGTAGATAGACATTGACAATCATAATGGCCCTTCGGTTACGATGCGGCCCGTGACAAAAACGAGTTCGACACTCCTGCAGTCTAGCTGCTTGTCTCTTCTTTAGGTGCACATCACCTAGGCAATTTTGTTCTTGAATACTCCTGCTTCCATGCATTTTGGTTCATCCATTGCCTTCACACAACAAAATGTGATACACATACCAATAATTGGGACAATTATAGATTCAAAACATTTAGGCTACACTTGGGGCTAAGTTCACTTCTGTTGGCAGCTTATTTTATTCGTGTGCCCCATAACAGCTAAATGCTGCTTCCCCATGTTTGCTTTGAACTCACAGCAATATTGGGTTTATATTCCATTGGCATTTTCTTAATGTTGTTCAGTACTCAAACCACTCAGCAACTTATAGATCAGTAGCAGAAGTTTTGAATCTTTTCTACAGCTCACTGGGAGCCACAAATACATCTCCAATTGTCAGATGATGGGCAACGGTAGGTGTTGGCCCGCACTCATGCAGGCTTGTATTACACATATTAGTAAACTATGCTACGCCTGAGTCAAGATGCTCAAAAGAGTAACAAAAGAAATGAATACGTTCCGAACTTTTGACCTGTTTGTGGTGATAAACGAGAATTGCATGAAGCAACGCAGATGAGTGAATTAATTGTACCAAAAATGAATCACACTTGATGGAAAATTGTACAGGCTGAGCGAACACACTGTTCCTAACGTGTCAGAAAAACAAACAAGTTACCAAGGAGAGGACATATGACAGGAATTAAAAATAGTTGCCTCCCACGAAGAAATTTGATCAGCAACTGAAAAAACAAAGTCTTTGAACGGGTGTTGCCACTGTGTCTATAATCGGCACTTTACATTTTACAGTCACGGCGCACCGTGTACACACACTGGATTAGTATGTGGTGAATGCAACAGTCATGCCGGCACTTGACCTTGGGAACACAAATGCTGCCTTGTTCTTCATTTGATCTTTCCTTGCCAAAGTCATGAGAAGAGCTTCTCCCACAACCTTGATTATGTAACACATTGTAATACAAGACAAGGGCGTTGGAGCTTTGTGCAGAATGTTTGATCTTCCTTTGCAAGGACGCCGAATGGGGCTCCAACTGTAAATTTGCGTGAATCATGCCACCTTCAAGTCGAATGAGGTGCAAGACATCCAGCTGCGTTCTATTATGAGTGCCGCACTCCACACAAATAGCAGCAAACAATGTGCACTTGTACCAAGTTACCTGATAGTCACTTGTCAAGGTCATTAGCAACATTTTTTGTAGTTTTTTTTAAGTCTTTAAACTTATTGCAGTCACAAACATGATCGCTAATATTACTCTGCTTATCTGTATTTGCTGCAAATACTCTGACAACAACTGAAGTTGTCTCGACATGAACCAAATGAACCTGCCTGTCAACAAGTGTGTGATGACAGATGAGCCAACTGTCATCAGCAATTACCAATCATTCCACTAACTCGACATTGGTAGCCCTTCCTTCACCTCCTCCCTCTTCAGTCATTTTATCCCTCCTTACCTCACCGGACCCCCCCTCTTCGCCCCCACCCCACTCTGCCTTAATAACAACTCACCCCCTCTGAGCATCACCAAGCCCAAACGGCAGAGGCTTCTCCTTGACCACCTCACTTGGCTCCGGTTTGCAAAGTTGCTTCCCAAAGGATTTAACATCCGGTAAGAGCCCATGGGAATCCATCTCTGAGCCATCAGGCTCAGTGGGTGAGTGGATAAGTTCGAGGAAGGTAAACTGACTGGCTGTGGGCCAATCTTGCCTTTCTTTATGAATTTCTTTGGAAGATTGTTGATATGCTGGGGTGGGTACAAAATGAGATCAATGGGTGACTGGTTAGCTTAGATGAGGATTTGTTCTCCTTTTTTTGGTATGCTGTTAGGTACGGTACATACATACACTTTCATATCAACTCGAGGCTGTTTTTGTGTTTTGAGCAAAAATACTGTCAGTGAAAGTGACAGGATTTTTTTATATATTTCTACAACTTCCACCATGGTGTCTCCGTGTTATATAAAGAATGTTCTCTATTTTATAATGAATCATAACAAGAATTTGATCCTTTTTTTAAAAAAAAGAATTTTCCCTTGTTAGTGGTACATGAATTGTGTTTAAAGAATGAAAAATGTTGCTATTCGAGGAATATATTATAAAGATGATGATAAAGGCGCAAAGATTTTCAATGGCACAAAATGGTTAGGACCTGCCATTACTAGTACGGCAAAAGCATCTGGTTGTAAGTATGTGACTTTTTGGAATGCAACTCTCCAAGTTTCAATAGTGTGCAATCAGACTCTGCGTCACCGCATGAAGTCACAACGGGGGTCATAGCTAACTTTAGCTGGAAAGGAGAGAGAAGACATTGCCTTTCAATGACTGCATTCCCGATTTTGGGGGATTTTTTTTTCTCTTACATATTGAATATGACAGCATTGTTTGGATCTTGCATTATCAGTTAAAGCCTTAAATCACATGATTAAGTGATGTCATGGGCTTGCGTCACATAATCATAAATATGGTGACCAAAAACATGGCTATTTACAGTAGTTGATAATAGCAGTAGTGACTGGTGGAACATTCACTAGAGGGTGAGGGACACTACAAATAAATAAATAAATAAATAAATAAATAAATAAATAAATAAATAAATAAATAAATAAACCAGGGGTGTCAAACTCGTTTTTTTCACGGGCCGCATTGTAGTTATAGCTTCTTTCGGCGGGCCATTATAACTGTCAACCCAAATAAATGTATGAGCACCTCATATTATATACAGTGAAAGCTACAAGAAAAACTGACAAATGACTCGTTTTCAAATCAGACGAGTAAAAACTTTTCAAATACTTTGAAAAAAAGCTATAATTAAAAGTGAAGAAAATTTGCAATTCTAGTAATGACACAAATTTGATGCACAATTTGTCTTTGCGGGCCACAGAAAATGATGTGGCGGGCCATATGTGGCCCCCGGGCCTTGAGTTTGACATTTGTGAAATAAATAAAGACATACATACATACATACATACATACATACATACATACATACATACATACATACATACATACATACATACATACATACATACATACATACATACATACATACATACATACATACATACATACATACATACATACATACATACATACATACATACATACATACATACATACATAGAGCTGTGGGTGTTCTCTTGTGCTTTATTTATTTATTTATTTATTTATTTATTTATTTATTTATTTATTTGCTTTCGGTCATCACCATCAGCGAACACACGATATGACTGCTTGACCGAGTATGTGAATCCTTTTGTGGTCACTTTTACAGGTTTGGTCCATTCTCGGCAAAATGTTGAAACGTGCAAAGGGCTCTGGGCGCAAAATCTGTAAGTATTGAAAGAGCTAATCGGCAGTGAAGTAGTGGAAGATAGCCAAATTATGTACTAGGATCAGTATGAAAATATGTGTGAATTTGTAGATTAAATATGGACTGAACTCAGAGCCAAAATTACACCGTCTCCATCCACATGAGATGGAGTGCAGCATCTGTGCTTCAGTTGATGAGAATGTGGCCGTGTTGGCAGAGCTTGGGCCAGCTGAGTGGAGTCTTCACTCTCAGGCTTTAACAACAAACCGAGGATAAGAAGAAAACAACCCAGGATTACGGTTGCCTGCCTAATGCCCTTTGCTGTGACCCTGGCAGTGCCTCAATTTGTTTAGGCTTCTCTGAGCTTTTCCGTGTTACGCTTGACTGACTTCCACTTCCTGTCTCTCCACTCACTGTGAATTTTACTGTCACCGGCTCCCTCTATAAAATTTTTCCCAAGACAAAGTAGATCTGCTCACGCAGTCATGCTAGAAATCCCTTGGCTAGTTTACACTTCTACTACCAGAATGTTATTACACTAATTTTATGCATGAATTATGCTCCCTAGGTTTCTCCCTCGTTCACCAGTATATTCAACATTTCAATGAAAAAGCTGGCAACAAATCAGGTAAATGAAATGCCCTATCAGTGTGTGTGCGTGCGTGCGTGCGTGCGTGCGTGCGTGCGTGCGTGCGTGCGTGCGTGTGTGCGTGCGTGCGTGCATATAGATGGATGGATGGATGGATGGATGGATGGATGGATGGATGGATGGATGGATGGATGGATGGATGGATGGATGGATGGATGGATGGATGGATGGATGGATGGATGGATGGATGGATGGATGGATGGATGGATGGATGGATGGATGGATGGATGGATGGATGGATGGATGGATGGATGGATGGATGGATGGATGGATGGATGGATGGATGGATGGATGGATGGATGGATGGATGGATGGATGGATGGATGGATGGAGATTTCACCAACCTTTGTTTCATTTTGACGACTAAACCAAATCTAGAGAGCCTTCCACAGGCACAAATGATTAAATCTTAAATCCCCCCAAAAATTCATTTAGCTGATGGCATTTCTACTATAAGTGAAAAGACTGACTCCCTCACTCGTGTTTTGGCATTTACGGGTGTGTTTTTAGATTCACATGATAATTGATTGTTGTCTTTGTTCAGCTGCAATCCGGAGAAGATCTAAAATTCCCGGTGTGGTCATCACACAATATACTGTGAGCATACCAGAGGGGAAAAGCTACCCAGATTTTAAGCGTAAACTAAACCCAGTACATGTCCAAGAAGGTGAGTTTCTATATGTTCTAGCAAAATTGCTTTTCACACGAGGTGTCCAATAAATAACTGCAGCTTGAGCAAACAAACCCTCAACATTTCCACATATCCTTTAGGGAACTCAGCTGTTTTCAAGGCTTTGGTGGTAGGAGAGCCCAAACCTGAAGTGACATGGAAGAGAGGAAGAGGCAGCATTTTAGACAAGGAGAAATCTCAAACTAGATATGATGAATCAACAGGGGAGTACATATTGGAGGTGCAAAAAATCACAGAATTAAAAAAGAACCCTCTGAAATTGTGCCTCTGTGTTTGTTTTCCGATGTAATGTTTTGTCTTTTTTTAGATTCATGATGTCATGGGTGAAGATGCAGACACATACAAATGCATTGCAGTGAATGAATATGGAAAAGCTCTTTGCTCAGCAGTTCTACATGTAACAGATAGTAAGTAACACATTAATAATATGTGCTGTATGTGTTTTGAGTTTTCCTATTCTATCTACAGAACTTGTTTGAAAATGATTTTTTTTTTTTTTTTTTTTGCTGTTAGTGTTGACTGACCCATCAGATTTCAGAAAACTGCTGAGAAAAACCAACATAAAGTAAGAGTGCATGTGTGGCATGTCAGAATAATTCCAGGACTGACCTCTGACCTCTTGTCATGCACTGAACGAAGCAATTGTTGCTGGGTTGAAGGGAATATTATAAAAGTGTAACTTGTTGCTTAATTTTTATATTTCTTTTTGTGAAGCTATTTTTTTACATGCTTTGAAGGGACGTGGACTCTTTGGCAGCAATTTGTGTCAATGATACAAATCAATACTTCCATTACAGTATTTTAGATGAAAAGCAGACAGAGAAAACCAAAGAAAGACACGAGCGATACAGCGACACTCTGCAGAGGGACTATAAGGGACTCGAGACAAAAGACATGCACTTGATGCACATGAAAATGGAGGAGAAGAGGCAGCAAGAGCTGAAATGTCAGGTATGAAAGCAGCCACGATGCATACAAGCTGACCTCTAGTTCATTTTAAAAACTATTATTACTGTTCGCTCATGGTCCTTTTTTTTTTTTATTGAGTTGAGTGCACTTTATTTTTGTCCCTAACAGAATGGGCTGGGTGGACCAATGGACCAATGGACCAATGAAGACTCCGAAAAGAACAACGGACTTGTAAGTGGCGGTGGATGTCTAAAGGACTCTGAAAACTTCACAAGTAAGTTAATACTTTATGTCCTAAGTTTGAGTTCATTATTGTATAGTAAAAATGAACACGTGTTTACTGATGACAACTAACAATGTTATGATGTACATTTTCAGTTCCCCAAGTGGACTTTGTTGTCAAACTTCAAGAAGCAGTAACAGAAGAAAAAGACACTGCGTTGTTTGAATGTGTCCTGACCCGCCCGCAGCCTAAAATCACATGGATGAGCAAAGGCAATGTGCTGGAAGATGGTGAAAAATATCAAATCAGTGTGTCGGACCATCAAATGATCCACAGATTGCTGATCCAAGACTGCTCAGATCAAGACAAGGGCGTCTACTCGGCCGTGGTTGGAACTGCCTCATGCGATGCTGCATTAGATGTGGAAGGTAACTCAATTATAAATACTCAATTGTAAATATAGTCAGTACTTGAATGATTAATTAAACGTGATTGCTAATTGTGCCTCAAGCTGACCTTGAGGCAGCGGGCAAGAAGAAAACTGGAGGAGCAGGGATGGACCTGGAGGAAGTGGTGAAGCAGCAGCAAATCAAAAATCAAAAAGAGACGGAGAGGATTATGGAAGCTGTCAAAGCCAAACATGACGCAGAGGAACTGACACGGAGGAAGACAGACACTTTCAGAAAAGATGGAGAAATCATTTCCCTGACTGGGTCCGTCAAATACAGCGGGGATGACGTCAATCACAGCGAGAATGACGTCAAATTCAGCGGGAGTGATGTGCATGATGCAAACGATATTAACATTCTCAAGTCAACGCTAGTTGCACTCTCGCCATCTAAACAGCAGGTTAAGGTTAATGGTAAGTATAGTTTTCAGGTGACACTAAATAACAGATGTGCCACATCACCATTTCCAAGAATAGGCAGAATGATCACCCCACAAATTATAAAGCAATATCATAACATCATCACGGCCTCATTGCCATTATGCTAATAACTGCACACTTGCTGCTCAGATGGTTTTGGAACAGCAAAATCAGAGGTGAAAGTAGACGCAGGAAACAAGCTGGAAGAAGAAAAGGAGCACGAAGCACAAGGTAAGCTATACATTAGAGCCGCCATTCTCAAATCTTTCAGCCCAAAACGATCCTGAGTGCTTCAAGTGCAACCGATTATCTGTTGTTATTTTTCCGTGCAGAATCCGCCGACATATGTGATGATGAGGAGTTTAAAAAAATTGATGAGTTAAATAAAATTGAAACGAAAGTCACACCAAAAAAGAAAAAATGTAAGTTTGGTACTTTTGCCAAGTTAGATTTCTGTTTGTTGATTAAATATAGGCCTCCCTTTTGTTTAATCACCTTATTTTTTGTCTTACTAGATGAAAGTTTATTGAATGAAGACAGCGAGGCTGAAGAAGTGATTGGCCTTGCCACACAACCGAGGCGTAAACGAATTGGCCCACTCATAGAGGACGTGGTCATTGGTAAGTTTTCTGACGTCACGTCCCACTTTCTTTCACTAAATGTACTTTGTTACGTTTTTTTCTTTTTTTTAGATCCAGGGGTTCAGTTCATTTGGGGATTTGCAGACATCAACGCCATCATCGGCGAGACTGCGGAGCTAACTTGTAAACTTAGCAAGGAAGACTGCGAGGGAGTCTGGTTCAGAGATGGTGAAAAGGTCAGGCATAAGGTCCATCTTTTTATGCTCAGCATTGTCTAGATTACCGTTCTGTCTTTGTCAGCAAAATATCAAAGAATGCGAGACCCGAAGGTTCATGCAGTATATACTAAACTAGGGCTCGGGGTCCATTTGTGGCCCACCCACGGTTTTTTACAGGACTGCAGCATATGCTAAAATTAAAATTTTAAATAACTGACTGTGCTAAAAAAAATAATAATCTCAACAAATTTTGGCATAGAGGCAACATACCATGGCAGTCACATGTTCCAATTCTTAGTTGAACAAACAAAAGCTCAGAGGGTCTAACCTATGTAGCAGATCCAGATGTGAACCTGTAAATAAAGTTGAAACGTTGATCTCCTAGCACATATACACCTTTTGATGTCAACCCAGTGTCTCCATGGTCTTCAGCAAAAAACAAAGAGTTTGCCTCCCTGTTTCAAAAGGCAAAGTGTACGTATTTTTAGGCTGACTGTAAAACGTACACAAGATTTGTCTTGGACTCATCATGACAGTAGGTGCTTTAACTTGTCTTAATGTTACCTTCCTTTCAGATCATCACTGATGACACATTTATAATATCTAAAGATGGTGCAATTCATAAGTTGCTCATAGTGAAATGCCAGGAGGAGCACTCTGGGAAATATCGTTTTGAGGCGGACGATCGTAAGACGGAGGCGGTAGTCAACGTTAAAGGTTTGAAGACTCATCAAAACAGAAATCAAGCTTAATAACAATCCAGTGCAACACTTTTATGAGTTCAAATTGTTCTTGTTCAGATCCACCGAGGTTTGACCCCGAAGACCTCAGTGCATTCACAGAGCCCTTGAGAATTAAAGTAGGGCATAATGCAGTCTTTAAACTAAATTTTCTCGGCTTCGAGCCCATTAAAATCAAATGGTACAGAGAGGGAGAGGAGCTCCATGATGACGCCAGCAGCACCAGAATCGACAAATCAACCAATCACAGCCGCCTGCTGCTGAGCAGATGCCAGAGGAGGGACTCAGGAGAGATCAAGATCAAGCTCAAAAATGAGCATGGCACCACCGAGGCAATAACACAGCTCATTGTGCTCGGTGAGCCAATGTTGCAGTCAAACACATTAGATCGATTTTTCTATACAGGCTGAAGCAACACTTCAAAGAACGTGCCACTCTGTCTGTTTCAGACAAACCCACGACCCCGCTAGGTCCTGCAGAGATGACGCTTAGCTCAGCTACATGCATTGAATTCAAGTGGAGGCCTCCAAAGGATGACGGCGGGTCGCCTGTGATAAATTACATCATGGAGCGACAGCAGATTGGGAGAAACACTTGGAAGAAAGTGGGAGAGATTCCGGGCGTGCCTTTCTACCGCGACACAAACGTGGACCGTGGACGCAAGTACTGCTACAGAATCCGAGCTTTGACCTCAGAGGGGGTGAGCGAAGTGTTGGAGACCGAAGACCTGCAAGCTGGCATACTGGGTGAGGCTTTGTGGGATGATGATGCAACTCAACCGTCAACTCTACTTTATTTCTAGGGTGCTTAAAAAACAACCATAGGTGCATGCAAAGTGTATCTAAAGTAAAATATATATATATATATATATATATATATATATATATATATATATATATATATATATATATATATATATATATATATATATATATAGACATAAAAACAAAGACAGCTAAAACAATAAATTAATAACTATCAAATGTATACGACGAAACACTAAAACATTGCCAAGTATCATGCTGAAAGTCAAAGAATAAAAATGTGTTTTAAGATTAAGGCAGTTTGGAATGAAAAGGTTGACAGGATAGCAGCGCTCTCTGCTGTCACACAAGGCCATTACAAGAAGCCTCCCATTTTTATTTATACTTTTTTTTGTGTGACCTGAGCACCAAGGGACTTTTCTGTTATATCTATCTATATAAGCCATTTATATATCTATCCAAGATGATGCTACAAGTTAAAGTAGACTTACGAAACATATGTGACAATGTGCTTATATGACAATGTGCAATTTTAGAAGAGCTGAATTGTATTTAGTTTAATTAATAAAAATGTTAATTATTTTGTACTCTAATCACTATGTCTTCTTTAATATTTCAGCTTTCCCTAGTGCCCCTGCACCTCCAAAGGTGGTCAGTGCCTTTGATGACTGCATCAACCTTTCTTGGACGGCACCAAGTGATACAGGAGGCTCGCAAATTCTCGGCTACATTGTGGAAAAACGCAAAAAAGGAAGCAATCTTTGGAATGGGGTCAATGCTTCAATTGAGCCAATAAAAGGTCTGTTGTCATGTTTCCTTTTGACGTCAATGTGTGTCAAGCTCACCGGAACGACGTTGTTACATTTCCAGAGAAGAAATGTGCAGTGAAGGATGTTGTCGCTGGTTTGGAATATGAATTCAGGGTTTCGGCTGTGAACCTTTCGGGACCTGGGGAATTTAGCAACCCGTGCGACTTTGTTTTTGCACGGGATCCCAAAAGTAAGTGTGACAGTTGAAATTAAACTTTCAATTTTCCGTGTTGATCTTTCATTCAATTTAACCGGAATGCCACATTTCTTGTCCCAAGAGCCCCCTGGAAAAGTTATCGGCTTAAAAGTGACAGAAACATCTTACAACCACTTTGTCTTGACCTGGACCAAACCGAAGGACAAACCCGACATAGAGGACGAAGCTAAAGGCTATTTTGTCGAGATAAGGAATGCGCAGTGCCTGGAATGGTCACGAAACTTCACCATCACCACCACCTACACTGTAAAAGGCCTGAGGGCAATGGATATGTACTGGGTCAGAGTCATTGCGACCAATGACGGAGGAGAGGGACAAATTGAGGATCTGCCCAACTATGTCCTCGCGATGCCGCCTCTTGGTATTCTCCTTCACTTACACTTCATTTTGACATGAAAATATAATTCTCTGAAGTTTATTTGTGTCGATGGCTAAAGAGCAAGTAACCTTTACAAAATCCCTGAGTATTTTAAGCCAAAATGACATGGTAATCATATATTATTATTTTTATTATTATTATTATTATTATTATTTTGTTTTGTAAACTGACATTTTGTCTTTCTTTACAACAAAAATATTTATAATTTTATACCCCCCCATCTCTTAGTGAGACCAAAGTTCACAAATAAAAAGATGAAAACATTCGTTGTGGTGAGGGCAGGAAACACAGTCAGGGTGACCATCAACTTTGAGGTAAGGTTTAAACTTTTAACTTGTCTTGGACTCAATTGAAGATTCTGGGATGTCATTTCTTTGCTAATGCGCCGTTTCAAAGGCTTCGCCACCACCGGACATCACGTGGCTCAAGGACAACGGGCCTGTGCCAAAGCGAGTCACAGTGAGTAACTCGGATGGCGCTTCACAGATGTTGATCCCGTTGTCAGAACGCTCCGATACGGGCATCTACTCCATTTTGGTGAAAAATTTGGCAGGACAGGAGACCTTCAGTACAGAAGTTAGGGTGACAGGTAAAAATGATCATGCTGTGCAGCAACATATAGATTGCTCTACTTTGAAGTTCAAATATCTGACTGTGCTTGCAGATGATCCTAAGCCTCCAGGACCGGTGGAAATAGAGGAAAATGTGCCTGGTACAGTACAAGTGACTTGGCAACCTTCTCCTGATGAGAAGCTTGATGACCGGCTGCATTACACCATTTCCAAACTGGACTCCACCAAACACACTTGGACCACAGTGGCCGACAGACTTTTCAATAACAAGTTCACTGTATGCAATATTATGCCCGGAAGGGAATACCATTTTCGGGTCTATGCCAAGAACGACATGGGTGTGTCGGCGCCTTCTGAGTCACTCACCTGGGCCGTGGGGAGAAAGAAAGGTTTGTGTGTCATACAACCAGATGCTGTTCACTAGAAATATGTGCAGCGGCCCCTGCATATTTGCTCTTTGGCATTTGCATTTTTTTTTCAGCTCAGGTCAACGTCATGTCTAATGTTTTCAAAATATTGCTTTAAATTATTGCTTTAACGCCATCTTTTGGCATCTTAGGACCAAGGAACTACATTGAATGCCTAGACTTGTTTAACTGGGGGTAAAAAAAAAAAAAAAGAGCTTTACCGCCATCTTGTGGTATCTATAGACAATTACAAAGTTTTTAAGGTGGGCGTCAATTATTCAGGGAATATAGTTGAACGTATTTAAATGTTTGAACGTATTTCTAAATACGTGGGAGAGTTTGCAGCAGCAAAATTAATCCACGTACGCATGTATTACTTTTTTAGGTGATATTTATGAGATAGCATATCATTGTAGATTATATGATATAATCTATGCAAAATGCAAAAACAGATATTTTAATTTTGCTATACGAGAAAAATAAAGGTTAAGCGCCATCTGCTGAATCCAGCGGAATCCTACTTCCAGCACATACAACACCTCAAAGTTTGACTTGATTTTCATCAACATTACTTTTGATTCACCTTTTGCAGAAAAACTTTCGCTGATCTTACCAAACAGAGAAGAACGCGACCTGCGATGCGCTCCGGACTTCACCGTACCACTGAAGCTGCATGCGGCACCAAAAGGTTACGAATGCCATATGAGCTGCGCTGTGACGGGAAACCCCAAACCTCGAATTACGTGGTACCTAAATCACGTCAGCCTCAACACAAACACCAACTATTACATCTCAAATACCTGTGGAGTTTGTTCCATGTTGATCCTAAACGTCGGTCCTAAAGATGTGGGGAAGTACACTGTCACAGCGGAGAACGCCCTGGGCCGATCTGAATGTTCCACCATGCTCAGTGTCCGAGGTAAGGGCTGCGCATGGGGACATAATTATGCAAATTGCATTTTATCATTGAAGTTTAAAAAGCTGCTTCTTCAAAGTGAAATTTTCCTGTGGGGCTCAAAGCAGCTCCGCCCCTTATTTGACAGTGGCTGCTTTGCATTTGGCAAATGTCATGCACAAAAAGTGTAAAATTGTTCAAATATATTGACTGAACCATGCCAGCGGCAGGCATTACAGTATATCGGAATACCTGGTTCATAAAATCGTTAAATAAAGTAATAATTATAAAAACACATGCCTCCTTTAACGCAATTTTTTTAATATATTTAATAATTGTGTTTGTCTCTTGCAGAGTGAAGAATCTGGTGACAACAACCGGGATTGTTGGGGCTTTTTTTGCCTGGACATTATCTATGAGTTGCATGACATAATTTGTTGGTTTGTTACAAAAACTGAAATAAATGTTTTTCTTTATCGAGATTTTATTTTGTGATCTTGTGGCCACTGTACCTTTATGCCCTTGTTTTCTTTAGAGGAGAATGTGAGATTTTTTTATGCAGGTCATTCCACTGAATCAGTGCCATTTGCTTACCTAAGTAATCAAATTCAAGAGATTCAAGAGTTTTTATTCGCCATGTTTGAGCGTGCCAAACAAGGAATTTGATTTCGGTAAATCACAGCCTCTGTTCAACATTTAGGTGACTAACAACACTCAGGACATGTGTTCGTATAAATGCATTTTATACATTGCAATACATTTAACTATTATTATTATTATTATTATTATTGTAGTTTGTAAATCACCACGTTTGTCTTTATTTCCAAAATGCAAAAACAAATTTTAATATTATCTATTTTCAAAATATGTCGCTGTAGTTTGCTCTGATCAACATGCTCGTAGCAAAATTACCCATCCATCCATCCATCCTCGAATTGGCTGCTCTCGCTTTCTCTTGTTGCGATTCCCTTTTCGAACACTGAGCGGTGCCAGATGAAATGAAATTAGCAGTGCAAGAGCAATCATGAACCCAAAGCAGTGAAAATGGTTGCGTTTGATTGATTGATTGATTGATTGATTGATTGATTGATTGATTGATTGATTGATTGATTTGTAAAATTTAACGAATTAAATATATCCATCATTCCATCCATTTTCTGTACTCCTTCATCACCACGGGGGTCACGGGCGTGCTGGAGCCTATCCCAGCGGTCATCGGGCAGTAGGCGGGGGGCACCCTGAACCGGTTGCCAGCCAATCGCAGGGCACACAGAGACGAACAACCATCCGCACTCACACCTACGGGCAATTTGGAGTGCCCAATCGGTCTATCAAGCATGTTTTGGGGATGTGGGAGGAAACCGGAGTGCCCGGAGGAAACCCACACGGGCTCGGGGAGAACATGCAAACTCCACACAGGGAGGGTCGGAGGTGGAATCAAACCGGCACCCTCCTAACTGTGAGGCAGATGTGCTAACCAGTGTGCCTCCGAGCCGCCTGAATTAACATATAATATATTTGACTAATTAATTAAATAGAATAAATCCAACACCCGTTTAGACAATACAAAAAGAGAGAAAACTCCACCTTAGAGTTCAGTTAGACCGCACTTTATGCTTGATGTGCACTGAGCACGAAAATAGCACCTTCAGATTTTGTATTTGCAAGTCATCCATGATTGAAATAACTGTCATCACATTCTAAAAGGATTTTTCTCAAAGGCCAACATTGAACTGATGATTGCACAAAATGTAACACAATCAGTATTCCTGTCAACCGTTTGTTGGAGGCTACCACGACCCTGAAGCAGCAGAACAACGTCCAAATAGCAAACATTTCATTATAATGATCTGCTGGTGACAGATGTATTGAAAAGAAATATGGTCATCTATTTGTGGGCTCTGTGAAACTAAGCTTGCGGCATTTGCTTGTATGGTGAATGGTGAACTCTGGAGTGTGGTCAGCATTATTTCAAAATGACAGTTCCGAGACTCCCATTCGGTTCATAGTAAGTTAAATAGCAGATAGTTGTGTAAAAAGACAGGAAAAAGAAGAAGCACTGATTCATCACATTTTACTTAGGTATATAAAGGTATAAAAAAAAAACTTCTGAAGTGCACAAAGTTACAAATGAATTCTATGGCTCTGGCCTCCACCTGAAAGGGCGTATCCAAAGCCCCTCCCCCTTTAGAATCCGGCATGTGCTACAATTAATATATTCTGTATCGTCCCAGTTTTCAATTTCTCCACATCCACACATCCATACAGGACGCACGCAGGTGGGAGTGTGGGGGGCATTCCTCGGGGATAACCTTATCTTGCTCCTGCTGGCTTCACACATCACTAAACCTGCCGTGCAACACTCAAACATATGCAAAAACAACAAATGTTCACGCCATGCTCAATGTTGCAGCTTGTCTATTGTTACTGCGTAGATAAGATCTGAACCAGACATTTGATGGGTGGCGTCCAACTGAGCTCCACCACTTGGTCTTCTTTCAGATTCAATGAGGCAATCGCATAGCCAAGGCCGGCTGCACTATCATCTGAAAACCAAGTTGGCAAATGCAAATACCAGTGAGTGGTCGTTACCTGAATGGTCTGGATGTGCTAAATCTTAACAATGTGCTTGATTATTCAACATTCATCTGTTGTTGCGTGCCACCTCACTTGGCCACCTGCACAAAAGCAGTTGTTACAACTCAAGTTGGCTTCTTTTTGAGTGACCCAGAAAAAAAACGGGAAAAAAACGCAACTTGAATTGGAAAACAACAATATAAAAACTGACATTTATAGCAACAGTTAGCACAACAAAGCAAGCAAGTTGTCTTTACTTTTAATCTTAAACTGAGGGACAATAAAAGGGACAAGTAGTTCTGTAAACTCTTTTTTTCTGTTTTGAAATGCAAGAAAGACAATTTTCACAACAACAAAACATCGATTTGCCCAACTCACAATGTTATCACAGCTCATTCCCTTGAATCTTTGAGTCCTCCCAACATTTTTTTAACAGTGTAGTGGTACACGACAACAACAAAAAATAGTTGCGTAAACTCAAAATTGCAATTAAATGTTAAGGTGAGCAATGGAACAAAATTTTACGTTTTGCAAATGAAATTTTGTTTTCTCACATTGTCAACAAACAAAAAAGAGAACTAACTGTCCTTTGTGAAATCCACATTGGTGCCATAAACGTTCATCCTTGCTTAAATGACTCTTATCCCCCAAAAATATTTTTTTACAGTGCTGTAAATCTCCACTAAACTGGTGAATGCTGCAATTGCTTCTCATATGTTTACCATACTGAATTTGTTTTAACACGTTCTCTAAACACAAGTCCAAAAGAGAAAGAAGACCTATCAGCCGTTTCAACAGATTATTGTGTGAATTCGCTGTCAGATTTAATCCCCGAGGCGACAGAGCCAAACATTGGTTGGAAGCTAAAAACTTGACGTCTTCACGTCTTCTCCAGTTCACGAGGTCACTTTGACCTGGTTGCAGTACAAATCGTCTGCAGCTCGTCTGCCTGCTGCCAAACTGTTCTCCTCAACGCAAAGACACTGCAACAGTGTGTAATTTAATCAGCTTTCACTGTCCGTGTGTGTGCGCATATGTGTGTGTCAGGTGGATATCCCATTGTGTCTTTATTTCTATTTGGGCTGTCAAATGATATGCTTGGATCACATACTATATTGTAAATCTCGAATTATAAAGGGCTGCTCGTCTTTCTGCTATCCAAGCCTTTAATTTGCCGTGTCATTTAGTCCACCACCTCAACAGACGAGTGACTTTCACGCGTGTCTTTGCTATTTGCTTTTTGTTTTTATTAGCGTGCTGCTCCCCCCTGACCTCCAGTCTCCCTGGCGTCGGCGTCAACAAGCGTCTAACGACGTGTGAACTTTTGGGGCATGCCGTGACAATGGCGCCTATAGACAGGTGCACCCCCCCACCCGCAAGCTCAGCGGGAGTTTTGCATGCAGGACCACAGCACTGCGGCATTCCAATATAGTGGCACCTGATTTGAGTCTTTACGCATGTTGCGCACTGATACAAATGAGCCGATGGAAATAATACAGCGAGTCTGATTCATGCTTAGGTTTCAAAAATATGTGCCGTCAGTTCCAATTACCTTTTACACACCAAAGAGTTCCACTTGCGGGAGATCTTTGTCACATTTCACGCTACCTGCAGCCACAATATTCGAACCGGGCTAATGATTGCGCCTTTTTATTGTCCCTGTCAGCTGGATTCATTTAGGTGAGCTACCTCGAAAAAAGCGCCACTTCCTTCCCCGCTGTGAAGAACAGAGGTTCTGTCTTTCACGTTCTTCGTTAATCTCTACATCATACAGCGCGTCATAGCCCGGAGCAACAAGTTCCCACAAAAGGGATCGTGAAATGAAAGCATATCCAACTCGAGCGTCATTTGGATGCCCGTTGCTCTTATTTCTCCAGTTTGCAGATCATGTGTGCATTCAGACACTTCAACACTACAACAGCAGATCTGGTTGAAAATCAACGCCGACGAGACTAGCCCGTCGCCCAAACTTCAAAAGCAAAGGTGCCAACTTTGTTGAGTTGCGGAACTTTTTTTTTTTTTTTAAACAATTCACCATTGTTCCCTGTATTCATCGGCGCCCTGCCCGCGCTCATAAGTGAGCCATTAGCGGTGTGAAATGCACAATTAGATTTGCGATTTGCAGGAGCCTTTCACATACAGGGCCCCTGCGGTGAATGGAGCTTGCGATGCTGGTCGCGTCCCGATACGCTGGGTGTGTCTTTGGGCGGGGCCGAGCCCTGCACCCACCCAGCCACTTTATTGATACTACTTGAGGGGGCGACTACAGTGCGTGTGTTCCTTAGCACACTTTTGAACCTCGTTGGATGTTGTGTGAGTCCGTGCGTGGCTTTTCGGACTCAGCAAGCTTCTTCGTGCACCTGAGCGCGCTCCGTGGGTATTGCAAGTTAAGTTGTGACCAGAGAACATGCCCCGGTCATTCCTTGTCAAGAAGTATTTTTCAAGCAGGAAACCATGCCACTGGGAAAGCCTGCTGGACAGCCAAACTGGTATGTTGACTTGTGCAAGCTTTTCTCAATGCTCACTTGTAGGGAGGTAAAAGGAAATTGAAGTTGATCAAACGTTCACATTTTTATTCATTATTGCAGCCACAGCAAGCAAGTTGTTTACATCTTCTCTTTGGAGCTTAGTAAATTGTTGCTAAAAAAAAAAAAGCCACATTTCGTAACAGCAAAACATTTAGTTGAATTGCCCAACTTAAAGTATAAAAGTTTGTGGCGTTGGAATTTTGAATTAACCCAACATTTTTTGCATCAACACGTGAAAAAGACTCTCAAGAATGAAAACAAGATTAGATTTATTAGATTTAAATTATGCAAGGATGCCTTGAAAGGCATTACTTGTGTTTTTTTTTTCAATGAAATCCACTCTGATTTCTTTTCAACAGCTGTTGTCCCAGAAAGCTTCCCACGGGCTGCCCTTCCAAATCAGAACCACAGCTCTGACCTCACCTGCTACCCCTCAGTTCCATTCACGCCACTGCCTGCTCCCCTTTCCCCGATCGCCCCGGCATCCCTCCCTCCGTCACCGCTCGGGCCCCTTGACCTCAGCAGCTCCCCGTTTAGCAGCAGCGGCGAGGAAGACGAAGACAACGGCCGTTCTTCGGATCCCCCCAGCCCGGATGTCCTCCAAGGCGTCTTCCACTGCATGTACTGCAGTAATACCTACAGCGACCTCACGGCACTGTCCTGCCACCAGACGTCCCACCTGCGTGTCCCACCGCTGGCCGCCGAGGCGTCTGCGTCCCGGCCGGCCTTCCATTGCAAACACTGCCCCAAGGAGTACAACAGCCTGGGCGCTCTGAAGATGCACATCCGCTCACACACATTGCCGTGCGTGTGCACTACTTGCGGCAAGGCCTTCTCCCGACCGTGGCTGCTGAGGGGACACATCCGCACCCACACAGGTTGGTCTACTGTAGTAAATGGGAGATCCATGTATCTATTTGTCTGCCTGTCTGTCTGTTCGTCCTGCTTTTTCTCATTCTTAATGAAGACTAGGGCCTACTACTCTACTTACTATATTTACATTTTTGCAATGATGGCGGTACCAAGATAGCCAAGTATTCTTTCGGTGGTACATGGTAGAAAAAGAATCACTCTTAAACGATTAATCGATTCCTCTTTCCTTCAGGTGAGCGCCCATTTGCTTGTCAACACTGTAACCGGGCCTTTGCCGACCGCTCCAACCTCCGGGCGCACCTGCAGACGCACTCTGAAGTGAAGAAGTACCAGTGTGGCTCCTGCTCCCGCACCTTCAGCCGCATGTCTCTGCTGCACAAACATAACGCCTCCCGATGCGGCAACCTGGCCTCATAGACGGACTCACATTCCCAGGATCCTCCCTACTTGAGTGTTTTTTTTTATTTTTTTTTTATTTTTAATATCACAACGGATATTTCAAAGGAGCAGCGGCCTGTCAACAGTGTGAGCATGTATGACATGAGAGCAGCTGGACATGCAGTTAAATCCCAGGAAACTCCCATTGGTGCCGGCCGGTCCGGGACTCTAACCATGCTGCAGCTGCTTGGGTGTGTTTTTGGTGCGTCTGTGTGGATGGATGCCATTCCTTATTATGCATACAAGATGTGTGTGTGTGTGTGTGTGTGTGTGTGTGTGTGTGTGCGCGTGCGTGCGTGCGTGTTGAGACAGCTGACTGTGAAGGTGGGCAACAGGTGACCTCCATTCACCCGTCTTCTCGGCACCAGACGAACGGACCACTAAAGTTTGACCAAAGAGCCCTGTTTGCTTCACCAACATTTTTTTGGCATCTTAATGGTGTGTAAGTGTGTGTTTTTAATATTTTGCCATCACAATTTTAGGAATTATTTTGAAATATCTTGTACATATTCCTCACATGTAAATAAAAGCTTTGTTTTAGAACAAAACCACATGCTATCATCATGTTTGTTTAAACATTCTGAGGTATTAATAAACATTTCAACAAGCATTATTGACTAACGACTCCAAATGAGGTTTTCAGGACAGACGCGACAGGTTCTCAATGGGAAGATGGAGTTGTGTGCATTAATGGGAGTGGGGATGGGTTTGTGTGATGGTGAGTGATTTGGGGGAGCACCTGCACACACCTGCCGAGCTGTCAGCGTGCACTTAGACGAACACGTAAACACACAAGAGGGGAGCTGCTGAGTGAAGGAGAAATTGTCTTTGTATCGTTCTTTCTTCACATTTTCAATTGTCATACAAAAATTGAAATTGGCACTAACGTATTAGACTGAATTCACTTTGAGGCTAAGATCAGCCCAGCGTGACGTCGGCCTATCACGACCTGATGTCTTCCAGAGGGAGCGGTGAGGAAGTGGTCAGCGCCGATTTTAATCAGGGCTAATCAAAGCGGCTCCTTAAATGCAAAACACAAGTTGCACACTCTTGTGTTTGTGACCTGTAAGTTTGGTTACAAGTCTTATCAAGGCTACGCTAGTTGGTTAGCAACTACATTCAGTAGTTGGAACCACGTGATCCATCAAATGAGGTATGTTTTGGTGACCATGCTCGTCACTAACTTGTATCGTAAATGAATGGAAATGTTGTTAATCCACTCAGAATACAGCAAGCATTGTTGTGGTGTGTGTTTTTTGAGAACACACTCTATGAAGCTGCAATTAATAAAATCAATAAATAGAACCTAAAAGAAGTCATTTGTTTATTAAGCTTCATTGCTTGAATTACTCCCTATGTTGTGCCTACTTTCACCGCTGGGGGCAGTATAACACAGGCACACTGACTCAAAAAAGCTGATATGAATCAATTTATGCTGAGGCTCAAGAATATATATACACCTGTGAATTGTTCACCATTTGCCAAGAAGAAGCACAAGAATGTTCGTAGGAGTTAACCGCAGACCAAAAAGCCAGAGAGAAGCAGCCCTCGGACGGGATCAAGACAGACAGTGCTCGCCTCAGCTTGTGCGGCCATCTGCTCCACAAACTCTTGTTACCTCAGAGGAACTTTGGGAGGAAGTGCATGCTGAGTGCTTACAGCTGAGGGTGAATGCGTCGGGTGCACATATGGCAGCAATGTGTCTGCGACTCCCCCGCTGCCCTCCTGACCCCCACGCACTGACGCCAGCGTGTCTTGGTGAGGTAACAACATGTTTCCTGCAATAGCTCCTGGTGTTGAGAGGTGGATGCACGTGTGTGTGCATGTGTGCGTGCGTGTGTGTGTGTTGGGGGCTGTAGTGCACGCAGAAAGTTGCATCTCAAATTGCAAGACTTAGCTTGCCCAATGTAAACACTCCCGGAAAAACTACGCACATGTGCATGGGGACTGTGACACTCACCACTATTTGCAAGCCCGTCCATTGATGACATGCTTGACTTGATCAATCTAAACTTTTTTTTATGCTTTATCTACTCTTAAGAAATGAAAAGCAGAATTATTCCATCTGTTTTGAAATATTACTCGGAAGACTTTGTGGCGTGGAAGAGGCTGTCCATCACATTGTTGCCTTGAGGCTATGAGGTCACCGCCGCGTAGGTGTAGATCCACGTTTGGAATATCATCTAGTTTGGCTCGAGTGTTGCCAGTGTCACACATGCAGCCCCTGACTAATGTGACATTCCTGAGCCATTAGTGACAGTCATACAATACTGCTGTGTCACAGAGAGACCACGGCTCCGTCTGTTGCTCTTTATTAAAGTAATAATGTGATTTTCCCTCAAATTGGAAACCTTATTATTGTGAAGCAATTGTTTAAAAAAAATTAAAAAACTGTTTTCTTTCTAGTACATCAGGTGCTTGAGGTATTTTCATTTTTTGTTTTTAAGTTTGACCTATAAAAGCTTGCACGATACGTGTTTGATTTACCATGCGCTGTGAATATAATTGACATTTCAGATAAAATTCCAACTGATGCTGAATCCAAGCCTATCTTCATATTCCAAAATATATTATATTATATTACTGTTTTTATATTATTATAAAAATAGAAAAACATTACAAAAAAAATATTACAAAAATGTTATGTGCTAGAGAAAAAAACACCAGAATCGAAATCAGCGCTAAAAGGCCTTCATAAAAGTTTGTTTGAATCTCTGATTAAATGTTTTAATGAAAAACTGTTAACCAGTGTCATATGAGAACATTTGTCCATATCCTCTTTTCTGCAAGGTTACTAGGTCAAACGCCTGAGCCTCTCTGAGCTCACCCCGAGATGATCACCTGCCAATCAAAGCGGCAACAGGCAGACAACTCGCATGTGTTCACACCAATAACTTTGACATCCCCTTGACATCACAAAAGAAGAAAACCCTTCCCAATAAGTGACGAGTTCAAGCACTAAAGCCAACGTGTGACATTTTTTAAATTGATTAATTCAGTCCAATGCCCAACATTAAATTACTGAAGCATACTAGTTAATGCTCATCAAAAAGAAGGCAACTGTTTCAGTCCTAAAAATTACATTTCATATTATTTTAAGTCACTGTAAAAATTACGAGGTTAGACCTTTCACATTGTGCTTTGATAAAGATTTCCTAAAATGTATTACACATAACAGTTAAATAAAAATTATACCTAAAAGCATTGGATTAAAAATATTTTTTAAGACACTAAGTAACACCACAAATTACATAAATTCCAGTGACGCAAACTTTTCCAATTACTTTTGCTTGCCTCGGTGTACTATGGTATGGTAGAGTCACAGGAAGTGGCCTGTCAGTAGTGTTTGGCCGCAGTGCTTTCAAAAAGGTGCTGATATGAAGCATCTGGGTGCAACTGCTGCTGCTGCATATGCCTGTGTACTCACTCGAGAACTTTTCGGGGGGTTTTGGAGGGATGCTGATCTGCTTGCTTGGCCACAGATGACAGTCATGTGGAGATGTCGCTGGGAGCACAAGTGGCAGGTTTGTGGCTCTGATTCACCAAAGGATCCGATTCGAGCTGGGGGGGTGATAAGTCACCAGGTTAAAGTTTCAAGCCTTGTTTCCAAGACGTGGTGCTGTTACACAATAGCACAGTCGGAAGATTCCAGGCCAGCCCTCTACGTCGGCCCCCACTTTTTTTAGTATACAGTGAGATACAACTTTTAATTTATTATGTCCTTATAACTCATAACTCTCTAAGCAGCTTTAAATGGGAGATGCCATCTTTCCATCCCATCTTTACCCATGATTGTAATGTGTTTTTAATAACTCCATAATTCTGGAGGACTTGACCAATTAATTGGCTGGTCCGTTAAATTTTTTTTTTTTTCTCACAATAGCACATTACGTCCAATATAAGACAAAGACAATGCAGATCACATATCGCCTGCCCCCCCCCAAAAAAGTCAGCCATAAATTTTGCATATTTTTCTCTCTGTTGTAAAGTGCTTCTTGTAAACTGTTGCTTGTTTTGAAATGAGCTAGTCACAGTTGAAAGCGGAGAAATTCGTTCGCGCTGTAGACTGGAGAGGGTGGACATCCTCTCAAACACCAGAGTTCCCCTCTAGCCGTAATCAGAAGTTGTGAGGAATTGTCTGAGGAATGTCACATGGTGTTGCACATCCTTAATCAAAGACACGTGCAGCAAGAGCAGGATGAGTGTCCTCATCATCCTCGTGGTGGTGCAATTGAATTTGGAACTCGATCAAATGGTTGCATGCATATATAATGCATGTGTGGTACTTGGATATACTCCACAAGCTCACCAGTAGATACCAGTGGTACCCAAACAAAGGATATGGTCTCCCCCATTTCCTGTCCAACCCTGCACTCCTGATGTCGCTTTCAATGGGCTGTGTGTGTGTTCATGTGTGTGTCACGTGTTTCCTTCTCAATACAGACCTTTTCTGTCCCAAAAGGTCAGAGGGGCAAGGATGAGCACAACAGGCTGTGATGGTAAACGGATGATGTGTGAAAAGGAGGAACCTTGTGTCAGTGCAAGCATCAAACCGATTTCCACTCCAACATTTTGCACGCCATTGACAGGCTAACAGTGAACATCGATTAGTCAGTTCAAAAAGCAAAAGCTATTTGAAGACAAACAATAGAACAACAAATGTACATATGCTGTATATCCTCTAAAAAAATACAGAATCTTACTGAGTCACTAACAATAGGAGTCGAAGAAAGAGTATTCATTTAAGTCCAGATATTATACTGCCCCCAGTGGCAGTAACTATTATGACCCTGATGTGCATGTACATACACACAAGGCAGGCATGTCGAAGTACAGGAGCGTTCAACCTGTTAAAAAGCAGATGTCAAAAGGAGCAAAAGACTGAAGATGATGGTTCTGTTATGATGCAAAATGAAGGACTGAGGGTACAAGACAGCAAACTGGCGTGTGTTTAGTTTGGACCTCTGGGTGATTCTGTGTTACACTTGGCAGCAGCTTTTTTTCACCCCCTCCTGCTTTTCACCTCATGTTGTGTCATTCTGCCATTCTTTTGTTCCCTCTTATTTAACCCAGGTATTCAGGTATTTACCCCCGAGTGCTACGGGTGGTGCTGAGAGGTGCAAGGTGCACTTTTGTTCTCCTGTCAGGACCTGTGTGGGCCAGGGGGGTTGCCGAGCGAAGGACGGAGATGTTTCTATTGTCCTCACACATTCCACTCATCCAAGAATACACTCGTGGGTGAGGGAGGGGTGTTCAATTGAGGGGCCAGGGCGGGTGGACATAAACCCTTGGATTCAGAGTAGTTGTGTGTGTGTGTTTAAAGCTTATATTTGTCTTCCCTCGTCTCTCCTCCTGCCTTGTCCCGTTCCATCGTGTCGCTGGAGAAGCTGCGGGGCAGGCGAATGCACCTGCTTGAAATCCACACCCACGCTAGACGCCTGTCTTTCCCGTCTCTGACGTTTTACAGAAATGCAGCATGTGCCACAAACTGGTGTCCGCTTACTCGCTTTAAAAGGGAGTCACACTTTCTTCTTAGATATATTGAACTTCAAACATCCATCCATCCATCCATGGTAGCACATAATGGTAAACAGCTATTGAACCCTTCAAGCAACAGATTTTTCAACACAAACAGTGAAGCAATGAGTTTTGTTTGTTTGTTGGAAGGCTGGAACGGATTAACGGCATTTCAATTCATTTCAATTGCAGAAAATGATTTGAGGTGTTTGTGATGGAACAGATTAAACCTGTTTCTCAAGGCACCATTGTAGTTTTAGAGCTGTCCTTTGCTGTCATGAACCCTCATTATGTATCATGACGTCATCTTTCGAAAATTTACAATCAATACAGTAAATGGGCTGAAAAGAGAATTTTGAGAGGTACCGTGTTAAAAATTGGGCTCTTGAGCTGACAAAGAAAGAAAAGCCCTCTTTTTTGTAGCATTAGTTACAATCACCGTGCATGTTTTCTGACCTCAAGTCATGTGCACACTTGCCGCTACATGCGTGTAACTGGACCCCCTTTTGCAAGTAGGGACAGGTGTGCCACCACCTGACCACACCCCCAGGCCACACGGCACCTCCTGTCCCAACACCTGTCCCCTTCGTCTGCGCCCCCACCCCACCCCGCCTGAGAGCATACTACTGCGGCAGGAAGGCAGGTTGCTCAGCTGTGACGAGACGAAGGGGATCGGGTCCGGCTTGAGTATCTGCACAGCTGTCCCATCTGAAATCAAAACTTCAATGAATGTCTATGCGGCATAATCCCAGCCCACATGGTAACATTAATTCAAGGTGGATGGAGTTGGAGAGGTGTATCAAACATTTCGTTGATGTCAGGCACACTTCATTTTTCTTATTTTCAAGATATATATATATATATATATATATATATATATATATATATATATATATTTTTTTTTTTTTTTTTTTTTTTTTTTTTTTATATCGTGCAGGATGGACAGAGGTCAGAGAAATCTGTCCTTGTTTCTTTTCATCAAGACGAATGATAATAATGAGGGGATCTCTAAGGTTACTTAAAAGTTCCATCAGTCATGAATGTAATCTTTGAAAACATTAAATGAGCTCTTGGTTTGAAAAGAATACATCACAATTATATAAAAAATATTTTTTTTAACTCCATCCAGGTTTATATTGGGCCTAATGTGTATATATATCAATTTTGAGAAAAAAAATGAATGAAATTATAAAAGCACGAGAAAATCAAATTGAGAACCCAAATGTAGGTGACCTGGATAACAAATGAATCTCCATATTGTGAGTGTAAATCCTTTGTGACATCACTGTTTACACTTGATGTGTCTAATGTTATCACAGTGATAAGAATGGTGGTCAAATGGATGAAATGAGGCCTCTGTGATAAAAAGAGATGAAACTGTCATCTCCGTGTGTATGTGTGAGTGAGAGAGAGAGTGGGAGTGAGAAAGGGAGGGAGAGGTCAAAGCAGCCTGAAGGCCATTGTAAATTCCTCGCTAGCTCAACCAAAGACATTCTTCTCCGCTGTTTTTCTTTCTAATCTCAATGCTCAGATTACCAGCTAGAGGGCCTGGCCAGATGAGAAGAGAAGAGGAGAGTGGCATGCATGCACGCACATGTGCCCAAACACTGCGCGTGCATACACACACACACACACACAAACACACACACACACACAGTCGTTCCCTAGATGTATTTATTGTTTTTAAACCGTAGGAAAGCAACCCCCTATGGAGAATGCTGAGAGGATTCCCACATGTCAGCACCCATGCAGTGCCACACAAACACACACGCACACAATTGATACTTGTTGGAAGCCACCAATAAAAACCTTTCCAGATGGGCATACACTACTTTCACTGACATGGCTGACAAAAACCAACAAAAAGAAAAAACAGTGCTGGTACCATTTAAAACCAAAGCGAGGTACTTCCAGACCAATAATAGGGCCTTATAGCCCTCTTTCTGAGTGAAGTCAGCCAAGGCAAGAATATCCTGACTTATTCAACCAGGTAAATCAATTGAGAAACAATTCTTCATATCATACGTGGCTCTGTCTGAAAAATTAAAGCAATGGCCAGTTAATAGGGGAATAGACCATAGATCACAGATGTGGACATTGAAAGAGTTTCCAGTTTACGCAGAAGCTGTTTGGAGATGATATTTGTTTAAAATATCTCCATAAACCAAAATAGTAAGTATTGCAATTTTTAACAGGGTGTGTTTCTCAGAGTAGGTGAACTACACGTAACTGGTTACAGGTTACAGTGTAGATTACATGTGTATTTAAAAAATGGAGAAAGTGAACTAGTGGGGAAGCCAGAGAAGAGTTGTGAGAGTCTATGTAAGCTTCCAACAGCAAAGGTGATGCGGATTTAGATTTTCAATAGAAATGGGCCTATAGTTGACCCTTGAGGAACGCCAGTTGTCAAGGCAAAAACAAACTCTTTGAACTCATGGACTGTGAATGACCAGAACCATAGATTAAAGAAGACAGGCACCTCTCTGATAGATTCGAGTCTTCTGAGCGAGATGCTTGGAACGTCTGTGTATTGTCATTGCCATCACAGTTTTCTTTACACTGAGAACTATGTATTTGCTGATCCTTCCAAAGTGATCATTTTAAAAGAAGAAAAAAAAACAACATACTAATGATTAACCCTGACCCCCAAAAAGTCAATAGGTACTTAAAAAAGCCGTATCTCACCCAGAACCCAAACAGCTGCATAATCCCAGCAGGGTTGATCCCTGCCGTGACAGGGTGCAGTAAGGTGCTGCAACAGCTGTCGCCCCGCAAACTGTCACACCCCATCAGTGTCTCCGTCACCACTTTCCATCATTTCCCCCTACAAAAGTTTGCTAGCTTAATGCTAAGACAAACAAACAAACAAACAAACTACCAGCACATCCCACACTGATTGACAGCAATTCTTCACTTTTTTCAAAGCTGATGTGCTCAGCCAGCATGACTCCAGACGCTCCAACAGGTGTGCAGAGAAAAGAGGGAGAAATGATGTGAATGTTGATGAGATGAAGAAAAAGGAAGGAAAGAAAGCAGGACACCTGTTTTTTTTTTTTGTTTTTTTTGCTCCTGCGAGCTGAAGCTTGCTTGCACTGCCTCGCCCAGATCAACACGTCTCACACCGCCCGCTCAGCAATGCGCAAGAGTGCGAAGGTCAATTTTCAGACCACAGAGTCAAATAGACACTAGGATCAGTCAAGGGAGGCTAGTAATTAGACTGGCTAATTACAGATAGCAATAGAACGCTGTGGGCCCCTTAGATTTAACGTTTTCCTCTTCGGGTTGATTCATAGTGATGGATGCTTACATTAAAGTGAGCTGCGAAACTGATGTAGTATAGAATTAAGTTAGCATTTGAACGTGAACTGGAGGTGTCATTTGAAGTATTCCAGTGTTGTTTTCTTTAAATATCCTTCCTATCCCCACACCCAAATATACACAACCAATGCGGTCATCCGATCCCAGCACAGTGAGGGACCACCTCAAACATTTCTGCGGCTTGGAAGGTCCTTGTTGCAAAGCTCCCTGCACCTCCAATCTTACAACGGCAACAGGCAGGCAGGCCTGCAGACCGCTCTGTGGCTCATTAACCTCCCACTGGAGAGACTTGGGGGTCAGGGGCATCAAAGTGGCAGGATCACTGCAGACTCACCCGGCAATCCTACCATGGGGGTCTGGAGCCACAGCGTCTCACCCCCTAATGAGAGGCCGTGACACACGCACACATCCATATGCAGGTTAACCCTTCAGACCAGCTGGAAAAGAGAGTCTGACATGAAGGTTCCTATGCCCCACCCCCACCACCACCTAGTTACACCTCTGTCAAAATTTCACACATTCCAACCACCTGGTGCACCTCACACTGTCACTACTAGCCCGGATGGTGAATTAGCTTAGTGTTTCCTGATCATTATTGAACTAAAGAATTATGAAACACTTTGTAAAAAGGGTTGTGTCCATTTTCCCACTGTGAGTTGGTTTTAATATTACAATTCAGAATCCTGAAAAGAACTACTTTAAACCCCTCGCAGTCTGTGAAGGGTGTTGGTAAACATGCAGTTTTTACCAATAAGACTCCTGAGACCTTTTTGCCACAGGAGTTGGATTTAAATATTTTAGTATGTGCTACCAGACACCTATTCAAAAATATTTCTAAAGAAATTATTGGTCATTTTCTTGATAAGGGATTTCTTCCCAGATTCGCCGACTACATTTCCTGATTTAACTTGGAGTGGCAATAAACAGGCTTACCTGGTCTAATGGGCAAGAAAAACACTGCCATCAGTCAATCAGTGCAAATGAAGGGAAGCGGCAAACACAACGAAAGGTGTGAGGGAGGTGTGTGGGAGTAGGCCGAGAGAAAGGGAGGACAGACATGTTTTCAGGAAGAGGAGGGGAAGGCAAGTGCAGCAATGGGAGGGTGCGGAGGGGGTGCAGAAGCACCTTGCAGCAGCTGGTCTCAATTACCGTCTGTGTGTGTGTGTGTGTGTGTGTGTGTGCGTGTGTGCGTGTGTGTGTGTGTGTGTGTGTGTGAGTGTGTGTAAGGTTGAGGCATCACAGAGGGAGGGCTGAGACCACTGGCGCCAGGAGGGGAGTAACAGGTCAGAGAGGATGAAGATTATAAAAATACTAGCAGGCTGATGGCCTTGGTCCTGCTTGCGCATTTTGTGTGCATGTGTGTGTGTGTTGGTATTCCTCCACATACCAACCCACAGTGCCACAGGATGAGGAGGAGTGTGTGTATGTGTGCGTGTGTGTGTGTGCCCACAATGAACATAGTGGTGTGTCCATGCTTACATCCTGTACAACCATATGTAATAACATTAACCAGTGGTGGGAAATACCCATCCATCCATTATCCGGCTTATCCTCAGGACGGTCGCGGATGGTGGCAAGTAAACTACTAACCAGAATTATTTTTTCTATTGTATTGAAGTAGATTTTTTTCATATATCCATATGGTTCATGTTTTTTTTTACTTTTAGTCCCAACGTGTAAAAACAGATATTTTTCCTTTCTATTCCTGCCTTTGTTTGCATTTGAAGACAAACGAGTTACTTTTTTCCCTTTTCAGTACAAGCACTATGAAAATTATTAAACGTTATACAATTGACAGCAATCACTCATATTATTTTGTAATTGACAGTAAGCGTCCAGTTTTACTTTTGCACTTAAGTCCATCCAAATCACTGATGGTGGAGTGAAACGACATGAACATTTGACTACGAGTTCCACTCCTGGTTAAATTAAAAGGTGTCATCTCATTTTATTGTTTATAACGTATAATAGACTGACAATGCTACATGTCAGATGTTATTGAAATAATCAATTCCATTTCCCCACTTGCTCCAATTAAGTTTCATGTATAAAGGTCACAATTTTGGGATCGTCGCTGTGTCTAAGGCGCCCCCTGGCGTTCAATGCTCTTTATTACAAGAACACCATTTCGCTGTAGATAAGTGTCGCCGTTGTGATTACAAGGACAAGATTAACGAGAAACAAATAACAGTTCATATTATGGGCACTTAAGAACAACATCAACCCCGCATGAACCCAAGTGGCAAGTAAAATAAATATGCAGATCAATGCCATAAGTAAATACTTCACACGTTTTGTTTGCGTGGTTAGTAAATAAATGGCAGGTTTCAAAGCTTACAATCATCATACACCCTCCACTGTTTCATAAACAAGATTAAAATCAAACAGTCTGCTTCCCAAGAGAAGATGACAGACACACAAAAGCCAATTATGTCCAACGCATGCTTGAATTGAAATGTTTTATTTCCAAACTGTTTATACCTGCAATCACTGATACCACACTCTTTGAATGATTTTTTTTTTTTTTTTAACCCGGGATCACGAGAGAATATTTATGGGGTATATAAATATGTTAAATTCACATGCACAAACAAATAAGAACTGATATTGCAGAAGGAACAAAAACCCTCCCCAAACATTTCCGATAAAACAATTGCACTCAAACTTTCAAATAAAAGGTAGATGCATGCAAAACACACAAACAGCAACTGGCTAATATTGGGAGACCCTTAACAATCATGATTGTATTTATACTCCATGAAGACGCTCTGCAATTAATGGGAAATTCAATTTCCTATTTTTTGTTTATTGAAAAGTGCAACGTCTTGTGGTTTTATTTTTTACTGTATGATTTTTCTTATGCCACAAATAAAAAATAAAACATAATAAAACCCTTGTTGTAAGAACACAAACAAAATAAAGCTGTAATCAAAGGTTCCAATTTGAGTAAAACCCGGCCTAAAAATATTTTTGCTGTGGCAACCTAATTGTTTAATTCTGACTTAGCTTCGTCCCATTAAACTGACCATTCCCTCAAAGTTACAGTACTAGACCTTATCCTTAAAAAGAGACTTGACTGCTTTTTGGTTCGAATGTCCACGGCCCAAATTGTCATCACCTCCATCATCTTTTCCGTCCGACCAACTTTTCAAGGGAGTCAGTTCGGGTGCAATTACATCCCCATCCTGCGAGTTCGAGAAACAAGTCATGATGTTTGGAAAGCAAAATTATCAGTTTCCCCGAGATAGTCGCACATAAATGTCACCTGAGGCTTTATGAAGTCTCTGTTCATGCACCACTGAATAAAGTGCTTTTGTGCTGTGCCCTGGCCCTCGCCATCCGTCTTCTTGTAGTAAACTCGGATCAGTTGCTCTGCAAAGTTTTCGGGCAAAATTTTGGACACCTGACGAGAGAAAGAGAGCCATTAAAGGTCTTCTGCGCTTGAGCAGCTCAAGTAAATGCTCAATACAATCTTTGGCCACATTCTGACCTGATGCTTGTGTATGGGAATGGCTTTGGTTGGGGCAGTCTTGGAATAAAAACGCATACTGTCAATGGGGTTCTCCTGCTTCATCCCGTAGTCCATTTGGATGACCTAAAACGAAAGGTGACGTCAAAAGATGCGCAACAAAACGAGCTAAAGAAAAAAGAAAGTAGGTGAGAAACTCACGCTCACGACAAAGTCTTCAGGCAGCAGAGTGACACCCGGCTTGCCCACCTGAGGGACTGACTCAGCCAACTCCGCCTCCCATTCATTAATGGTATTCTTTGCAAGGAGAGAATGGAACACACACACAACAATTGGACTGATCATAATCTTTTTTGTTGGCCCCCAACTGTACTGTACGTCCACTTGGGACAGCTGCGCAATGTGAGGAGAGTCGTATTTTGGATTTTGCATTGTCTGTGTTTGAAGTGTTGTAAACCAACAAACACCTGAGTGACTTTCAGGGGTTTCTTCGCTTGGGTTTGACCCAAATACTTGTAGAGGCGCCGTTGAAGAATGTTCTGTAGAATTTGCCGTGCCTCAGCCAGCTTCGGGTTTGATGAGTGGAGAATTTGTTCAAACACACTATCTACAAGACAGACGGACGGACAGACCCAAGACACACTTAGGAGCACCCCATCATTTGAATGACAATTCCTACATGATGAAAACTAGCCAATTCAAAAAGAAATGATAATAGCAAAAATATAAATCAATGGAAAAAAAAAGAAAAATAAATACATAATTAAAAACATGAGAAAATAAAAGTAAAAAAAAATACAAATACATACTTTAAAATTAAATAACAAAATAATTGCAGAAATAAACACATATATACAATGAATACATTTTAGATCAATGTAATCAATTGTTTTTGTATTTGTTTTTATTTTCACTTTTATTTATTTCTGATGTTGGCAGTTTTGACCCTCCATACACTTCACCTTGTGTTTATGAATGTGCACAGAGGTGCTGGAACTAAACAAGAAATTGTTGTCGGGACAAACCTGTCAGCTTGGTGTAGGCCTCCATGTCATCTATGGCTGTGGAGAGCGTGAACATCTTGCCTCCCGAGCCTTGGACCTGAAAGTGTTTATCGGCCTTCAAAAAGGCCTCGTTGATCCTGTATGGACACCATTTTAAGTTTCATTTACCAATAATTTGTATCAAAACAACAACAACAAATGTTAGAAAAACCAAGTACTCACATGATTTCTATAACGGTGCACACCCTGTGTTGGTAAGCTCTCTTGTGGAGACAGATACGCGTGTAGAACAGATCATACAGATTGCCCACTTCCTGTGACAAAAACCACCTCTCGTTTAAAAAGAATTTCTCATCAAAATGCAAATAAAGTCCTTCTGTCAGTTTAATGTACTGCTTATGTTGCTGTCCACTAATAGTATTTTCGGCCCGCCGCACACCCAGCAACTCTGTCCAAACGCAACCAAACATGAACCAATGCCATAAAAATTAAAGTCTGCAAATATCATTTAGCTTTAAACTAACATTTAAACGGTTTTATTCCATTGGCGCACTTTGGGAGTTGCATTGTACTGTGTGAAAAGCGCTTTCAAAAGTTTGATTGATTAATCGACTGACAGAGGGGAAAAAAATGTAAGAAAAGCGCTTTGCCAGACTGCAGCCACCTTATCTCGAGTGCAGATGAGCTTCTCCCCATCCACTTCACACACTCTGGCAAACTTGAGGTAGCGACGATAATCCGAGTTGTTCTGGATGCCCAGGTTATGGCAATCCCTGACAAAATAAGAAAAGTTGAACTGAGGGGCAGTATGTGAAAAGGGTATTTACCGCCCAACCACAAATGTCACACCTGGCAAAGTAGTCCCATTTGTCCATGTCAATGCCGTTTCTCTTGTTGGCCACAATTTCATAGAGAAAAGACTTATCCTTGGAACGGCCTCGATAGGGCCACTGAGAAGACTGACAGCACAACATTAGCATCATGCCTTGATCTCCCGTGATGATACTGACAGTGTGCACTACCTGGAGGTCTACATTTGTGTCCAGAGGTCCTGCAATCAGCTCCTTGATGAAGTCCAGGTCCTCAGGCAGGACCAGGCCATGTTGTTCCATCTGTGGCTTCAGGTCATTTTTCTCCACCAGGTGATCAAACATGTCAAGTGATGCCTTCTCATGCTGAAATTTGATTGTGTCAGATAAACAGTTGGTCATGGGAACAAAACAAACAAACAAAAAAATTCCTTCATGAATTTGGGTAATGTCCTCAAAAACATCTAAACATATTAATGGGGGTGTCTAGATGGGTCATACTCACTGAAATATATTAATTTAATTGCTCTTGAGTTCATACGTTCCAACTAGTATTTGGTATAGGGAATGTGCTGAAGTAAATAGATTTGACTTCCTCATACACGGTTTCCCAAAAGATATGATGAAACTACAGAAGTGACACCATCGGCATTTGGAATCTTTGCAGATTTTGTTATCATATTTTTCCATTTGCATTTTTTAAATTCCTTTGCCAAAGACTCAGAACCAATCTGACACTGGAGAAATGTTCAGTCCCGCATAGCCCTCCATATACACTTAACCTAATTAAGCGCAAATGCCTATTGAACAGGTACAATAGTGTAGGTGTCATGTTACCTTCCAGGAAATATCAGGGCGTGCTTTGGGGATGAATTTGGCATCAAACATGTGCGAAAATGGACCATGTCCTGATAGGCAAAATGCATGAGTCATTCACTTGGTTAATTTCACTTTTACATGGAAACAAAAGGCATTCAATGCGTGGGCTGAACCTACCCAGATCGTGACAGAGCCCAGCAATCTGAACACAAAGGATGTCTTGCCGAGAAATGAGAAGTTCTGGCTGCTTCTCGTTTAGTGCTTTCACAAGTTGCCCTGCTAAGAAACCCACTCTGAAACATTCAAAACAAACCGCATTGTGCTTGTTATTTGGCAGAAACATACAGTAGGGCTTGGCGACTAATGGAATAAATTGACGATGTTGACACATGCCCGATGGAGTGCTCAAAGCGGTTGTGGGACGCTCCAGGGAAAACAAAGTACGTCCCTCCCAACTGTTTGATATTTCGAAGTCTTTGGAACTGAGGCGTATCGATGATCTTGACAAGAAGAGGATGTAGCTCCACGTGTCCGTGAATGGGATCATTAAACACCTGACAGAAGGCAGGACAGCAAACACACAAGTGGAAATAGTTGTACTAAGTTCATTTTGTTTTTACTTGTTAATCACGTCACTGGATCTTTTATCTCAAACAAAATAATTTAGGTTGCATTACCTGACATGTTTCAGCTTGTACTTCCGAAAAATAAAAAACTTAATGGGTTGTTAAAGAGATTTTAATCATTCACTAAGGTTTCTATTATAGTGAGTCATTCGTGAGTCATTCAAATAAATGTGTGTCCATTAAACTAATGAGTCTCCTTTGGCAAGAAACATAAGTGATAGGGTTGACAACTTATTTTGATTTTATGATTATATTGAAGTGTTGACTTGCTGTACACTTCAGTTGTGCTCCACCCAGAGTTTAAACATCTGCTAGCTGACCATTGTGAAGATAAAGAGATAAGACCACCTCTGTAACTTACTGGAACCAGACTGCAGAGACGACCCCAGCTTTCACAAGCTTTCACAAAATAAAGACATGTTCTCCACACCCCACCTTCCTTGTTGAGACTAACTACGATTGCGGTGGGAGCAGATTTGAGCGGCTTTCAAGCACTTTTGTGTTGCACAAAATTGGTGCTGGCTCTCCCCGCTTGCAAGCGTAAAATGTGTGGTTCTTGCATAATTTCAATTTTCTAGAACTACTCATACCCCACCTGTTTTTCCATAGTTTCTTAACTACTCCTTACAGTCCCTTGCAATTTATCCGAAAAATCCAACTTGTTTGTATGGTTGTTGTTTTTCTTATACAATACTTGAAAGTGAAGTGTGAATGAGAAAATACCTTATTTGTTTGAGGACCCTCTTCTATGTGCCCTAGCTTGCTCAGACTGTGTAGAATCCGAAGTTGATCACCAACAGGCCTTGACAAAAAAAGTTATGCTTACCAGCACATTGAAAGAAAAGTTGCATGGGGTTTATTTGGTACACCACATATAATTTACAGCTGTCATCCTACGATCGGTCCAAGTACGAGTACAGCCGGCTCAATTTTTCTGGCGGGGGGGGGGGGGGGGGGGGGTATCTGTCTTATGTTGAGACTGATAAATGAGGGAGGACAAGACATACTGATAAGAAGAAAGAACAGCTTGCCCTTTCTGTTTGTTTAAAGAAGTGTTTCCGAGCCTTTTCTCATCCAAGGCACACCTTTTCTCTGGAAAAAAATCTAGAGGCAAACCACCAACAAAAATCTTGTTCCATCATGTTCTATATTAAAATTACTAATAATATATGGCGTTGAATTGAATAAATTGTATTAAATTGTATTTCTTATTTTTAATAAAAGTGGCAGTTTTTAAAACGTTTTCAGACAGTGAAATGAATGTTTATTTTTCAACTGATTGTGAATCAAATCCAATATAACTGACAATCACAACAAAGTCATGTTTTAAGAGCCACTGCTGTTCTGGAAGCACAGGTGTCGCGACTCGTCTGTGTTCCTTATATTTGTGTAAATTGTCTGTTTGTGTATGCTTCTTCTCACTTCTTTCCGAATGTGTTTTTTTTTTTTCGCTTTCCGTGTGTTTATTTTGCTCCCTCGATTTCATTTGGTTTAATGCAAGGACTTTATCTGACAACAAACAGGAAGCTCGGTATTATTTGAATATTCCAAATAACGTTGTCAATCAATCAACCAACCAAAATGCACAATAAATCCAGGTTCTGCTGTCGAACTACATGCCGGGGCTTCCGTCAGTCGCCACTCTCGACCACACACAGCTGATCTACACAAACAGAAGCTGAAAATGTGTCGATGCAGCACAATCAGATCGCCACAACGGGAAATGTCAAGATTCTCCGATTGTCCACAAACGATCAGCAAGTGGCTGACCAGGCTTTGTGCTAACTGACCAGTGCTTTGCTCTCCGTAATTATTATTGGACAATTTCCCACCGCACAGCACAGCTGAACAACTCTCACCGCACACCAGTGTGCAGCAGCACAATGGTTAGAAAACATTGAGTTCAAGACTTACTTAATGCCCATCTTCTCCAGATCATCCTTCTTGAGATAGCGCAGCACCATACCGGTGATTTTATGATCTGACGACAAAAAAGTGTCTTTGTTGTCGCCACTGACCAGCAAGTGATGTGAGCTACAGAAAAGCAAGTGCAGACGCAAAATTGAATGATGACACTAACCTGTAAATGCAGTTTCATGCTCTCCAAGACCTTCTCCTCGCAGGTAGTGGCACGTTTCTTCTATTCCCCACTGGGAAACGTCCGAGTTTTGCGTCCGATACACTGACGCTTTCTTCCCCGGCGTTTGGAAACTATCTCCGGGGCTCGCTGTCGCTGAACCTCGTTTGCGACTCGCCATGTTGAGAAATGAACCCACTACAAGACATGAAGCACATCAAAATGATTTGTCAACCAGAAAGGTGGGGCCAATTGAATCAACGTAAACTGTGGGTGTCACACTTGGCAAGAACAAAGTCGCTGCTTCGAATAACTCAAAAGAACCGGGCACGCAAAAAAAAAAAAAGGGAACTCCCCGGTTTCCGCCGTTGTTCTCGAGATGTCATATACGGATTAGTCAGAAAGTAGTTATCCGGTTACAGTTTTCAAAATAAAACACATTGCCCTTGACCGCACCTGTGTTTTAAGTAAAACACTATGTTGTAGCTTTGCAGTTAAACATTTCGATTGATAAAAGTGTTTATGATGCAACCTCAAGTTTCACATGAGTCACAGGCGAGATTCTATTTGATAAATCAGGGAGATTTTTATTTGGATTTATTTTATATACCAACAGTAAATGCTACTTCTGGTTGTTTCTGTCACACACCCGACAACTTAATCCAGGGTGCTTGTCATTGGTTAAAATGCAATTCCCTGATTTTTCCTAAAAAAATCTCTCACAGCATTCGGGCTTGAAAATTGTAGTTTATGTAAACAAGGTTGTCCCATAATAATATATAGCCGTGTCGGAAATTAACAGAGTGAGAGAAAAAAAAACGTTTTGGGGTCTTTCACAAATTTTCTTTTTCTGCATATAAATGCTCTACGTGGTAATATTTGGATTTCGGACTACATGTTTTACGTAGTTTATAGAATACAAGCTTTTACTTGTACATATTCCTATGAATAGCAAAATAAAAAGGAAACGATAATCTTGCAGTATCTTCTCCCCACTAAGAGTTGTATAATAATCCTTTGCCAAAACAAAAAATGACAACATACAGAACAAATACACCGAGTTTGGTGGGTGAATCTAAATATGTGATACCAGAGACAGACCACAGACAGACAATTCTGTTTCACTTTCTCATTTTTTTATCTCAATAGTCTTTTATTTGTCTGAATGTGAGCAGATCGTATACCGTTATCTACTTCTGATAGGAGCAACAAACAGCACTGAGCCATTAGAAACTATTCACATCCATGTCACACCACGAAGAAGCATACTTTTAAATCTCATATTATGCGACACTGCTCCAAACAAACATGCTGTGGACAAAATACTTAAATTCTCCTTTATTCACAGATTTGAAAAAGCACTCCTCATAAAAATAGCACAAGAAATTATAACTACACAAACGCCCACACATTATTATACAGCTCAAACAATGCATCCGGTTTGGGAAAACGCTGCATGTTTGTTCAGGACTTCTACTGCTGCAAGGAAAAAAAAAAAAAAAAGAAGAAAAAAAAAAAAAAGAGGCGTGAGTGAGATGTACACACTATTTATTAAGGCAATGAGATTATTCAGTCACAGCAGTGAAGTATGTTTCTCACCTTGGCCTTCTGGCTCTGGACAGGAACGTAGAGTTTGAACTCGGCCGGGAGCTCATCCTCAGAGTAGAGCCTGTCTGAGAAATATACCCTCCTGATCCGACAGTTAGCATGAATCTGAAAGACAAGCAAGTCACATAACACAATTGTCGGTGGGCTAGCATTTATGTCAAACTTTGTTAAATATGTCATGTATAATTGAAGAGGTGCTTTAAATCAGAACAAATGCAAATAATGCATTTCAGAAAAAGACCAAATACAGGAACGAGCAATCAATAATTTCTTTTTGGGGGGGTGAGATACCGCATGTGATTTTTTTTTCCCCAGCCTTAGCGCATTAAAAATGGCATTCACAGACACTGTAATGTCATTTTTAATTTGATTAATTGCTCAGCTCATTGTACTGACCGCTAACTTATGCCCTGTTAGTATAACTTGAGCCAAATTACAAATTGCGCCACTTGTACTCATTTTTTCACTACTCATGCAGAAGCCTACTAAGTGTAACATGCAAGTGTATAAATATCGAACAAATACAATCGGGCAAACTCACCTGCACACGCAACGTCTCAATATAGTTGGTTCCGTAGGCTCTTCTGGTGAAGTCTGAGAGATTGAACTGAATCTGGTTCCAGCCATCATCAAGTCTCATTGGCATGGTGCAGATGAACGGCTTCACTCGCGTCGTGCTCTGGTAGTTACTCGCTCTAAACCGCCGTCGAACATTTTTATCATCTAACACCTGAATGGAAAAATGTACGAGGACAAGAGCAGAGAGTGTCAATTCTGCCTCTCTATTGTCAACACACGAAACGTTCTCATATCTGTACCTGAACTTCGAAGGTGAAATATTTCTTTAAGTTTTTGATGATCATTACAAGAAAAGGCAACTTGATACCCAGTGTCTTCTTTGGGTCAGCTGGACAGGTGATATAGGTAGTACTGTAGGGAGGACAAAAATGATTAACAAAGGAATATCAAATGAAATGTTGGCACAAAGCAGACAGCATGGGTCCAAGGATGACCTTCAGTGGACACACACCTGACGTTTGTACCTTCGACCTCCAACACAAGTGAATGAATGTCGTTATCTGTAATTCTCTTGATGTGACCATTCCGTACCTTGTCAACAAGAATAAAACACAGTTGTAAAGTCATAAAACAATATATTTTAAAATCCAGCAGCAATGTTACTCTCAAATGCAGGGTGCAGACAGGTTAAGAAGCGTTGCTTTACTTGGCTTGACTACAATTAAACTACAATAATTACAGCTCATCCATCTATTAGCATTAGCGAAAGGCACAATGAATGAAGCTAACGACTTCGTCAAAAAGTTTACCTTCTTATCCCATATCTGAAGCGGTTTGCTACCGATACTATATAGAATAGAAAGAAATCCACTTTGGAACGTGTTTTTGAACATGATTTTTGCGTTCTGTACGGGTCCTCTGTACGGGATTACTGAGCTACGGCAACACGCTCCACTTGGCTCCGTTTCCGTCCCCGCCGTTTCCGTGCAATGCAACCAAAGCGTTCCGTCGTGGAAACTGAGCGTCTTGGCCAGATATAGAATGAATAAAATAATGAAACGCCAACAAGCTTCGTCGTAATCTGGAATTTCAGCGCATTTTTCTCCCAAAGTTGCAAAACACCCGCTGTTTTTGGTGTTGCTAGGAATCTTCCATTGTTGCAGTGTTCCCTCCGGGTTTTTATCCTTGAAGCACTTTGGTCTCCCCGGGCAACCGTTTGGAAAACAAACGGAGATAAATTCGCGACAAACGTGTCCGATTACCTTTCCAGAAACTCATAAATCGTGATTTGTACTATGTTGCAATTGTGCATTAAGAAGGTGTTGCGTTGCGTTAAAGGAAGAGAATGTAAAAGAAACCGTAGATTTTTTTCTTTTCTTTATATTCGATCGTCCTGTGTCAGCACAATCAACAACCACAAGGTGGCGCAAAAGTCAATTAAATTCCTTTTTCCCTTCGTGTTCGAGTGATGTTGAAAGATCCTTATTTTGGAATAATATACGACGTTTGTCAGAAATGTTTCAGGCCTGGTGTCAGAGAATATTTCAGACTCAAACAACAAGTTTTCCTCTACAGTGTGGGCCAGATGATATCGCTTGAGCATCTGACATTTCCTGACTGAGAAGAGCATCACCATGCTGAGGCCACCCTTCTTACCCAACCTGGCTATTTGAATTTTTTTCTCCCTTTACCTAGTCCAAGTGGGTCTTCAAGAAGAACCATTATGAAGCCGTCGACGACATCAAGATCAAGCCTGTTTAAACGTGCGCGAGACTGAGGATTTACTCGAAAGGAAAGACTCAAATTGTCATCAGCATGATCTCAACAAGGACAATGACTTGGTTTTTATTTTTGCTGAGCCATTATATTAGATTATTTTACTTTTGTAGTGACTTGTTGGAAAATAAACACTATTATTTTGCAATTGAGTGCAACGATTTAAAAGATCTTGCTTCCATTTGTCAATTTGCTACACATCGAGCATGCTTGCATTTCAAGTGATTGTACCAACTTACACGTCCCTGGTGGTCTAGTGGTTAGGATTCGGCGCTCTCACCGCCGCGGCCCGGGTTCGATTCCCGGTCAGGGAACTCAAATTTTAGCTGTAGCTCAATTGTAGAGTCTTCGTCTCCACATTTACAGGTTGTGGGTTTTATCCTCATTCCTTGTGACCGTGTCAAAGTGTCCTTGAGCAAGACACTGAACCCTTGATTGTTCCTAGTGGCCCATGGCAATATCCCCCACGAGCAGAATATCTTAACTTTGTTGTATATCAGTCGTACAAGAAAGTCATTCTATTTAAAATTCAGCAATCAGTGTGAATGAAGAAAATGCCTGCTTTCGTTCACCCAATAATACTTTCTCCTCACGTGCAGAAGTAACAAATAAGAAAGCCTCTTGGCTGCAAGTCTTAGCCATGAACTGCTTTCACCCTACTTTGCACCAGTTATTAGTGGAGATTATTAGAATGTCTTACATATTTAAGTGCTCAGGACAATTAGCCGATGCTGTTTATGGAAAATAGATGGAAAATAGTCACTACGATTTAACAGCATCTCGCACATGACTTTCTGAGCTCCTTGAGGCTGCTCAGAAATCTTGTAAATAAACAACCCCAAGAAAGCTGATATAAAACTATAATTCGTGCACACAGGACACTCCAACCTAGCCTATCACTTCAAATGCTTTCAGTTATGTAACTATGTGCGACTGTTTGGAGATAATAATGTCGTTGCTGTGTGAGTGAGCCAAGTGTCAAGCATGGCTGGCTTATCTATGTGTGTATTAAAACAGGCAAGTTTTACTAGATATGACTTAATGCTTGTGTGTTTTATTGGTGAATACACTGTTTTTTGTCGTTACACGACAGTATCAAACATGTTTATTTCACATTAGAAGGATTAGAATCAACCAGTGAAACTCACAAAACATGACTGAACCATTGGACATGAGTGCTTCGTGTTCGAATATTTGATCCAAAGCCAATTATGGAAACAAAACAGAGCTTCTGTTGTCAGTGCCTCACACATTTTACCCACTTGTGGTCCCCACAAATAATGAACACTAAAAAAAAAAAAAAAAGATATTTGCCAATTTACCAAGTCTAGGCCTACATCCACTTCCAATTAGCATAGTAATTCTGAAACCTCATCAACACATGGCAATTTATGTACTGTACTGTCTCAAACACAGTTTCCATTAACTGTAGAGAAAGAACAAATTAGCCAAGATGCAGGAAAAAAAACATATGTCTCATGAAACACACTTTTACACAGAATTGCACAAATATCCTGCATGTTCTGATGATTGAGATGAATGCAATTTGTATGATGTCTTTTGGGCTTTTTGATGTTAACGGTTGGTGAATAGTAATTGTTTATATGATATTGACACATTGGTGTGTGTGGCATTCAAAAGCCATAGTGCAAAACTCATTTGAACATAAAATGAGTTATAACATCCAAACAAAGGGAGCAGCAGTATGACTGGTTTGTGGTTTGAGTCCCACCTGGAGAAATTCCAGTGACCCATTTGGGGAAAAAGTGCTTTACATTAGCAGCACTCAAATGCAGTTCTTCGGTCCTGTAAATATAGAAGTGCTGTTAAAATTGGGAAATGACTGCTCAAAGGTAAAGTTCCTGAAAAGTGAAAATAAATGTCTTGTAAAAGGCAAACCACATGTAAACCAACCTGTCAAATGTGAATGATAATTTTTTTTTTGCAAAATAAGGCTTCAAAACTGTGAATAATCAAGCTTTTGTCTGTGCTCTCAAAAATCAGATAAAAAAACTGAAGAACAGTTTAACTCTTCAGCTCCATAATTCAGTTCTACATTTTTGTCAGTCTTTGCACATAAATTTAGGAATTACTTTATGACAAGAACAACATCTTTAGAATCAATTATATGATTTCCCTTGACAGGGTCTTTAAATAAGCCTCCGGATGATCACCACTTGGTCTCACTTGCTACACTTTCACCTGCTCCACCTCTCAGATCCTCCTCTGAGTTACATGTGCTGTTCTGCACCCCCTGGCAAAAAACCTCACGGCGCGATTGTGTGCTGAAGTCCAGTAGGTCGAAGGAGTCGCTCGAGAAAAGGCTGTCCTCGCTCACCACGCTTGAGGGGCGGCTTTGGTGGCCATCGGCCCCCATTTTGACCCGGAGGAACTGTTGGAGAGTGTCTGGAAATAGCGGCGGTGAGCGCTGTTCCTCCGGAAGGTCCAGACTGCGTGAGAACTTGCCGTTCCGTTTGAGAATGCCCTTTCGTCTTCTCACCGCCTCTGTGCGCATGGTTGGACTGTCCTCTGCTGCTGGGACAAATGTGTGCTGTTTTTTCAAACAGGAGTTTTCAGAATCATCCTCTTGGACACCTGGTCTGGACTCTCTTCCACGTGATGAGGAGACATAACCTGTCTCCCCTTCATTCAGGTTTTTAAGTATCCCCTTTTTGGGCATTTTAGAGGAGGGCTGTCTGAATGTACTGGGAGATGACAGACTGGTGGATAGGACTTCAGCATCAATGTGACCAAGTGCATGTTTTTGATAAAGATGGGGATCAACGGTACCCGAGTGGGGACTTTCTTTGGAAGGGCTGTGCAAAACAGAGTCAAAGCTCCTCTGGTGTTTCAGAATACTTTTGGGTTTCTTTCTTTCTCCGGAGGAGGCGGAGCCAGAAGTTGCAGCACCACCACAGGCTCCTTGTGTAGTCTGCGGAATAGCGTTCTCCTTGCGAGACTTTCGAACGTTGGACGTTCCTCCTCGCGTTCTTCCTCCTCGCTCAGCCCGGAGAGGCAAGCTGAAGTAACGCTGATGATGGGGATCAGCAGCCAGATTGCCGGCAACCCGATTCTGCCAGTCGATGTAGCGAGCCAGGAGGGGGGAGGGACAGTCCGGGTGGGCTGATGAAGCGCAATCGCACACGCTCTCCTCGTATCCCCAGTTCACCCACCAGTGGTTGGCTACATCCTCGATCGTGGCCCTCTCGTCCACACGCACCGTCAACAGCCAGTCGATAAGAGCGCAGGCGTCTGGGGGCGGAAGAAAAAGTCGAGAGTCATTTGCAATGTCACACGCCAATACATAGATAAATAAATAGAGCTCCTACACCTCTTTGATATTTTTTAGAGTTTGTATTTACCAACTTCAGTAGTAACTTTGAAGTAACACAATCAAGTGCCTGATAATTGTGTTTTAATAAAAAAGACATTGTAAAAGTGCACCTGAGGGGGGGTTGGGTCTTCGATAGCGACCGTGGCATATCTGCTCTTTGAGGATGGAGTGACTGACTCCATCAAATGGCATACTGCTGTACACCAGTGCGTACAAAAGCACACCCAGCGCCCAGCAGTCCACCTGGCACACACAGGTATAATGCATAATAAAGCAAAGCGAGGAGAGTCTCTGTCACCAGAATGCACGGGTGTACTCAGTGAATGGGACAATCAATGATTGCTACCAAAATATTCCGTTATTTATAGCTCATTTCGTTTTTCTGCGCCAATTTGCTTCCTCCATGTTATTCTGACCCACCTCTGGTCCCTGGTAGGGCAGCCCACTCACTATTTCTGGGGCGGCATAGAGCGGACTTCCACAGAAGGTCTGCAGCAGAGTGCCTCTTTGGTACTGATTGGAAAGGCCAAAGTCGGCCAGCTGCAAAGTGAGCAAGCGTGAACGTATTGTTAAAGACGTAAAAATGATGCATTGTAGACACTTGTGAACACATAAAACGGTGATTTTATATCAAAGCCTTTTTGTGGAAGAAATTTAATAAAAAACTATGACCGTTTTATATTTAAGAATACATGGAGAAGAAGATACGTGAGGTCCAAAAATGTCTGACTGCTCACAGTTTGTCACGTAATGGAACAATCATGAGGACCACATGCTAACATGCTCAGTCGACTCTTTATCTAAAGAGATTATTACCATGCACACGCCAACACGCTATCAGTGTCTGAGCGGGTAAAAATAGTCAACACTGCAGCTTCACTTCCGCGGCGGCTGTGGGATGACGATTGCGCACATTTGTTTTGGAATAAAAACAACCACAGTTGTTATTGTTGTTATTCCAAAACCGCGTAACGTTGTTCTAAAATGCACAACTGATGCTTACAAGACTGTAAGGTGAACTATGACACACCAAAAAAACCAGTAGTAACATTAAATTTATTAAAGTTGTTAAACTGGCGGCACTACGATATTTCGCGCAAGGTGGAAGTCAACCAGCTTCGTGGATTGCGTTGTGCTGATTCCACTGTACACTGCTAAAAAACAAATACAGGACGCAACCATCACAGTCTGACTCATTGCCATTACGCAGCTGCTTTGTCTTGTAGACACACAAAAAAACGTCCACGTATTGCTCACTTCCTTCTGCTGGTAACAGTCGAGTTAGTTGAAGCCAAGGACTGGAAACAACCAAGTCCAACTGAGCAGTCTCCACATGTGCTCACTTAAATTGCAACCTTTGTTTGCTGCAATTGCCAGGAGATTCTTTGCATTCCCTTCACAGCTGCCATATATGGAATGAAATATCCAAATAAGGCAGGGAATAACTTTTTGATTTTAAGCCTTGGGACTATATTTGTACTGGTTGTGGTTTCTTGGCTGAGTAACCCACATGGCCCAAATCCATCAGTCAATATTTTATAAAGCTGAGGACTAAAGACAACACACTGAATTAATCTCATAATCACTATCAGCTTTTGTGACTTATGTATTCTTGATTGATGACCACCCCCAAACCAAAATTGATCAATTTCTAGATGCTGCTGCTTTTCCATACCTTCACATTCAGATCTTGATCCAAAAGGATGTTCTCCAGCTTAAGATCTCGATGCACAACACCGTTCTGCAGGAGATCACAAAACAACCATCATGTTTCTCTCAGCATGCAATCATAATGTTCTCTTGAGGTTTATCAAGTTTGAGCAAACTTTTTGTGCTGCTGCCTTGGCAGATATACATTTTTTAAGCAGACTATACAACTAATGAAAATCTGAATCGGGAAGACATGTGGTTTGCTCTTGTTTTGGTTTTGAATGTGAAGATGCTGCTCAATGCAGGGGTGGATCTATTCTAGTGGAATCCAGGGCTGTTAACCTCCCCCCCAATCCTAAAAAAAAAATCAACAACAAAAATCTTTTCAGCTACTTTTTTTTCTTTTGCAATGAGTTACCGTTACAAGTCATTGGCTAACGAGCACATTACATTGTTAATTACATCCAGCAGATTTGAATATAAAGAGCATCAGCAATGCAAAATTTTAGCCACACAAGTGTTGCTTGATTCTATTAATCATGTAAATTCAACTGAAGAGTGACTCATGAGGAATTATTTTTATTCATCTCAACAAACTCTTGCCATGCCCTGCATGGTGGAGCGGAACATTCAATAATTCATTCACACTTGAACACTCAAGTCTATTTTGGGGCAATGTCTTCGGCGCACAAGGCGGAGAAAATCCTCCTTCCTGAACACTTTAAAGCTGTAAAAGCAGCATGATAAGCTCTGTATTTAACGTGAGGGGTTCTTGAAAGAAATAGTAGAGCTGCTAAAAGGAAAGGAATGTAACAAGAAACTATGATGCTCACTCGCTTAACTCTGACAACAATGCACTTGTAAATAAATCGACTCATTTTCTAGCACAGGTTGATTTGAAAACAATCTTAACCAAATGAGTCCTCTGAAGTGCCTACATCAACATGGAAGTTGAAATAAAGCTGATTAAATAAAACGTGCTTTGTTAAATGTGTCAGTGTGTGACTGTACACATTCAATCTCTGCCTAATGCGCTCTTAACCCAAAGAGAAGTGAAGTCAATTTTTTTTTCTGCAGGATTAGGATTTAACAGATTTATCAGTGCTGTATTTGCTGGCAGGGTTGAATGCTGCTGTAATTCAGCTCGAGCCAAACACATTAAACGACGACGGTGCAAGTTGAACCTTGTGGCAGTAGTGGACAGCCGATGTGATTTGCCTGAAGATGCTCCGGGCTTCTGTTTCCGCAAGTTTCCCCTTGCCCAGGATGTAATCGTATAGCTCGCCTTTGCTGGCGTACTCCATCACGATCACAATCTTATCACGGCTCTCGAACACTGCAGTGACACAGGGGAGACATTTGAGATCAATTTCACTTGCAAAGAAAGGAAATTGCAAAGGTCATTAAATATTAAGAGGCTGGAATCTCGGAAAGGCCAGATCAATATGACTCTAATCAAAGAAACTGTAGATTGGTGTGATTTGACTCCAAGTTTTACAAGTAAACTAAATTACAGGATACTAATTTTGGAACATTGCTGGTTCCTTGTTGACAGACAATGGATTTGTATTGAGTTTTTATAATGCCATAATAATCCTTACCCTCGAGGAAGCGTATGATGTAGGAGTGCTGGAGCGAGGAGGTAATCTCAATCTCCCTCTGGATGTGAATTTTGTCAAGGTCGTCTATGATGCGCTCCTTACGGATTGTCTTGATGGCCACCTGAGAAAAGAAAGGCATATTAAATGGTTTTGGCCCTTTTTCAAAATTGGAGTTATTGTTTGACTGATTTTTAGCTTTGACTTACAAGCAAAAAAAAAAACAACAAAACTTTTTTTTTTATAACCATTGCACAACAATTAGTTGCCCCCCCTTCAGCCTTCCTTATAAATTCACTCAAATCAAACGAATAAAAGAATCAATTTCATCCATTTGCTAAACAGGCAGACGGAGACAAAGACAAGAATCAATACCAGTGATATGATGATGCTTACATGGACATAAATACAATCCTTGGGTATTAGAGGTGATTATGGGGGTTTAAATCCTGGATGACAGCTGCACTCTTCACACTCCTTTCCTTAATCCTGAGCACTTACTGTACCCCCAAATGGGAGGCAGACACGCGACACATGAACAGACCCTCCACAACAACTTCTCTGGACAGGACACCTCGTTCCAACAGCATGAGAAGCTCCCAACAGATAGTAGAGCATTTTATTTAGTAACACACAATCATAATGGCTCAGCCAATCGGATGCAAGTGCATGTTTCTATTTGCAGTATTGTAATGAGGCCTCATTTGGCCACATTAGAAAGGGAAAACATGTTTTATAAACACTACAAAAATGTCTTTTATTACTATTTTCCTAAATTCTTACTCGAATTTAACAAGAACAAATCCATCCATGTGGGATCGATCAATAAAGGTTTATCTCAAGTGAGGGCACGAGCGAGTTTGGACCGGTCTCCCTCGGGCAAACGGGCCTTTCCTCTGCATTCTCAGCTGAAGGAAACAAACATTTATGAGCCATTCCGAGGTCCAATTCACACGCTCTGTCACCCCTGCCATTTATGTAAGCATGAAAACACACTGTGACCTTCTCAAAACCGGAATTATGATTTGTATTCTTATTCAACTGCATCCTCAAATGAACTGGATCGATGACGCATCTCTGTTAGGTCAGCGGAATCTTAAGATGATGGCTTCAAAATAAGTCAACAACTCGTGTATTCATTGGCAGTCAACTGAGTGGCACATGTGACAGACTGAGGAAGTGAGGGAGGCACGAGGGGGGGGGACGTTGACTTACTCGCTCATCTTTAATGACACAAAACAAGGAAGGCAAGTAGATAGCATCAAATGGTGTTTACGGTTTGGACACTGCATTTGGCTCAAGGGAACCCAGAGCAGTAGAAAAGACACATTTGTAGCCATTGTTCAGCCTTGAAGGCCAAGATAGCAATTTTAAAGTGGCATGTGTTTGAGTGCGTGATCTCATGTGGGGGAACACGTGTGATGTATGCGTCACAACTCGGTGTGATGGCCAAAGTAATCGTCCGACCAACAATACCGCATTGTTCATCCGAACAACATCCTGTGTGTGAGATAGGAGCCTCCAAATAAGCAAGGGGGAAACTTAGCTGCTACTGTATACGGCTGGTAGGTCGAAGATATTATTTTATCATTCACAGGATATGACTAAGTCAGAGGCATACTGTCAAGTTTAAGCAGTATTTTGAGGCTTGTAGTTTATAGGACCATTCTAGACGTTTTTTTTTTATATAACTTGCGCTTAACAAATACTCAATTTGTTTAAAATTAAAGCTAAAACTAAAATAAATAACAGTAAAAAAAGAAGCATTTTAGAAAAAAAATTCAAACAAAAACTAACAAACTTGCTCTTTAATGCTAAAATGGAATTTGAAAAAAAGTCAAACTAAATAAAACTATAAAGAAAAACCCCAAACTACTATCATCCAAGCCTAGATACCGTGTAATTAATATTTTCAATGGCTTTGGCCTGCTACATAACAAAATACTCCCACAAATGTTGGTCATTGATGACAAATGGTTATTTGCCATTGGTCACACAAAAGTGTCATTGCATAATGCAACAAATTATTTGAATTTACCATCAATAAACACACAGCGGTAAAAGTCTAGAAAGACAAAACATTCTTATAAGGGACCCGATTCGGTGCAACTGTGCCCTTCTCCCCAAAATGCTCCGATACTCCCACACTGATACCACTTTTTATTAGCCTGACATATCCCTTCCGAGTCGAATATATGCTATGCTCGGTAAAAGTTTGTCTTGCATTTCTGAATATTTGATGGAACACATTTTCCTCGACCCAACGTGATAGTGACCTGGTAAGTGCCACTGTTTGATACCTCGGTTACATTTCCATCCTTTAACAAGAGCGATACTGATCTCTTCCTCCTTCTCCCCATGCTCACTATCAAACAACAGCTCCCTCGGCCCCCTTTCCAAAAATAATGTCCGTTTTGTTGCAAAGAATCCTTGGTATGTGCACACTAGTGGTGCAAGGAATTCAGCATTTACCCTTGCCCGACTGAAACCACTCACACCACACTTACTAGCTCACATGCCCACGTTTGCAAAGCTCATTCTTTAGCAGCCTAGTCTTCCAAAAAGTCTCCCCGATCCTTTCTGATCTCACAGTTCTGGCGGAGACAGCCAAAGAAAATGTGCCGGTTTTGCCTCAACGGCCTCTGTATAAAAAAGGATTATGCCTATCACATTGTGTTTGTTTACTACAAAGGCCGAAAGGCATTTGGAGCGGATGGAGTCTCAGCAACAGATTATGGGATAACTACATGAGAGTATTTGTCACAAAATTCTGTTTAAATTGATATTTAAAATGTAATACATTGTTCTGTGTGTGTGTGTATGTCGAGTCATACTCCATTGTGAGGCAGACCTATTGTGGAAAAGTTTATCCGTTCGTTCAAGTGCTGAGTGAGTCAGTCCAAAGGCATCTCAGCCTGGTTGCACATGAAACAAGAGCAGCATCCGAAACATGAGCTCACAAATATATACACACACACACATAGACAAATGTACACACGATCTATGTGCAGTACTATATATGGATTGAGAAAACTGGGATGACACTGTATATTTGTCAGACACTGTGTACCGTATGTAAGCCACAGTGCAAACAAACACCATGCAGCTCAGCTTCTGGCTCGCAGATATCATGGCACGTCATGATTTTCTTACAGCTGATTTTTATTTTTTTTTGCTCACACGCACGACACAAAACTGAGATGTACCCTCCCCAACTCCCTACTGAAACAACAATACTGCAAGGATGCCAAATTCGTTTATGCCACAGCAATCGCTTCCTTGCCTTTATAACTGTAAACTCATACAAATATACGACCACCGTGTATTATATAAACAACAAATTAATTTCAAATTTGAAATCAGAGGCCAGTAAAAACGGTTTGTTCAAACATTACACTTATGTTAAAAGAATACTCTGAAATACACGTTCCACTAATAACTACAGTACGTATGTACGTCAGCTCCTCATTTGTCAGCATCATTATGTCCGTACCGTTTGGAGGCTTGCCCTGTCCACCGCCTTCTTCACTTTGCCGTAGGTGCCCTTCCCCAGCGTCTCCATCAGCTCGTAGCGGTGTTTCAAGTTATGTTTGTGCTGGTGCTTCTTCACCTCCATCACCGGCCGGCCTGCCGCATCCACGTCTGCGTCCGATTCCAAGCCGCACACGCCTGCGCGTCCGCCAAGCCTGCGACGGGAGTCCTGCGGGTAGCCGAGCTCCGAGCGCTCGCCGGTGTTCATCGCGCCTCTGCTGTCGCCAACACGTCTGCCCATCGCGCGAGACCACACAATATGTTGCACATTCAGGAGCCTGATGGGCAGTTGGGTTGGGAAGCTGTCACACAGTACACCGCTGCACCAGCAGTAAACTCCAAGCAACAGGCAAGAGTGGCCAAAAGCCTAGTGGTTACCGATGGGCGGAGCCAACCACCAGCTGTCACTTAGTTCTATTATAGTAATTGACTTATTTTTTCTGTATGCAAATGTGGAAAAAGCGATCGCACGCGTAACTATTTTTTAGCGGCTCATGGCATGAACAAAAAAGTCACATCTGTTATTAATAAATTAGTTTTATTTATTGTCTACTTTTTCCAAATGTGCAAAGATGATTAAAAAGAAATTACAAGAAAAAAATTGCACACACTGCTGCAAATTTTGACAACACTATAGACAACACCAAATTTGCTTGGCAAAAACAACAAAACAAATGCAAAATAAGCAATGCAAAATTGCAATGTGTTTTGTTCTTGTAGCCGACAACATATAAACCCAAATAATTTTAAATGATGCCTGGATGTGGCTCGCGCTTTTGCTGCGCTGTCATTATCAGTGCCCCACGTTCCTTCAAGTTGCTGCTGTCCGTTTTTCAATCAAGATCTCAACCACGGTTGACATGACCTCTCTCCATTTTTTGCATCGTTTCGTCAGAAAAATAAACACTCCCATGCAGATACCTGAAAAAATGTGCTCTGTTACTTCCCACCACAAGAGCCACACAGACATTCTGTCAAAAGCAAGCCCAGTTAATTTGTTTAGCCTCATTAAAGCAAATCCTAACAGGGGCAAAGAAAACACAATTACAAAGAATGTAAAATGCTAACCATTCAATGCAATAATGCAATAGTAACATCATTTTGATCTAAACAATAGATTCATTCATAGTCTCATGAAAACTCACGCAATCTAAATTTCCTAACTTTATGACTGACTATCTAAGACCTTACTTTCCTCATTTGCAGAAACCCCCAACTTCGGCTTGTTTGCTCAACAAGACCGTCCAGAGTTCTCACATCCACAGACAGTTTGCAATTCTCGGGAGGGCAACTCTGGCCATAAATTTTCATAAAAGGTCAGAAGTTCGCCTCCCTCGGCTCCTCGGTTCAAACGTTGTCGTCCCTCCAAGCCATAAAGGGAAGTCTCATTGTGTGATGAGGTCACGAGGATTTAGGTTAGCCACCACGCAGACATCATAGCTGTCGTGCATTGCTGCGTGTCTTTCTACCACGGCCCACACATTCTCGGCAGGGTCCAATTCCAAAACCTCCTTGGTGATGATCTCATGACGGCCTGTAGCCAAAATAGACAACGTACATATAAAGTACGGTTTACAAGACTCTACAACAGACTGTTATCTATAGCAGGGGTTCTCAACTGTTTTTGTCCAAGGGACCACCATTACAACCAAGAGGTAACTCGGGACCACCGCTTTGGCAGAAAATAATTTTATTTTGCACCGAAGGTGGATAGCTATCATAGGCTATTTATTTGCATCTGTATGTCTATTTTGGGAATCTTAGCTACATTTGACACCATTGGGATGGGTAAATGAGTCACAAAATTAGCTGGATAATAAATCAAGTCTAAATAAGAAATCAATTTTATTCTTGAAAACGTTACAATAATTTATCATTTCCGTTTTTGCGGACCACCTATGATACTGCCACGGACCACAAGAGGGCCGCGCACTTCTGGTTGACAATCCCTCACCTATAGGGCGTGGTGATATGACTTAAAAGTTAAAGCTGTGTTTTTGCCCCCAAAAAAATCCAGTTTTGAATAACCTCTTATCTAGAATTCGAAACCTACTTGCCCCCTTGTAGTATCCGCAGAGATACAGCTTCCCTTGCACTACTCCTGCATTTGTGGTGTTGTTTCGGAGGGACAGCAAGGACATGGGCAGAGTCGGGCCTAGCCTCCATGTGTCTGTTTCTGGGTTGTAAATCTCTACAGAGCTCAGAGAGCGACGTGATTGACCGAGGTCCTCTCCATCACATCCAATGCCACCTGAAGAAAACAACAGTATCACCTTTCCCTGCTTTTTTTCCCCATCACACATACACATTTGATGTCTTGAGATCAGACCTAAAATGTAGATTTCTCCATTGAGAACGGCAGAGCCAAAGCGATACCTGGAGTACTTCATCCTAGCGCATTCTTTCCATCGGTCTTTACCGGGATCAAACTGAAACACTCGGTTGTTCAGCTTGTCTGGTTCTTCATCTGGATGACTCTGTGGAGGGGAAAACAAAGCCACTAGGGTCACAGGATTTCACTCCACATCCTGTATGATATCTAATAACTAAGTTTTGCAGAATAGTCTCAAAATTAGAATCTATGGCCTTGTTCATTAAGGTAAATGGAACAGCAAAAGACTATTGGGGAGTCTTGAATGCAGCCTTGTTTTGCAATTCTATTACATAAGTCATGCTACCGACTTAGCATCCATGGCGAACGTTGGCCTGCTCACAGTCTGAATGCTTACAAGCCAAGGCTAGTTCGTGAAGTCGTACTTCCCCTTTAATCACATTTGTGGCCTTCATTCATCAAGTACATGTTTGTACCTGTGGCGACCATCCTCCCAGCACATAAAGACGATCCTTGAGGCTAACAGTGCTGTGGCAAGCTAAAGGAAGAGGCAGCGGGGCGAAAGAGATCCAGCTGCCACCTCTCCTTAGCGACCACCTCATCACACTGTCTGTGATGACGTAATGATGGTGCACTTTCATCTGACCGCCAATCACGTAGACTGCGTCACCCAGCAGCCCGAAAGCATACATGTCCCTATGTTCCGCCGAACAAAGTTCGACCCAGATGGACTCCTCGGCAGGATTGTACCTGGAACACAAACAAATCAGGTCAGGTGGTGAATCAAAATAGTGACACGCGGTTCCTGTGTTCACCTGTAGAGATCCACTCTCTTCATTCTATGTTCATCTTCTGCCTCTACGGCGACCACTATGGTGTTGTCACGAGTCACAGCGCCCCCTGAGATCTGACCAAAACCCGCTGAGCCCTTCAGAGGAGAAGGTATGTAGTGAGTCTTTCTGTCTTGGGGAGCGAAGCAAAAATTTAGATCAGCACGGCCCCCACGCCGGGATGGAACCCCATCCTTGTCCACGTCTCCCAAGCAGATCAGGAAGTTGGTGGTCTCCATCCCGTAGCGAAGTGTTTGTCGAGGCGGGGCCGATGCCTGGCATGAGTTCTGGAGAGCCGTGTCAAACATCCGAAAGCACTCAAAGTCTCGCAGCAAAACCTGGTGCACAACATACACAATAAACAATGAATATATTGTTCTTGTCACATGATCAACCCAAAGGCGTGTCTATCTTCTTTTTCTATTCCTACCGGGTTTCTCCTCCTCGCTTTTTGCAGGAACACGGGATCCACAAGCTCCAGCCGGACACGCCCGAGCAACTCCACAGCCTGAGCTTCACTCTGCGAATCCCCTCGCCGCTTCGCCACCCAACGCAACACCAGCTCCAGCACCACCTCCTCCTGGGAGATGTTCAGGTCATCTGATGCCAGCAGATCTGCAAGACTTTGAGCATCCAAATCCAGGACTTCCTCTTCTTCACAAACCTCGGGGGAAAAAAAACTGACTGTAAACTGGCAACACAATTTGAAGAAGAACAAGCGGAAGAATAATAAACCGCGACTTCAAGAGGGCCTCTGCTCTGCTGGGTGCTCGAGCATCATAGCCATCATTGTCATCAGTCAATTCAACATCATGGACACACGAAAAAGTGAAATTTGCACCTGTGTAAAGTGTTGACAAAGGTATCGAAAAGCACAGTCAGCCAAACTTGCGGCCCCCAAGCCTCTGGCCCAGTGGTACAGACCAACACAGTTGGAAGCATCCATCCTGGCCTCCATGTGCCTTTGACATAACCTACAGTAGCGTCAATGTTTTACTCGGAAAGTCCCACTGATTTAATAAGCAAATGGTCCCAGTCTTTTTCCCACCGGAATGCTCCATCGACATGAAGCAGGAAGGCGGCAGCAGACACTGCCTGGATGTTGTCGTTGGACAGGTAGAGTTCAGCGCGGTACATGTATCCCAGAAGAAGCTCCAAGCTGTGAGCTGAAGTGTCTCTCAGGGGTACTTCGCCTCCCCTTGTTTCTTTTAGACCACATGTAAACATGGCCTGGAAATAAACAGAAATTAAAATGATCACGTGAACCAACTCCTATTAGTGTTAACGTGGAGGGAGACTACTTTTTGGACTGACAAGCACCTGGAAGTATGGGCTAAATGCAGACAGCACCACCTTGTGGCAAGCAAAGGAAATGCCGCCAGCAACTAGAACCACGTCAGTAAGCTCCTGGGTAGTTCTCATCTTCTCCAGTTGCCTAAGAAGATGTGCTCCATGCTCAGCCTGAGCGGTGGCCACCAGGAGAGTATCCATTCGACTGATTCCTGCGCACAGACTTATTGTTTAAACATGTTCTTAACATGATCTCTGGCATTAAATATATCATGGAACACCAGAGCCTGGATCTGAACCTTCAAGTTCAGATTTTTTAGGCTAGCCCTCATCGACTGTGCTATGTGGCTTCAAACCCTCCCACTGAAATCACGCTGTCGGAGAAAGGACAACTGCACATTTGAGTGCTAACATGCAGGCCAGATTTCACAAAGCAATTTTGCAATGTTAGCAGTCACATGCATGTATGACTTCGTAGCAAAGCATGCCATTTGTGGCAATCATACCAGGAGTGTCCTACTCAGATCATTTAGGTGTCTTTGGGCTAAGAAGAGCTCGATTTTTTTTTTACTCTCAGTTGTAGTTGTGATGGCTGCTAGTCCTGTCTTGTGTACTTCGGGCAAGGCGGTGGGCAAGTGTTTACTGGCAGAAGGGTTTAAAATAGACCAGCAAGACTACTTGGACCTTTGGTTTCTTCAAGTTTCCACGAGTGGCTGCCAATGACAAATAAATATCTAGAGTCCGCCCCTTCAAACACACACATTTAACAGGTTTGCACGTACACTGATATCCAGTAATTCCCTACCAGACCACCTGCACAAAGAGTGAACTCTCCAATATACTGTAGAAATATCCTATTTGAAAAATTAATCTGCATTCTTTAGAGCAATTATGACACTTATTCATTAAAGGCCTTTAAGCACACTTTTGAAATAACACAAACATATTAAAACTAATAATGATAGTGAACAAGAGCAATGAATACAAAAATAATGTGCACTTAAACAAAATGGTATGCTCCCATCTAGTGGTAGAAAGTGGAATTATATTCAAAAAGTCAACTCAATAGTTACAATTTATCACCCCCAAAATCCCCCAAATTGTAGGCCCGCAACTACATAGATGGGAGAATCCCTTTTCAGCCAATCTCTAGAAATGCAAACACATTTTTCTTACAAAATGTTATCATCCAGAAATCATCTCTTGCTTCACTCTGAGTAATCCTACTCCCTGTTTACAATCTTGCACATAGGCTACGCCCCCACTGAAAGATGGATTCAATTGCAGAAACACATCAAGATAAGAAACCATTAACACCTTGGCTTGTTATAGTCTTTGTACATTATATATATTTTTTCTGAATGTAGTTTTATTTTCATGACATATGTCACAACTATTCCACTTCCGATAAGCAAGTGATCTCATAATGGGATGTCACGGCTGCCTTTTATTTTCCCAGCGGTGGGCAAAATGTCCTGGGAACATCATTCCAAATCTTAAGTACCCATTATCTTGGCAACACTGACATCCGTCTGTATCAAATCTTTTTGGATACTTTGTAATATACAGCAAGTGACAGTTCAGATAACTTCAGATAACGTGACCTGCTCAGTTCTTATGGTGTGACCTCAGTTTCTCAGTTTGTTGTATTATTAATAATATGACCAAAATATACTTTTTTCAATTCAAAATAGAAGCCAGTTTCTTTGGCCAAATTGAAGTGTCCACCTCTAACCGTGGCCAACTTAAAGTGCATCTAGAGTGTGACGGCGCACACGTACACACAGCTCCTGATTAGGTGTCACTGATTAAACGGACCTCGGATAAATGGTTACTTTGTTTTAAAGTCTGAACAAGCTCTAAGTTGTATAAATAATGCACAGAAGTTGTTTGGGTGTAACAAGCATATTGATCCGTACACGTGAATTGGTTATTTCTGGAACACTATATATATATAAAATATATATATATATATATATATATATATATATATATATATATATATATATATATATATATATATATATATATATATATATATATATATATATATATATATATATATATATATATATATATATATATATATATATATGAACGAGAGTGAACGAATCACTTCCTGCAATGATTCGTTCTTTTTTCAGTTCATATGACTTCAACCAGTAGGTGTCGGTAATGCGCATTGAAGTTGGTGCCTTCTCGCCGTAAAACAAAACGAAGAAGAAAATGACGTCACTTGCCAATTACTTTCAAACAGTAACGCAGGTGTCCTAAGGCAAGCTCAGGGAGGACAGAAACCTCCCGTGGAGCAGAAAGGCAAAAGCTCGCTTGATCTTGAGTCGTGAATTGCATTTACCGTTAGACAACTGAATGGATCTGTGAGTGAGTGATTCGCACTTCCAGTTCATCGCAAGAACGGGTCAGTGAGGGAACAAATCCGGACTTTCCCGTTCGCGAACGAGTCAACTTCCATTCCCCTCGTGCATCAACGGATCAGTCAGTGAAGGTGTTGCCTCTCCCTCCTGGCGTGAACTATGTAAGTCAGAATGTCGATTTACGAATTGCCAAGGAAAGAAAGAAGCACACAGGGAAACACCACTTCTTTTATGCACGTTTTCTCCAAGCTAACAGCTAACTTGATTGCATGAAGGGATGCGCCGTTATGCAAAAACGGGGAGATATTGCTTCTCTTTGGGTAATCTTTGGCTATGTGAAGCCCTTTGAGACTGTTTGTGATTTAGGGCTATACAAATAAACTTGACTTGACTTGACTTGACTCTTGATTTTATAAGTTAAAATGATCGTGAGCGGCACTGGAGCCCCATTTCCACCCCTTACACTGAGTGCCAAGCAGGGAAGAAATGGGTACCATTGTTATAGTCACCGGTATGACCCGGCCGGAGTTTGAACTCACGACCTCCCAATCTCAGGGCGGACACTCTCCTCTGAGGCCACTGAGCTGGTAAACACTGCACCATACAATATAACACTTATAGTAGTTCTTAAATAACGTGTATGCATATTACGCCTAAATATTGTTATCCAATCTATCTACTGCAATTTCACATTAGATTGCTGGTTTGAAATTTGCTTTTAATATTATTATCATTATTATTTCTAATAAACATTTGTGTTAAAACTTGTGTTTGTGTCTGGTGTTTTATTCCTTGTTTTTATATTCGCCAATTAAAACAGAAAAATCTGACATTTGGTTAACTGCTTTGTGTATGTATATCTACTGCAATTTCACATTAGATTGTTGGTTTGAAATTTACTTGTATTATTATTATTGTTTTAAAAAACATTAAAAACCTGTTAAAACTTGTCTGCTGTTTTATTCCTTGTTTTTATTTTTTGGGGGCATGAAAATAAAAATTTGACATTTGCTTAACTGACACTATGGATATGTGTTTTACGTTGTGTAATATGTGTTGGTGTCCCCCAAAATAAAGAGCAAGTAGTCAAATACACATTCTTGACATATATATATATATATATATATATCATTGAGAATTACTCTCAGAGCTAGGGTTAAGGTTAGGGCTAGGGTTAGAGCTAGGGTTAGCGCTAGGGTTAGTGTTAGAGCTAGTGTTGGACGACGGTTAGGGTTAGACTAGGTGTAGGGTTAGGGCTAGTGCTAGGATTAGGGTTAGGGTTAGACTAGGTGTAGGGTTAGGGCTAGTGCTAGGATTAGGGTGAAGCTAGGGTTAGGGCTAGTGTTAGGATTGGGGCTAGTGTTAGAGCAAGGGTTAGGGTTAGCGCTAGCTAGGGTTAGGGTAAGGGTTAAAGCTGGCGCTAGGCTTCGGGTTAGAGCTAGGGTTAGCGCTAGTGCTAGGGTTAGGGCTAGGATTAGGGCTAGGGTTAGGTTTGGAGCTGGCTCTAGTTAGAGCTAGGGTTGGACTAGGGTTAGAGCTAGGGTTAGGGCTAAGTGCTAGGATTAGGGTTAGAGCTAGGGTTGGACTAGTGTTTGGCTAGTACTAGGATTAGGGTTAGGGCTAGGGTTGCAGCTGGAGCTAGGGTTAGAGCAAGGGTTAGGGTTAGCGCTAGGGTTAGTCCTAGGGTTAAGGTTAGAGCTATGGTTAAGGTTAGGGCTAGGCTTAGACTAGGGTTAGGGTTACAGCTAGGGTTATAGCTAGGGTTATGGTCACAGCTAGGGTTAAAGTTAGAGCAGGGGTTAGGTTTAGAGCTAGGGTTAGAGCTAGGATGAGGTTAGGGCTAGGGTTAGGGTTTAGGGTAGAGCTAGGGTTAGGGCTAAAGCTAGGGATAGGGTTAGGTTAGAGCTAGAGTTAGGGTTTGCTGGAGCAATGGTTAGAGCTAGGCTTAGTGCTAGGGTTAGGGTTTGCTGGAGCTAGGGTTAGGGTTCGAGCTAGGGTTAGCATTATTAGTTTGCTGAAGCTAGGGTTAGAGTTAAAGCTAGGGTTAGAGCTAGGTGTAGGGTTAGAGCTAGGATGAGGTTAGGGCTAGGGTTTAGGTGAGAGCTAGGGTTAGGGATAGGGTTTGCTGGAGCTAGGGTTAGGATTCGAGCTAGGGTTGGACTAGGGTTAGCATTAAAGCTAGGGTTAGAGCTAGGGTTAGGGTTTGCTGGAGCAAGGGTTAGAGCTAGGCTTAGTGCTAGGGTTAGGGTTTGCTGGAGCTAGGCTTAGGGTTAGAGCTAGGGTTCGAGCTAGGGTTAGACTAGGATTACCATTAAAGCTAGGGTTCGAGCTAGAGTTAGGGTTTGCTGGAGCAAGGGTTAGAGCTAGGCTTAGTGCTAGGGTTAGGGTTTGCTGGAGCTAGGGTTAGGGTTCGAGCTAGGGTTAGCATTATTAGTTTGCTGAAGCTAGGGTTAGAGTTAGAGCTAGGGTTAGAGCTAGGTGTAGGGTTAGAGCTAGGATGAGGTTAGGGCTAGGGTTTAGGTTAGAGCTAGGGTTAGGGATAGGGTTTGCTGGAGCTAGGGTTAGGGTTCGAGCTAGGGTTGGACTAGGGTTAGCATTAAAGCTAGGGTTAGGGTTAGAGCTAGGGTTAGGGTTTGCTGGAGCAAGGGTTAGAGCTAGGGTTAGAGCTAGGCTTAGTGCTAGGGTTAGGGTTTGCTGGAGCTAGGGTTCGAGCTAGGGTTAGACTAGGGTTGGCATTATTAGTTTGCTGGAGCTAGGGTTAGGGTTAGAGCTAGGGTTTGCTGGAGCAAGGGTTAGAGCTAGGGTTAGAGCTAGGCTTAGTGCTAGGGTTAGGGTTTGCTGGAGCTAGGGTTAGGGTTCGAGCTAGGGTTAGACTAGGGTTAGCATTATTAGTTTGCTGGAGCTAGGGTTAGAGCTAGAGCTAGGGTTAGGGTTTAGGTTAGAGCTATGGTCGGGGCTAGGGTTTACTGGAGCTAGGGTTAGGGTTCGAGCTAGGGTTCGAGCTAGGGTTAGACTAGGGTTAGTATTAAAGCTAGGGTTAGGGTTAGAGCTAGGGTTAGAGCTAGGGTTAGAGCTAGGCTTAGTGCTAGGGTTAGGGTTTGCTGGAGCTAGGCTTAGGGTTAGAGCTAGGGTTCGAGCTAGGGTTAGACTAGGGTTAGCATTAAAGCTAGGGTTAGAGCTAGGGTTAGGGTTTGCTGGAGCAAGGGTTAGAGCTAGGGTTAGAGCTAGGCTTAGTGCGAGGGTTAGGGTTTGCTGAAGCTAGGGTTAGGGTTCGAGCTAGGGTTAGACTAGGGTTAGCATTATTAGTTTGCTGGAGCTATGGTTAGGGTTAGAGCTAGGGTTAGGTTTAGAGCTAGGGTTAGAGCTAGGTGTAGGGTTAGAGCTAGGATGAGGTTAGGGTTAGGGTTTAGGTTAGAGCTAGGGTTAGGGATAGGGTTTGCTGGAGCTAGGGTTAGGGTTCGAGCTAGGGTTGGACTAGGGTTAGCATTAAAGCTAGGGTTAGAGCTAGGGTTAGGGTTTGCTGGAGCAAGGGTTAGAGCTAGGGTTAGAGCTAGGCTTAGTGCTAGGGTTAGGGTTTGCTGGAGCTAGGGTTAGGGTTCGAGCTAGGGTTAGGGTTTGCTGGAGCTAGGGTTAGGGTGCTGGAGCTAGGGTTAGGGTTAGAGCTAGGGTTAGGGTTTGCTTGAGCAAGGGTTAGAGCTAGGGTTAGAGCAAGGCTTAGTGCTAGGGTTAGGGTTTGCTGGAGCTAGGGTTAGGGTTCGAGCTAGGGTTAGACTAGGGTTAGCATTAGTTTGCTGGAGCTAGGGTTAGGGTTAGAGCTAGAGTTAGAGCTAGGGTTAGGTTTAGAGCTAGGATGAAGTTAGGGTTAGGGCTAGGGTTTAGGTGAGAGCTAGGGCCAGGGATAGGGTTTGCTGGAGCTAGGGTTAGGGTTCGAGCTAGGGTTGGACTAGGGTTAGCATTAAAGCTAGGGTTAGAGCTAGGGTTTGCTGGAGCAAGGGTTAGAGCTAGGGTTAGAGCTAGGCTTAGTGCTAGGGTTAGGGTTTGCTGGAGCTAGGCTTAGGGTTAGAGCTAGGGTTCGAGCTAGGGTTAGACTAGGGTTAGCATTAAAGCTAGGGTTAGAGCTAGGGTTAGGGTTTGCTGGAGCAAGGGTTAGGGCTAGGGTTAGAGCTAGGCTTAGTGCTAGGGTTAGGGTTTGCTGGAGCAAGGGTTAGAGCTAGGGTTAGAGCTAGGCTTAGTGCTAGGGTTAGGGTTTGCTGGAGCTAGGCTTAGGGTTCGAGCTAGGGTTCGAGCTAGGGTTAGACTAGGGTTAGGGTTTGCTGGAGCAAGGGTTAGAGCTAGGGTTAGAGCTAGGCTTAGTGCTAGGGTTAGGGTTTGCTGGAGCTAGGGTTAGGGTTCGAGCTAGGGTTAGAGCTAGGCTTAGTGCTAGGGTTAGGGTTTGCTGGAGCTAGGGTTAGGGTTCGAGCTAGGGTTAGACTAGGGTTAGCATTATTAGTTTGCTGGAGCTATGGTTAGGGTTAGAGCTAGAGCTAGGTTTAGAGCTAGGGTTAGAGCTAGGTGTAGGGTTAGAGCTAGGATGAGGTTAGGGTTTAGGTTAGAGCTAGGGTTAGGGATAGGGTTTGCTGGAGCTAGGGTTAGGGTTCGAGCTAGGGTTCGAGCTAGGGTTGGACTAGGGTTAGCATTAAAGCTAGGGTTAGAGCTAGGGTTAGGGTTTGCTGGAGCAAGGGTTAGAGCTAGGGTTAGAGCTAGGCTTAGTGCTAGGGTTAGGGTTTGCTGGAGCTAGGGTTAGGGTTCGAGCTAGGGTTAGGGTTTGCTGGAGCTAGGGTTAGGGTTCTGGAGCTAGGGTTAGGGTTAGAGCTAGGGTTAGGGTTTGCTTGAGCAAGGGTTAGAGCTAGGGTTAGAGCAAGGCTTAGTGCTAGGGTTAGGGTTTGCTGGAGCTAGGGTTAGGGTTCGAGCTAGGGTTAGAGCTAGGGTTAGAGCTAGGCTTAGTGCTAGGGTTAGGGTTTGCTGGAGCAAGGGTTAGAGCTAGGGTTAGAGCTAGGCTTAGTGCTAGGGTTAGGGTTTGCTGGAGCTAGGCTTAGGGTTCGAGCTAGGGTTCGAGCTAGGGTTAGACTAGGGTTAGGGTTTGCTGGAGCAAGGGTTAGAGCTAGGGTTAGAGTTAGGCTTAGTGCTAGGGTTAGGGTTTGCTGGAGCAAGGGTTAGGGTTCGAGCTAGGGTTAGAGCTAGGCTTAGTGCTAGGGTTAGGTTTTGCTGGAGCTAGGGTTAGGGTTCGAGCTAGGGTTAGACTAGGGTTAGCATTATTAGTTTGCTGGAGCTATGGTTAGGGTTAGAGCTAGAGCTAGGTTTAGAGCTAGGGTTAGAGCTAGGTGTAGGGTTAGAGCTAGGATGAGGTTAGGGTTTAGGTTAGAGCTAGGGTTAGGGATAGGGTTTGCTGGAGCTAGGGTTAGGGTTCGAGCTAGGGTTCGAGCTAGGGTTGGACTAGGGTTAGCATTAAAGCTAGGGTTAGAGCTAGGGTTAGGGTTTGCTGGAGCAAGGGTTAGAGCTGGCGTTAGAGCTAGGCTTAGTGCTAGGGTTAGGGTTTGCTGGAGCTAGGGTTAGGGTTCGAGCTAGGGTTAGGGTTTGCTGGAGCTAGGGTTAGGGTTCTGGAGCTAGGGTTAGGGTTAGAGCTAGGGTTAGGGTTTGCTTGAGCAAGGATTACAGCTAGGGTTAGAGCAAGGCTTAGTGCTAGGGTTAGGGTTTGCTGGAGCTAGGGTTAGGGTTAGAGCTAGGGTTAGAGCTAGGCTTAGTGCTAGGGTTAGGGTTTGCTGGAGCAAGGGTTAGAGCTAGGGTTAGAGCTAGGCTTAGTGCTAGGGTTAGGGTTTGCTGGAGCTAGGCTTAGGGTTCGAGCTAGGGTTCGAGCTAGGGTTAGACTAGGGTTAGGGTTTGCTGGAGCACGGGTTAGAGCTAGGGTTAGAGCTAGGCTTAGTGCTAGGGTTAGGGTTTGCTGGAGCTAGGGTTAGGGTTCGAGCTAGGGTTAGAGCTAGGCTTAGTGCTAGGGTTAGGGTTTGCTGGAGCTAGGGTTAGGGTTCGAGCTAGGGTTAGACTAGGGTTAGCATTATTAGTTTGCTGGAGCTATGGTTAGGGTTAGAGCTAGAGCTAGGGTTAGGTTTAGAGCTAGGGTTAGAGCTAGGTGTAGGGTTAGAGCTAGGATGAGGTTAGGGTTAGGGTTTAGGTTAGAGCTAGGGTTAGGGATAGGGTTTGCTGGAGCTAGGGTTAGGGTTCGAGCTAGGGTTCGAGCTAGGATTGGAGTAGGGTTAGCATTAAAGCTAGGGTTAGGGTTAGAGCTAGGGTTAGGGTTTGCTGGAGCAAGGGTTAGAGCTAGGGTTAGAGCTAGGCTTAGTGCTAGGGTTAGGGTTTGCTGGAGCTAGGGTTAGGGTTCGAGCTAGGGTTAGACTAGGGTTAGCATTATTAGTTTGCTGGAGCTAGGGTTAGGGTTAGAGCTAGGGTTAGACTAGGGTTAGGGTTTGCTGGAGCAAGGGTTAGAGCTAGGGTTAGAGCTAGGCTTAGTGCTAGGGTTAGGGTTTGCTGGAGCTAGGGTTAGGGTTCGAGCTAGGGTTAGACTAGGGTTAGCATTATTAGTTTGCTGGAGCTAGGGTTAGGGTTAGAGCTAGAGTTAGAGCTAGGGTTAGGTTTAGAGCTGGGATGAGGTTAGGGTTAGGGCTAGGGTTTAGGTGAGAGCTAGGGTTAGGGATAGGCTTTGCTGGAGCTAGGGTTAGGGTTCGAGCTAGGGTTGGACTAGGGTTAGCATTAAAGCTAGGGTTGGAGCTAGGGTTAGGGTTTGCTGGAGCAAGGGTTAGAGCTAGGGTTAGAGCTAGGCTTAGTGCTAGGGTTAGGGTTTGCTGGAGCTAGGCTTAGGGTTAGAGCTAGGGTTCGAGCTAGGGTTAGACTAGGGTTAGCATTAAAGCTAGGGTTAGAGCTAGGGTTAGGGTTTGCTGGAGCAAGGGTTAGAGCTAGGGTTAGAGCTAGGGTTAGTGCTAGGGTTAGGGTTTGCTGGAGCAAGGGTTAGAGCTAGGGTTAGAGCTAGGCTTAGTGCTAGGGTTAGGGTTTGCTGGAGCTAGGGTTAGGGTTCGAGCTAGGGTTAGGGTTAGAGCTAGGGTTAGACTAGGGTTAGGGTTTGCTGGAGCAAGGGTTAGAGCTAGGGTTAGAGCTAGGCTTAGTGCTAGGGTTAGGGTTTGCTGGAGCTAGGGTTAGGGTTCGAGCTAGGGTTAGGGTTTGCTGGAGCTAGGGTTAGGGTTCTGGAGCTAGGGTTAGGGTTAGAGCTAGGGTTAGGGTTTGCTTGAGCAAGGGTTAGAGCTAGGGTTAGAGCAAGGCTTAGTGCTAGGGTTAGGGTTTGCTGCAGCTAGGGTTAGGGTTCGAGCTAGGGTTAGAGCTAGGGTTAGAGCTAGCCTTAGTGCTAGGGTTAGGGTTTGCTGGAGCAAGGGTTAGAGCTAGGGTTAGAGCTAGGCTTAGTGCTAGGGTTAGGGTTTGCTGGAGCTAGGCTTAGGGTTCGAGCTAGGGTTCGAGCTAGGGTTAGACTAGGGTTAGGGTTTGCTGGAGCAAGGGTTAGAGCTAGGGTTAGAGCTAGGCTTAGTGCTAGGGTTAGGGTTTGCTGGAGCTAGGGTTAGGGTTCGAGCTAGGGTTAGAGCTAGGCTTAGTGCTAGGGTTAGGGTTTGCTGGAGCTAGGGTTAGGGTTCGAGCTAGGGTTAGACTAGGGTTAGCATTATTAGTTTGCTGGAGCTAGGGTTAGGGTTAGAGCTAGAGTTAGAGCTACGGTTAGGTTTAGAGCTAGGGTTAGAGCTAGGATGAGGTTAGGGTTAGGGTTTAGGTTAGAGCTATGGTTAGGGATAGGGTTTACTGGAGCTAGGGTCAGGGTTCGAGCTAGGGTTCGAGCTAGGGTTAGACTAGGGTTAGTATTAAAGCTAGGGTTAGGGTTAGAGCTAGGGTTAGAGCTAGGCTTAGAGCTAGGCTTAGTGCAAGGGTTAGGGTTCGAGCTAGGGTTAGACTAGGGCTAGGGTTAGAGCTAGGGTTAGGTTTAGAGCTAGGGTTAGGGTTGGATCTAGGGTTAGACTAAGGGTTAGGGTTAGTATTACTAGTATTGTTACTGTTATACTCTTTGTACATTATATATATTTTTTCTGAATGTAGTTTTATTTTCATGACATATGTCACAACTATTCCACTTCCGATAAGCAAGTGATCTCATAATGGGATGTCACGGCTGCCTTTTATTTTCCCAGCGGTGGGCAAAATGTCCTGGGAACATCATTCCAAATCTTAAGTACCCATTATCTTGGCAACACTGACATCCGTCTGTATCAAATCTTTTTGGATACTTTGTAATATACAGCAAGTGACAGATCAGATAACTTCAGATAACGTGACCTGCTCAGTTCTTTTGGTGTGACCTCAGTTTCTCAGTTTGTTGTATTATTATGACCAAAATATACTTTTTTCAATTCAAAATAGAAGCCAGTTTCTTTGGCCAAATTCAAAACCGTGGCCAACTTAAAGTGCATCTAGAGTGTGACGGTGCACACGTACACACAGCTCCTGATTAGGTGTCACTGATTACACGGACCTCGGATAAATGGTTACTTTGTTTTGTTACACCGTGTGCTGCAATGTGTGTGGAAATTATGCTACACTGACATCAACAAACCTTTGCTGTTGTCACAGTCACGCTTATTTAGTGGATGGTTGAGTGATTGTAATGGTTGACCACCAGGGTTGAGCTCATCTCAAGCGCAACGGTAAACCTGACGAGAGTTTCATCCTAAATGGTTGATGAAAAATTTTTGCGAATTGAGTCTATGGTTTTAATAAGCATTTTTTGAGAGATGTGTACCAGTTACAAAATTAGGTACACCTCAAAAATGTAATGAGTAGGTACTGCGGTATTAGTTATAGTTTCCCACAGTGGGCCGCTATGACAGTAAAATCATATCCATCCATCCGTTTGTCTATCCGTCCATCTGTCCACAATGGACTGCTTGGCAACCGATCAGCCGGGCTCAACCATTGGAAGAACAAGGTGAAAATGCAAAGTTGAACTTTGACCTTGAGCTTCAGAGGAGATGGTGCTAACCACTAATTATACAGATAATAATTCTCGCTTTCTTTTGAGTGACAGAAAGCTTGTCTCCTTATGTTTCCTATCACCAAGCTTAATAAAAAATAATAAAAAAATAGGACTGGAAAAATACCCAACTTTAACTGTCTGCCTAGCTCCATAACCGCAAATATGTTAGGTCTCTAGAAGTGATATGCGTCACATCATGTAAATCAGTACATGTCTGATTATTTATTTTAGCTTGTTTTTTTCCTCCTCTCATTTAAACATTAATACTCTTCGTGATGCTTTTTGGGAAAAGTGTGATGTTTTTGTTTCTTGCTCATCCCCTGAGATGTTGTTTCAGCTTTGCTTGATCATCAAAATGTTCTTAACTGCAGGCATTTACATGTATGTGACAACTGCCAGGGTTAATATGTGCAGGAATGCTTCCTCTTTCTTTTCACATTGTTAGTCATTCCTCTCAGAAAAATAACTCCCCTTCTATGAGTGGGTTGCTCTTTTACGTGAAACGCAGAGCATCATGGGCATTTTTTCCTGGGGGGGTGATCGGGGAATCACAAGGTCACAATAAGTACACATCATGTCAGGAAGATATTGCTAGAATGAGACATTTCATTAGAGTCAAACAAAATGTGCATTTTAACTGAAAGTTAAAAATAATGAAATCACTTAGCATTTCCTATTTGTGAAGAGTGATTGAATTGCTAGTCGAAAAGTATCAGTAGTAATGGTGGCTTTGCCATAAATCGTGCAATAAAATAAAGACTTTGTCTTACATGTTTATCACCCCCCCCCCTTCTGTCATTATGCAAGCTAACCTCCCATCAATAATGACATTTGTCATTTTAACAAGTACCTATCTAAACATTAACTTGCTCAAACTAAAGATCAAAAAGATAATACAAAGTAAAAGGGCACCAGCACTGAGGTGCTAATTTTACATGTTGCCTCATTCTCTTGATGATGATTGCACGTTTTGCAAAGATTTTTTTTTTGTGTGACTATGAGCCGGGACTATTTGCAAGTTGTCCTTGACTATAAATGTTATCAACTTAATTCACTGTTACATGTCATAATGAGGGATGGTTATGATTAATACTGCTGGCTTGAAAAAAAAAAAACATTTAACTTTTTTTTTTACTTGTTCTGAGTACAGCTGACACTATAAAAATTAAAGTATAATTTCCATCTCATTATGTTTGTGCAGAAAGCAAACTCGGGCGGTTGTCATATAAGGGCAGGAAAACATCAGTCACTCCCACTAACCAATAGCAGCTTGAGGAATAGGCCGTGTTAATCAGTAGAGCACATACAGGCAACTTCACTCCCTTCTCAGCAATTGATGTGCAACTGTGTGAGTTTCATTTCTTAGAGGATCCTCTGGCACAAAGCGGGAACCAGTTTTACATCCAGGAAAGAAAAATATACACTAACATGGAGGAGAGGAACTGCTCTTTGGTGGAGTATTCGGTACAGCGACAAGTTTTGAATGAGGTATCCCTGGATGAGTTGGCGCAAAAAGGGGTATGGTCTACAAAGCCAACCTTCAGTGAACGTCTCAAAGGCTCCATGAGGTAACCACCATCAATAATCAAAAGCGATAATGGATGTGAGATTTTATTTGCATGGTTGTAAATATGCCTGCAGACGAATTGGTAGTGATTGATGAAAACCATTCATGATTATCGGCAAGCAACAATTACAGCATTGATTTGTAGCCATAAAAAGCACATTGCTTTGTATTGCTCACCACTGAAGTCCAAACAGAATTTGAGTGCCAGGTCCAACAAGTGGCTTTATCACTTCCTGCATTTCACCACTCAGTTGGAAAACACCGTCTTTATATTTGTACACAGTGTAACATTTGGGGAAATTTTGTAGCATGTGTTGCAATTCTCATGATGTTACATTTTAGTGGAGCAAGACTTTGAATAAGCCCCTCACTGGGGTCAAGGGTGTGCTGGAGTCTATCCCAGCTGACTTTGGGCAAGAGGCGGGGGACACCCCGAGCTGGTCGCCAGCCAATCGCAGGGCACGTGTAGACAAACAACTGTTCACACTCACATTCACACTTACAGTTAGACGTTTCAAAGAACCTTCTATGCACGTTTTTGGAATGTGGGAGGAAAATGGAGTAAGTCCATGCAGGCACGGGGAGAACATGCAAACTCTACACAGGAAAGCTAGCTCCACCACCTCTGAACTGCGAGGCCCTATTCAGTTTCAGCAAATGTATTCACAACAAGCTTTAATGTACATATGTCTACTGACTGTCCCAGGTGCTCTGTGCCCCGTGCCAAACACGTTTTGATGAGCTGGGTGCCTGTTCTTGAATGGCTGCCTAAATACGCCATCAGAGAGAATGCAATGGGGGACCTGATCGCCGGCTGCAGCGTGGGCATCATGCATTTACCACAAGGTCAGTCAGATCGATAAATAAACGAATGAATGATGGAAAACATGGGAAAGTAGTTGGCATGGCCTGCACTCTGATTTGCTATCAGGCATGGCGTATGCTCTTCTGGCTTCTCTGAGCCCAGTGTTTGGCTTGTACACCTCGCTCTACCCGGTTCTGGTCTACTTCATCTTCGGCACTTCTAGACACATCTCAATCGGTGAGTGGAACACAGATGATGTTTCCATAGACACAGACGTCCTTGCATGAGTCTTGATGAATTGATTGTTTCAGGTACCTTTGCAGTGATCAGTATCATGATCGGGACTGTGACCGAGCGGTTGGCTCCTGATAGTAACTTCCTTGTTAATGCTACAAATGGGACAGGAAGCGTAAATATCAACGAACGGGATGCTTACAGAGTGCAGATAGCCAGCTCGCTCACAGTCCTAGCAGGATTGTTTCAGGTGCGTTTCTACTTTTGTCTCGAACTTTCTACCACGCTGAGGTCTTCAACCAGATCTCTTTCCCTCACCCCAAGATCCTGTTGGGTGTGGTGAGGTTTGGTTTCGTGGTCACCTACTTGTCTGAGCCGCTGGTTCGAGGATACACCACAGGATCAGCGTGCCATGTGTTGTGCTCCCAGCTCAAATATTTGTTTGGGGTAACTCCAGCTCGCTTCTCCGGTCCATTCTCGCTCATTTACGTGAGTACGACACATAAAGCTCATCGTTTACAAACAATTATGTATGTGTTTCTTGCCAGGTTTAATTCTTAGCCTTTTTCATAACAGACTCTGGTGGAAATATGCCGCTTGCTACCCCAGACGGTGGTACCGGAGCTGGTGGTGAGTCTGGTGGCCCTCTCCATTCTCATTGTGATCAAAGAGCTCAATCAATACTACAGGCAGAAGCTGCCCCTGCCTATTCCCATAGAACTCATCATGGTAAGTCCTTTTGATTTAGATCTTTAGCACAATAATAATAATAAAAATCTCAAGGTCAACGGGCCAACTCATATTTACATGCGCTAAAGTTGACCTTAACCTGAAATGATCTCGTCCACTCTTATGTTTGCAGATCATTGCAGCAACAATCATCACTCATTTTTGTGGCCTTGCTACAAAATACAACATTGATGTTGTCGGTGAGATCCCAAGTGGGTGAGTAAATCTTTGAGATTTTAGGATGGCAGCAAGTTGTCAAACATGCAGTATAGCGGATTTAGACGTACAAATAATTGTTGAGCCCCCCCTCCCCCCCTTATTACAGATACTCTTTTGTGTCCTTTATATTCACACTTCTTCTGACAGTAGTCGTAGTGGATAAACTATTACAAATGGGATTATTAAAATATGTTAAGTCGAAGGAACACCTGTAGAATGCGTGACACAAATATTTACAATCGCTGAAGTCAGCCCCAGCCATGCATGACTGCCTCAAAAGGAAACAATCGTTGAGCTTTCTCCTTTGGAGATAAGGCAACGGATATCGGCAAATATGGATTCCACCATGTTTTTGCAGATCTTGAGATAGCTACTAAACTTCATGAGTTCTTTGTGTTCCACCTAATCCTCGCTTATCTCGCTTATCTTCTTCCATTCCAGGCTTAATGCCCCCCGAGCTCCAGATGTGACGCTGTTCTCTGCATTGATTGGTGACGCTTTTGCCATCGCCATTGTGGGCTATGCCATCAACATTTCTCTTGGTAAAACGTTTGCCCTCAAGCATGGCTACAAAGTGGATAGCAACCAGGTGAGGCAAGACAAACAATTTTTGAGTTTTCCATCCAATTATTAAAAAAATAATATCAAATTCAGTGAAAACTACTCTCCAGCATTTGATTTTCCTTCATTAATGCATTTCTCGATGTTCCTTTTGCTTATACAAGTGTTATCTTCTAAATAATTTTTTGAAACCCAAGGCAAAATTTTGTTTTTCAATTCAAGATATCACATGGAAGCAGTTTATTATTTTTTGACAGAGATGTGTGAAGGTATGCGAAGCGCAAAGACTGAGAGAGAGGCTCCGGGCTACTCTCATTAATCATTAATGCAGAACAAGCTCTAATCACACTTGTGTTGCTTAAATACGCCTCCCAATGCTTTCAGTGTGGCAACGATGTGTTGACCTGGCTATAAAGTTAACAAGCAGTACACTAATATTATTGAACACACTCCTTACACGACATAGGTTGTTAATGTAACAACACCAAATATAACTTTTAAGAATATTGTTTGTTTTTTGTTCCACCAGGAGCTGGTTGCTCTCGGACTTAGCAACACCATCGGCGGCTGTTTTCAGTGTTATTCCGTGACTTCTTCCCTGTCGCGGAGCCTCATTCAGGAGAGTACTGGGGGAAGAACACAAGTAAAGCAACTTGCCATTGGCAAAAAAAAATATCTCTGATTCCTTCCTAATCTCATATGTGACGCTGAAAGGCTGCATGGCGTGTTTCATCAGGTCGCAGGACTGATTTCTTCCATCATTGTTCTGATTACGGTCTTAAAAATTGGATCTCTTTTTGAAGCTCTCCCAAAGGTATTGGTTTCTTGGCCGACTTTTTACCCTTCAAAGAAAGTTCAAATGCCTTTCTTGAATGTTTCATCCTGGTGCTTACACCTCTGCTTTGGAAGGTTAATGATGTTGTGGCTATCTGTGCATGTTCTTCAGGCTGTCTTATCCACAATAGTGTTTGTGAACTTAAAAGGAATGTTTAAGCAGTTCTCTGATGTGCCTATGCTGTTCAAGACCAACAAGGTTGACTTGGTATGACCCAACACTCCGAAAGATCCCGCCAGGCTACATGCAGCTTTGTTAATTTGTACTTTTACTGCCCTCTAGCTTGTGTGGCTGGTAACATTCACATCCACCATTCTACTCAACTTGGACCTGGGTTTGGCTGTATCCATTGCCTTTTCTATGCTGACGGTTATCTTCCGAACCCAGCTGTACGTACCCGTCAGTATTTACACTCGAGTGTGATAAGCAAGTGAGGTGGTTTCATGTTTTGTGTCATTGTCTCTCTCAGGCCACGCTATTCAATCTTGGGCCAAGTACCAGCCACCAATTTATATCTGGATGTAGACACATACAAAGAGGTAATGAGAACCATGGCCCAATATGTATGGTATATGTTCTGCGCAGCCCAACTAGTTGAATCACTGCATTCTCATTATTGTTTTATATGAATTAAACAGGCAAAATCCAGCTGTTTCTATCCATCTCAGGGGGCAGCAAGTTTGCCACTTGCTGTCGCCTGAAAATGACATCACGGTTGCCAGGTCTCAGATCACAACCAATCAAAGCTCACCAGTTTTCCGAAGCTGTATCATGATTGGTTTTGACCCACAACTCGGCAACCGTCATTTTCAGTTGACAGCAGGGGTCGCGGGTGTGCTGGTGCCTATCCCAGCAGTCATCGGGCAGTAGGGGGGGAATACCCTGAACCGGTTGCCAGACAATCGCAGGGCACACAGAGACGAACATCCGCACTCGCACTCACACTTAGGGGCAATTTGGAGTGTTCAATCGGCCTACCAACCATGTTTTTGGGATGTGGGAGGAAACCTGAGTGCTCGGAGAAAACCCACATGGCCACGGGGAGAACATGCAAACTCCACACAGGGAGGGCCAGAGATGGAATCGAACCCGCACCCTCCTAACTGTGAGGCAGACGTGCTAACTAGTGCACCACCAAGCCACCTCACAGACAATATATTATTCTAAAGAATACTTAGGGGTTGAATTCCTCTGAAGTGATGGGATTTTTTTTCAAGAATAGTTACTAATACTAACAAAACAAAATTCATCATGAAAGCAAACAATAAGAATCTAATTTTCTTGATCTGTGCCCACAGGCTAAAGAGATTCCCGGAATCAAAATTTTTCATTCTTCCGCAACTATCTATTACACCAATGCTGAGATGTACTTGGAGGCCTTACAAGAGAAGGTTAGCATTTGTCCTTGCTCACTTTTAGGCTAGCCCGAGCTGCCATTACCATCTAATTTCCAACTCACTCCCAAGCTTTCATTGCTACACTCTTACACTCTTATTATGTTTTGTAGAGCGGCATTCAAATTGGAAAACTGCTGGCAGCAAAGAAAAAACAAGATGTTACGCTGAAGCAGCAGGAGAAAAAGTCAGACAAGAATGAAGCAAAGCATCAAGTATGCTACATTTCATTTTGAATTGACATCCATCCATCCATCCATCCATCCATCCATCATCTTTTTTCCCCCAGCAGAGTGCCAGTAATCTGTCCAATAACACATTCTCCTTGGAAGAGATCAAAATCACTGCAGCACTCAAAGAGAATTTTAAGCATGGTATACCCTTGAAGACGACCGAATCTGCAGTAAATGGATTTGGTAAAGGCCACGTGAACCAGGCCTACCAATCCGACACAATGTCCGACTCCAATTGTGACATGGGAAGGTCGCAGTATTATGACAGCAACGCGCTGGCTTCGAAAGAGAGCCATGACAAGAAAGGACTCACCGATACGCAGGTTCCTCACAGCATCATCTTGGACCTCTCAACAACTAACTTTGTGGACAGCGTCGCCGTGAAGACCTTGAAAAATGTACTCAGGTGCTATGAGAAGCAAGTTTTATTTATTCATTTATTGTAATTTTTGACTTTTTCTTCCAGATTTTCCAGAACCTAACAGATATTGGTGTAGGAGTTTACCTCGCAGGCTGCCAAGGTCAGTGGTCCTCCAAACAAATCTACCAACACACGTTCCTCACAAAACATTAGGGAGATTTGGCTAGCAGGGGGAATTTAAAGATGAATCAAAAAATAACTTTGCCTTCCCTAAAATTTGGAATGTGCATCAATCTCTTTCACTACTTTGCACTTGTTGTAGAACTTTGTGGTAACTGGTTTTCCAACAACCCTCTTTAGCATGTTTTTTTTTAAATGTTTTTCATCCCGGTAAAATATTAGCCTGTGTGGTGGAGCAGCTGGAAAGAGCAGGTTTCTTCTCAGAGTTGATCCTAAAGAGCAGGTTGTTCGTCACCATTCACGATGCAGTGCTCCACATCCTTAACAACAAACCGGGAGAGAGCGACGTCATCCTTGTGAGTTCATTGCCTTATTTCCATCAATCACACGTCAAGTTTCCAATCTCAGCTCAAATGGATTCTCTGTGTTTCCAGGATGTTTCCTACACCACCACAATGTGAACAGCAGGGGACAGCCTGTTCCAACTCACCATTCTCCTCTTGAATTAGTGGCGTGCCGTTGCTCACTATTGGTCTACATTGTCTCCTCCCCCCCATACAGGAAGAATGTCCACCACCTTAACATGGCAGCACAATTACCATGGAAATGCAGGGAGCCGTTGCTGTGACAACAAGCGTTTTGTTATATTGTCTAATGAGATGAGGTGGCTGCTGTCACAGAAGCTCTCACACTATGTGGCTCTGTGAGAGGCAGAGAAGGGGGGTTGCGTGGGAGAATCTAACACGGGATTAATAGCCATGTATTTATAGCTTGTGTGAGAGTTCTAAGAGTGAGCACATATTTTATTACTAGTATCTTTTTTTTTTTTTTACTGGTTCCAAGAATGAATATGCTTGAATTGCCTTGACAGTTTAACAAGTGTCCTGCTGATATCTTGAGCTTACTTCTTCAGGGACCCAGCATAATGATGTCAATGTTCACTTTCACAAGACAATGTGTGTATATACTAGTGGGATGAACACAAACGAGTGAATGTAAATCTTTTCTTAGTGGTTTATTAAACTTGTGATAAATTAAACATGTCTTTTCTTAGTGGTTTATTAAACTTGTGATAAATTAAACATGTCTTTATATTTTACTGTGGTGTTTAATGTTGGCCAATCTTTGGCTGCATCATCAAAACAAATTTAAAGTGATTAACATGTCATGTTGCGGCCAGAGGTGGGCATTCCGGGATGAAAAAGTTAATAAAAAAGAGGACCGATAGAAGTGGGTTTTCACCTGTCCCTGCAATTGTTTAAGCGCCAAATAAACTCATTGTCTAACGGACCGTTTCGGCATACTAACGTGGGAGTTGGCAAAAGATATCAAGAGGCATTTTCGTTTCCACTTTGTCTCGCGTGTGTAAGCCGTACGTTTGGACCGAATATGAAGGTTAAACAGAAAAAAAGTTGGTTTCTCCATGCAGGAGGTGACAAAAGGAGACTATTTCTTTATATCCTATTTATCAGATAGCATTGACAGAAATATAATTGACTTTTTTGAGTGATATATATTGTGATATATTACTGCAATCCGCCATTTTAATCAAGTTGGGTTCATCATCATGTTTTACCATGAGGTTTTTTTTTCTCGGACCGATGATGGAGGGAGGGATGGACCAGTGATAGAAGCCCTTCAAATGATGAGAGGGGACAGGGACGGAGGGACGATTGTATCATGAATAAGGATGGACGGAGTGCCCACCTCTGGTTGCTACTTCATCGGTATTTGGGTATCGCATTACGCTTCTGAGATACGAACGTTCTTGGATCCTTTCCGCAGCGGCATGCCTTCGTTCTCCGCGGTAAGATACTCCAGGTGATGTCTGCCCCATCGTGGGGTTATGAGGCGTGTCCATCGCTGCAAACACATAGTGAGTGGCCGGTTATACGGCTATCAAATGAGTGTTCAAAAGAAATCGTAGGAAAAGACTAAAGATCCAAGGCCTATTTTGAAGGGTTTGAGGTATGTAAAATACAAAACAGACAAGCAGACAAACTGACCTCCCGAAATGATCCGTTGGCACGCAGCAGTTTGTACACAACAGTGAGTGGGATGCAAAGCATGGAGGAAAGGGCCAATGTCCAGCCCAACAATTCACCCCACCACGGGTATACGTACAACTTGTTGTAGGTTAGGCGCTGATAGTTCATCAAATGATATAGAAACACTCCCTAGAAGCATACTTCGATTAACGTTGCTACCAGCAGACATGAAATGTGAAAACATACAAATTGGTACTTACCATGCAGACAAGGGGCGTGATGTAGGACCAGCACCACTTCATGTACGGAAAGGGATGATAGCCGATCATCCGAGCCACGTCGCCCATGAAACGGTCTGCGCCTGACAAGAGGTCATAAGATACAGGGATACAACAAGAGACTGAACGGAGAGCTCGTGTCTTACCATAGACCCACGCAATTACCACACATTCCCAGAAAGCTTGCCACAGCAGAGTGATCCCACTGGCAGAGTAGTAGTCAAACAACTGGAAGACATACATCCCTCCCTGGCAGAGACAGCAGTGAATGAACGCTGACATTTGTGAGTAAATACAAGCATTGATAACCAACTTGAAATTCCAACATCTGCACCCATAGAGAAAGATTAGTATGACGATTTGGGGTACAGTGATCCCTTGCTACTTTGCGGTTCGTTAATCGCGGCTTCACTGCATAAGAGTTCTAAAAACATATTTGCAGCATTGTACTTTGTAATAGAAGTTGTTTCATGAAAGACTTCTGAAAACATATTTACAGTATTGTACCATGTTATAAAAAGTTATTATAATAATCAAAGAGTGCTAAAATCATATTTACAGTATGTATACTTTAGCTACATCTACATATACATCTACAAAATGCGCACAGCGCTGCTATGGTAACTTGTGACCATTAGAGGTTCCTTTTTAACCAAGGTTAACAACAGAACGTCACATCTACATGTTACACTTACACTTACACTTACACTTACACTTACACACACACACACACACACACACACACACACACACACACACACACACAATTAAGGGAAAACTATACCTCTGTGATCATGGACAAGTCAATGATCATGCAGATGAAACAGCAAATGGCGGCTACCATCTCTCGCCGCAATGTACCAAAGGAGGGTTTAGGAAGAAGCATGTCCATTAGTCCGGTTATGAAACCTTCTATCCCAACAAACTGAAATGAAAATGTTTGAGGTGAGAAATAGGCAAGAGCAAAATGAGTAAAATGGCACACATGAAAAGAAAATGAGAAACTGTGCTGCCGAATTTTATTCTCTCGATAAATCTTTGTCTTTGATACAGTTGTTAGAATTCATACAGGTTCCTTAAATCTTGAACATCTGACTTTTGGCAATACTCTTATCATAAACACATCATGGTGGTACAGTAACTGCTTTAGCAGTACACATTTACAGTTAGGACAAACACACTCTTCTACAATGTTCCCGATTAACTGAGAAGCGCCCCAAATGAATGATTCCATATCTCACCTGACTGTCCAAGCCAAGTACAAGTAACATAAAGAAAAAGAGTGCTGCCCAGAATGGAGCCAGAGGCATCAAAGTCACAGCCTTTGGGTAGGCTATAAACGCCAGGCCGGGTCCTACACAAACAGTTCACCAAAGGGAGCCTTGACTAATATTCAACTCTATATTCAATAAAAAGTATATTCCGCATGACTTACCACTCTCAGCTACCTCACTGATGTCCACACCTTGCTCTGTAGCCATGAAGCCCAACACAGTGAAAACGACAAAGCCTGCAAAGAAGCTGGTTCCGCTGTTAATGAGCGCCAACACAAACGCATCCCTGGGAATAGAGAAAGGGCAGATTTCAAATGAGGAACGTCACTGTCGTTGGGTGGACCCTCGCATCTCTAAAACCATTATTTTTATGCTAACGATGTTTGTTGAGCCATTCAAACTTACTTGTAACAGTTGTAATAGAAGCGGTTGTAGCTGCCCAGTGCCGTCAGGGCACCCAGTCCGATGGCATAGGAGAAGAAAATCTGGGTTCCAGCATCAATCCACACCTACCACAAAGGTGTAAAAAAAAAAAATTAATGACAGGTTTGGATGTAAAATTCTGCCATTAAGCAGCCAAATACAGATAAGCGGATGTTCATAGAAATACGAGTCTACCTGTGCTTCTCCTAGTTTGGACCAATCTGGTTTCAGGTAGTATACAATCCCATCAATGGCTCCAGGTAGGGTGGCACTATGCCCCAAAAGAATAACCAAAACCACGTACGGGAACAGAGCCGTGAAATATACAATCTGCAAGAAGAAGACAAATATTGAGGGTTAACAAAGAGGATTTTTTTAAAACTAATATTAAAACAAATGCTGCACAACTCGTCACCCAGTTTTATGAACTGTACCTTCCCTGTGCTTTTAATTCCCTTCCATATGCAGAAGTAAACAATGATCCAGGTGGCAAGGAGGCACAGCACCACCTCGTAGTTGATGCTCCCTGGCTCATGAAGCCCGCTAGACAGATGGAGAACTTTATGCCTGTGAGCAAGAACACAAGATCGTGAGGGAGACAACTCTTTCAAACGGACTCTGCAAAAGCAAAGAGACTGTTATCATGAGAGACAACATACTCCCAGAACTCGATGACTGGGGAGCGCATGCCTTCCGTCTTCACGCAGCTGTCGTTCAGGAGTGACTGATTCGGGGACATGTCTTGAGCAGCAGATGAGTTCACGCTGATGTTGTGGCAATTGTTGCTGAAGTTGACTGTGCAGTGGACGGTGTTCCAAGTGTGTCCGCAGGTGGCCCACGGCAGCGGGTTGGTGAAAGAGTGGAAGAGAAAGTAGAGGCCCCACACCAAAATCATGATGTAGTAGGTATTGCAGAAGAACACAATCACCATAGACGCCAAGCCCAGACCTGGTCGGGAGAAGATGCAGGATCAGGACGAGAACGGATGTGACGGTGACCGTGTACTCTTCCTGTCTTGACTGACCTTTGAAAAGAGGCACGATGTTCCAGGCGGAAAGCCCTCCCTGCTTCATGAACTGGCCCAATGCAACTTCCAGGAAGAAAACAGGGATGCCCCCGATGAACACCATTAGCAAGTAGGGGATGAGAAACACACCTGTAACACAAAACACATTTGGAGAGTGTACAAAAAGTCTACACACCCCTCTTCAAATGCTATTTTTTCGTGACCTATAAAGATGAAACCGAGTTCTATGAAACCAAGATTGAACCTTTTGGTCATAATTCTAAAACATATATGAATTGGGTGCGAGCATCATAGTTTGGATTGTTCTTCAACTAGAATTTGTGCTTCAACACAAGGTGGAGGGAATTAATAGCACTTGTTTTTGCACAATTTATTATTGTCCTAAGTTTGTACCTCCTCCGTTCTTGTAGCAAAGGTAAGGAAAGCGCCACACGTTCCCCAAGCCTACAGCAAAACCCACGCAGGCCATGATGAAGTCCATCTGTCTGGTCCAGGTTTCTCTCTCTGCAACTCTTGGTTCCGATGAACCGCTCTCCTGGCTCAGGGGTGTAGCAGCATCTCGACCCTCACCGCGTACTGAGCTCACTCCAGACACAGGCACAAGGGCATTATGAATTGATCCCCCAGCCTCTCCTTCAGACAGGTCTCCCGCTTCCATCCAGAGGCAATTTTTACCTGGATGAGAAAAGATAGATTGTAAAATATCCCATTTTCGCTTTTATTGGTCCATAAATCGGCATGAGAAATATAAAAAACAGAGCAAGTAACATTTCATAACAATTCTATTGTTCCTGCAAGCTAGCGTTTAACTTTAAACAAAAAAGTACCACATTTTTCTCTATTTTACATTTTGCTCCATTTGACCAATCAAGCGAAGCCAGGCAGTCACATGACCACAGTCTCTCCAGCCTCATCACTGCACTTTCGTTCCTATATGTTCTATGCATAAGGATATAATTTGATGAATATAAAGAATGTTGTGTGTAGATTCGTCGGGTGCATAGAACATATATGTTCAAGAAAATTTTTGACTTGCCTTTCCCTTTAAAATACTCCTTTACTTTTACTCAATAGTTTGGAAGACTACTTTCAACTAACTGAATTGTCATATATTCTCGCCAGTAAATTTACTTGTGTTTAAAACAACCCACATTTACCTTTAATTTTCTTGCTGATGTTCTTTGCTGATTGCTGCCACTTTGCTTTTGAAACACACTTTTCTGATGACAATCTGATTATGTGACTCGAGAGCTCGGTCAAAAGCGGTGAAAAGGAGGTCACCGATGTTCGGGCCAGGTGGAGAGTTTCCACTGGATGGGGAGACTCAGAAGCCGTCGACGAAGCACTTGAAGGTTAGCCTGAAGAATCTCATTGATAGCCCCGAGCGACAGCAGATCCACAGTTAGGGTAGAGTGGGATGGATAAGTTTTGAGTCTCAGCGAACGGAGCAAGTGTCCGGCGACACATTAACAGTCAGTCTCACTTGTGCGACACTCCAGACGTCACTGTTAGTGTCGCCACCACGTTGGGGCTGTGGTGAAGAGCAAAAAAACAATGCAACAAAGAAGCCATTTAGGACGTATAGTGACGCAGCTCAACAACATCATATTCGTCAGAATGGTTAGATTAGTTGGGTTGAGAAAAATCACATTTTTTTTACAAGGTGGTTTATACGAAAGTAGCTTGAACTGAATTTGTCCAAACAATATTCAACAAAATAACGATTTCGTGACTACAGTGTTTCACATGCAAAGGTGAGCGGATGCAGTCACCGCACTGCGCCCATACTTGCCAATAAACATCTAAAACAAATTAGTGCGTTTACTCCATGTGCATCATTAATGAAAACAACTATGAATATAAAACATGATACCTCAACAAATAATTATTAGTTAAGTCTAAATAATATGGGCTACAAAGTGCAGCCACATTGCTGCAGCATGCAATCGCTGTTCGGTCTAAATATGTGTTGCAGCGGGTACATTCCTCATTGCAGTCACTCTGAATTGTTCTTTAGTTAATATTGTCATACCTTTTGGTCAAATGTTACAAATCATGATTCAGTGCTCCACAATCCTCATGAAACGTCTCAGTCTGCTCCTGTTACCTGCAACACCACAATGAGTCCACCAGGGGGCAGTTTGTTCCAATTGTCCATGTTCTGCTCTCCTACTGATGGCGTTCCATTGCTCACAATTGGTCCGCTTTGTCTCCTCCTCCCCCTTTTACTTGCAGAGTGGCCACTTTGACATTGTTGCCATGGAAACCCAGGGAGCTGTTGCTCTGACAACAGGCTTTTTATTATATTGTCTAATGAGACAAGCCACCTGTACATCAATGTGGCGCTTGCACTTTGTGGCTCTTAGACAGGGGCGTCGAGTCGGCCAAGGTACCGAAGGATTAATAGGAGTGTATTTATAGCTTGGACGAGAGGCCGAAGGGAAAGCCAAAATGCCAATGGCACGTGAGAGTATTTCGTCTTGTCTGCAGCCTGCTCCCTCCCAACAACTAATCAATTGCAAATATTTGTTCATAATAAAATTAGGGCTATTCCATCTGGGTGGCTACCTTATGTGAGACTTCACAGGTTCATAGGCCGCAATCGCATTCATAATTATGTGTGAGTATATTTATAGTCAGTGTTCACGCGACTCTTCTATTTCAAGGACCCAGCGTCACGTTGGCCTTTTATTTCTATTTTTATGAGCTGAGCACTTATTGATTTCAACTAATGTAAAGTCAAACCTCATGCAGGGATTTGTCACTCAATAACCACATGTCCTCTTTGCCATTGTCTTGATATCTCACTGCCGTTTTAGGTGACTTTAAAATGTTTAGCGGATTTATAAAGCATATGCAGGTGGATGTACTTTAGAAAAGAAACAATGACTGTATAAAAACAGAAAAAATAGAAAACTGCATTCAATTTTGAGTCTTTTATTGAGTCTCATAGCTGTCCATACTGTCAACTTTTGTGTGATCTTTCTTATCCTAGTCTAACTTTCATTGGGGAGAAATACTGATAATGATAAAATCCTAATATTGATAACACTAAATCACAGACACAAACACTGGATACGTAAGTTCATAGCACATTTGGATCTGAAGATGGATTGTCGTTCTTTTCCTTTTTTTTCTTTTTTTTTTTTTGCACAGTATGACTTAATAGAGATCGTGGAAAGCAACATGGAGCTCACGCACGCACGCACGCACGCACACACACACATCTCCAATTGTTGCATTTTAGCAGCAGATGTGAGGTTCACAAATATTTTCATTTCATATTCACATGGTGATTCGACCATATCGAACTGGATGAAGTTGCTGGAACCCTGACAGAGAGCGCTTAAGTGCAAGCACAAGGGACACACGCGAGACAAGACAGCACAAGAAGCAGAGAAAGAGAGCGCTGGTGAGCAGAAGAAGAGTCAAGGAGCAGGGAAGAGTGGAAAAGACATGTTGTTATAACCAGAGGTGTGTGTATCACTTATTTTCCAATCTAATAGTAGGTCCATGTGGGGCCTAGATATTCTAACAATTTTCCAGCTCTTACCACTCAAGTTGTATTCATATTAGGGGAACTAATTTACGGGAACTAATGTACAAAGGATGACGGTGACTTTGAGCTCTCGGGGTTTTTGACTCATACGGCACTTTCGAAGAGATGGTCATTCTTAGATCCTGCAGGGGGCAGTAGTTTGGCCTCGCTCTCTGGGGCGAGGTACTCCAGGTGATGTTTGCCCCAAATAGGGGTGGTCAGGTGCTGCCAGCGCTGCATGATGAAATGAAATGAAAGCAAATGGATTTGATTCAGTTTTCCAAGGCCAGGTTTGACCGGACATCACAAATAACCGAGTTTGAAAGACCAGTTAGGCTTGTCTGTCAGGTGGCTTCGAAAGAGACTTGGATACATAAGTGTTTGATAAAGACATTCATTTGGAATTGTTGCACTCCAGCACTGAGACAAGCACCTTTGTATCACACACGACATTGCTGTCTGAAGCGTAATCCAAATGACTTTTAACAAACAGCAGTATCTATGGTGACGCATTCTTCCTGATTTTGGACAATTACAAGGAGGAAAAACACAAGAAAACTTGTCCCAACATGCAGTCAAACGTACTGACCTCCCGCAGTGATCCTTTGCTGCGCAGCAGCTTGTAGACAACAGTGAGTGGGATACAAAGCATGGAGGAAAGGGCCAAAGCCCAGCCAAGCATTTCACCCCACCATGGGTATGTGTACACAGTGTTGTAGGTTAGGGGCTTGTAGTTAACCACGTGGAACAGGAACACTCCCTGGAAGCACATTTCAATGTCACCAGCTACCAGTGGGCACACCAAATATGACAATCACTGGCGGAGCTAGGATATTTTCCTAAGAGTGGACAGCAAGAAAAAAAATACAAACCCCAAAAATTCTTCAGAAAATGCTGATGAAAATTCAGTTCATCTTCTTTTTCGGAGATTGGTGGAAATGTGAAAAAGAAATTTGAAATAAAATGGAAAATACCCAAAAGTCAATAGTCGGCACCAGGCATGTTCCAGTGGGGGCCAGTGCCTCCGAGACCCCCCCCCCCACACCCCTCCTCTAGCTCCGCCACAGAAAACACTATAAAATGATCACTTACCACACAGACAAGGGGTGTAATGTAAGACCAGCACCACTTCATGTAGGGAAGGGGCTGATAGCCTATCATACGGGCCACGTCATCCATGAAACGGTCTGCTCCTGACAAGAGGTTCCAAAAAACATTGTGAAACTCTACTGGCCTTGATATGTATTTAATCAAGACACGCTGCCAACAGAGAGTTTGTATCTTACCATAGACCCACGCAATCACCACACATTCCCAGAAAGCCTGCCACAGCAGAGTGATGCCACTGGCTGAGTAGTAGTCAAACAACTGGAAGACATACATCCCTCCCTGGCAGGAACAAACAACACGAGCATAGTTAACATTAAAAATTTCCAGTTAATATTTTATACGCGACCTAATTTGAGCATTAGCACTGCTTAGTCATGCTCGAAATGGTTTAATGCGCTCATTGATCTGTGTCGAAAAAAACGTCCTTCAAACATTTTTGAGAACAAATGGCTTCATATTTGTGGGTAAAAATTACCCATATCCGTTTTTATATGACACCTATCTGTACTTTGGTTGCTAAGTATAAATCAATAATCTTGCCAACAGGAACCAAACTGGACTTTGGTACTGATAAGCCCGCCCAGCCTTTTGTCCCATTGAGCACAATTGTCCTAACTGGTTAAGAAGGTTGGGTGATGTACCTCTGTGACCATGGACATATCAATGATGAAACAGATGACGCAGCAGATGGCTGCCACCACCTCTCGCCGCAAGGAGGCAAGGGCCGACTTGGGTGGAAGCATGTCCATGACTCCGGTTATTAGACCCTCTACTCCGACAAACTTGAAAAATAAAGTCAAATGACAGCAGGGAAGTAGATGAGAGTCACATTGAAACACAAGTCAGACTGAACTTATGGCTTGGTCATTGTACTGTTTCAACTCAAGTCCAAAAGTCATTTGCACGGGTATTATTATCTCCAGATCTTGAGGTATCATCTTTGCAAGAGCATTTTAACTTATCATGAGGGACAACCTCCAAAATAACTTGAATGGGTAACAGCTGTAGTAGCTCGTGTCACATGAGCCATTCTTCACAGACAAGAAACTAGGCAAAGAATAGCCAACGAGAGAGCATGAATGGACAGTGGAATGACTGTGAATAAGACAGAAGATCACTGACATGACAATTGATGTAGGCACAGACAGGCACATAACTAACACATTGCACAGAAATGCAAAGCTGAAATTGGACAAGTGGAGCACAAAACTAAGAATGGAAGAGGTCTTTTTTTTTTATGATTAGACTATCTTACCTGACTGTCCAAGCCAAGTACAAGTAACATGAAAAAGAAGAGTGCTGCCCACAGTGGAGCCATGGGCATCAAAGTCACAGCCTTGGGGTAGGCAATAAACGCCAGGCCAGGCCCTACACATAAACAAGCAATTTGGTGTAAAAGGCATTTTGGCGTAGTCTTTTTCAGCATCTTTGGTCTACTTACCGCTCTCAGCTACCTTACTGATGTCCACACCTTGCTCTGCAGCCATGAAACCCAACACGGAGAAGACGACAAAGCCTGCAAAGAAGCTGGTTCCGCTGTTAATGAGTGCCAGGACAAACGCATCCCTGGAAAAAAGTTCATAAAAACACAGCAGACAAACACAAAACATAGGATTACAAGTGGCTTCCTAATATGTTGAAACAGGACAAGCAGGACACAAGGAATATTGGCAAGAGAAAAGCTGGGATGATAAATGGGGGATAAAGAGCAGATAAATATATCTCGACAAGCTGCTGTTGTCCTCATTGTGATCCACAGCAAATATGGCAACAGCCAGTTTGGCTCAAGGTCTGAGGGGAGATAGGGTGAAAGATCTCATGGCTACTTGGTTGATCTAAACATATCCCCTCACAGGATGAATCATGCTTGTACAAATATGGAAACTATGAAATCAGATACTCTCCCTATTTGGAAGTTATCACTCTGAACTGAATTTCTTAATGTACAAGCACTGAGTCAAGACAAATCATCTCTCGCGGGAAAAGAACGATATTAATTGATGTTGGTCATTAATAAATTGCAGCAGCTACGAGCCTCACTTATCCAGCAGAAGCATGTCCGAGCATATCTGAGAACGCTCGGGGGAATCCTAATGCACATGCGTGATCGAAACAATTGAGCATCGGAGCGATGGGGTTAACAAAGCAGTGCATATCTACACCACGCCAATTAAAGGTCCTCTCTAACCACACTTACCGTTAAATAAACAATTAAGACATCACTTAACAGCCACGTAAACGTGTTGCACCACACACACACACACTATGCTTGCTAATGGTCAATTAGTCATTAAACTCTCAACCTACTGTTTCAATTTGAGAGCCTGAGAACCTTTGCACATGACACATTCATAATATTTCACTGTAGCTGCACAAAACCCAGACATGGATTTACAACAGCTAAATTTACAGTAGACTTTTTCCTGAGCTAATCTAAGACTGTTTGAGAAGCAGAGCTAAGCTAATACTGCAAGAGCTGAACTGATCTTTCAGCTACCAATTAAGGTCAAAGCTGAGAAGATGCCAGAGGGCCGGCCATTCACCAGGTTAGAGCTACTGTGGTCTGCTTACTACACACATTCAAAATGCACACTCACTGACTGCTAACCAATGTTGTTCAAAGCTAAGTTACAACAAAGTCACTCGACCATCATCTTGCGATAGCCTCAATGTTAAGATTAAAATTTCCATATAACTCGTGGCGCTAATGCGCGGCTGGCTAGCTTCAGGCCAAAGTTAGCCTAGTGCTAACAAGCTTATGTTTCTGTCACTTTAATTTGTAGAACATGCAGGGATTTTTGGTTGGGCAGCAAGCTTAGTGCCTCGTGATCTAAATGTAAATATGTATAGATAGAGTATTTATATATGGCATACTCAGGTCAAAGGTCACAGAAAGCAAGTATCGCTGATGTTTGCGATATGTTGAGTTATTTTCAGAGCACAGTGTTACTTACTGGTAACAGTTGTTGTTGAAGCGGTTGTAGCTGCCCAGTGCCGTCAGGGCACCCAGTCCGATGGCATAGGAGAAGAAAATCTGGGTGCCAGCATCAATCCACACCTACCACAAAGGTGTAAAACCAATTTTGAATGGCAGGTTTGGATGTAAAATTCAGTCATTAAGCAGCCAAATACGGATAAGCAGATGTTCATAGAAATACAAGTCTACCTGTGCTTCTCCTAGTTTGGACCAATCTGGTTTCAGGTAGTATACAATCCCATCTAATGCTCCAGGTAGTGTGACACCATGGGCCAAAAGAACAACCAGAACCACGTACGGGAACAGTGCTGTGAAGTACACAATCTAGAGGAAGAAGGAAAATATAGAAGATGAACAGGAGATATGTGTTGGATTTGGGTAGGTAGGTGAAGTTGAACTGAAATACATACTATGTCAGAAGTACTCACATAGTGAAAATTAACGGTAAACATTCAAACTTGTTACATTAAATGAAGTGCATTAAAAAATGCATTGACTAGAAACAGGCTAGTGCTTATCAATGTGGTCTGTTTGTTATGGTCAAAAGTAACTGCACCAAAGTATGTTTTTATCACTTTGATTAAGCGATTACCTGCTTTGTAAATACTCAAGTCTTAAGCCCATTAGGTCCTCGGTGTAGATGTGTAATGGGCCCTGTCAAGTTACTTTGAAGAAAAGGTAGCCTGTAAAATGGAAAGCCAGACAATTTGTAAACCACCTGCAATAGCAGGGGTTTTTGGCAGACCTTTTCAAACGTTGAAAAATGCTGCCCCTGCTACCCAGTGACAGTCTAGACTACGTCAGTATGGGAAAAGTCAAGTACTGAGAAAGCTCATTTTTGCCTTGATCTGGGGGTGAGTATGGCCTCTTTCCAAATTGCAAATATGGTGGAACGTTGCTAATCGGCTTACAGCAGGGTAGCTGATTCTCATTCTTATTCTTTTCCCCTTGTCTTGAAATGTGGCTACTGGAGACACAAACTAGACTCTCCATATGCTGTAAGCAACTAAGCCTAGCGCTGCATTGAACAGCTACAATACAACAATGAAAATGGTTCATCATAGCGCACCATAAAGGATCAGTGTATTTATACAGCAATCCCCCCCACTAAGTCGCGGGTCACGCTTTGCGTTCCCAGTCCATTGTGGATTCATCTCGCATTTTTAAAAAAAATATTGTTTGTATTTTAGTGTCATCTGTTACTCTTCCTCTCATTCGCAATACATCATGTGTGTTCAAGTAAAAGTGCTGTCAATGTTTGGATAGAGTATCTCCATATTGCAGGTGTCATTTATTACTGGGGTGGTCCGGATCGTAACCCGCATGATGGAGGGGGGATTACTATACATTTAATGTCTGACTGAAGTATAGTTGAAACGCACATTTAGATGATTAAAAAGCAACCGCATAACAAGTAGAAGAATGCGAGCTCTTACGGGTTTCAGTCTCGACACTGATCCTCTCACTCCACCAAATCTGATTGGGGGTCAAAGGGCGAAATGCCACCATTTTTTGGGGGGGGTTTCAGGTAACCACACAATCATAGCCTATAACTTTGGTAGTGGAAAGAGACTGGCTCTAAACACATGATAATTAATCTATGCTTGTAATTAGTGATTTGTAAATCAAGAGGAAACCTACCTTGCCTGTAGATTTGACTCCCTTCCACATGCAGAAGTAAACAATGACCCAGGTGACGAGGAGACACAGCACCATCTGGTAGCTGATGTCGCCAGGTTCATCAATGCCACTGGACAGGCGAAGAACCTTGCGTCTGTGAATGACAACACAAGCGTCATCACATCTGGGCACATTCAGATCAGTCGTGAAGGCTTGTAAAGCTACAACGACACACTAAGTACTCTATGGACACATTTTTAAGACACTTGGGTCAATAGGTGATTTCAACATGTAATTGAAATTGTGTCCACCCTGTCATTGTGGGGTCAAAAAAACCTCCGATGTGACTTTACAAGCAGCATTTCATCTTCATTCGAGTTTCGACTTCCATTGGGTATTTGAAGAATATATCTTTGTTTTATCATTTTCATCATGTTATGTGTGCAGTTAGACACTATCAAGCTCAACATGTCCACTCTGTCATAGCAAAATATCAATTAATATAAAAACCTTCCACAAATTCAAAATTCATTTTTTTTAAAACCAGATTTTTAAACACCCAGATCCCTGACTGAATTATGTTGCTAATTGAATCCCCATTAGGTACACTAATAAATGTTAACATTAGCCTACAATGTCCACCCTGCTGATAAGTCAATAAGATTATTGTTGCATTCAATTTACATCGTTATTTTTTGTTAGAAACATTTTATACATATCAGTGCTCTTAAGATTTTCCACGTAAACGTTGATGAGCCTTGCTATGTGCATTGTAGAATAAAATGATTGCTATAAAGTTGAAAAGCATACCCGTTTTGGCAAAGACCAATACAAGAAATAAGGCATCTGGCAACATGTGTATCCAATATAATGTAATATATTACTACAATGGGAAGATAAAATATACATACTCCCAGAACTCAATGACAGGGGAGCGCATGCCTTCCATCTCCATGCAGCTGTTGTTAAGGAGTGAAAGGGTCGCGGACACGTCCAGTGGAATCACAGAGGCGAGAGGCTTGACGGCTGGCGCAGCAGATGATAGCTGAGACAACTGGGCCACACTGTGGTTGTGGCAGGTGCGCCGGAAGTCCTCTGTACAGTTGGGGGTGTTCCAAGTGTGTCCACAGGTGGCCCACGGAAGTGGGTTGGTGAAAGAGTGGAAGAAAAAGTAGAGACCCCACACCAGAATCATGATGTAGTAAGTGTTGCAGAAGAACACAATCACCATCGAGGCCAAGCCCAAACCTGGTCGGGAGAAGATGCAGATCGGGACATGAATGAATGAAGTGACGTCAACTGCGTTCTCTTCCTGTCTGACACTGAGCGGTAACCTTTGAAAAGAGGCGCTATGTTCCAGGCGGAGACCCCTCCCTGTTTCATGAACTGCCCTAAAGAGATTTCTAGGAAGAAGACAGGGATGCCCCCGATGAACACGATCAGCAAGTAGGGGATGAGGAACACACCTGCAACAGAAAACAACACAGCTTGTCACGTTGAATCTAGGACCGGACAAGGTCGGACAGAACAACATTCAATCTCATGTACTTGACTTCCTGCCCAAACCTCCTGAACAGCATTTACGGATTGAAGAGAGAGAGTTTAATCTGTGAAATTCCCACCGATTATGATCATTTTGAAAGTCCTAGTATCGGCTGATATAATAGACCAGGGAATTAAAAATCACTGAAACGTTATACTGCGTCTAGTGAAAAGCAGTGAAAGGTGGGCTTACGTTACAAACGAACAGTATCCCTGTCAGAAATACAATTTACTAATTGATCTTAAGAGTCCTCGTATTGTAATGGCATTCCTGTATAAGAGATATATTAATCACATTTAAGTATAAATCAGGTTTCTTACAAAATCAGATACAGGTATTTACTTGAATGCTACAAATTGGTTAATTGTTATGTTAATCAACATTTCTCGCCTGTTACCACCAGAATTGAGATAGTTTGAATGAGACCAAACAATGGTACCTGTTATTTAAAAAATAAAATCAGTTATCCGCTTTAAGTGTTCAATGCTGTCAGCACAAGGGAAAGCAAATACTGATGAGCTAATAAAGCAATATTTAATTCTTATGGACTCCCAAAATGTTACATAAGGTGCACAGATTAATAGAGCAAATGCAAATGTAGGAAAGAAAAAATAAAATGTTTTGGTCTCTGAGTCGGCAAACAGATGATGGAGAAGTAAATTAGTCCTGATAGAGAAAGCGGGGACTTGTTTTAATTTGATTGGATGGATTTTGCCCGGAGCGAGCTACTTTTCACAGGCGTTATGTAGAAAGCCTTCTATGAATATAAAGGATAACGGAACAAAAACGAAGGCCATGAGGTGATTCAAATTCAAAATGAAAACAACGTGATGCCACTACAGAGCAAATGAGGTGGTCATGTGACCGACCGCCTGTGACGCAGTGCACGGGCTGGCTTACAGCAAAGGAGGGAAAGATGGATGGAGCACAGGGAAGTGAGGCTGGAAAAAAAAAAAAAGTGGGACGATGTCACAGCTGGGATTTGCGGGTGGGAGGACTGGCAAAAAACAAACACATCAATCGGTAGTGAACATAAGGCCGATTGGCACCGAAGTGGGGTTATCGATTGGCAAATTATGTCTCATTCACATGTCATTCTGCGGGAGCAGAGGGCTGCCGCCTTATAAGGCAACATTGGTGAGCGTGACTCAAACAGAAGAGACAGGGGCGGGAGAGTCAGAGACACAGAAGAGAGCACGAGATGAGATGGGAGGCGTGAATGGAATGAGTGGAGGGAAAAAGGCTTTTTGCAGCTATACCCCAAGCTAACCTACTAGCTGAACTTATGGGCAACTGCATCCCAAACAGGCTTAAGTAAATCCTCATTTAATCATAACTGGACCAAACACGACGGGCCGAGCAGCAGCAGCAGCAGCAGCAGCAGCAGCAGCAGCAGCGTCACGATAAATAAATATGGGCATTTATTCCAAACAGAGTGGGAGTTGGACTCAGCTCTTATCAGAAACTGCTGCTGTCTACTCTAGGCTGGTCAAGGACACAAAATGAATTTGTTGACTTGTAAAGGCAAAGCGAGAAATCGCACAGGGCAGGTTATTGTGTGTCCCTATGCCAGCCACCTTATCAGGCAGGCAGACACAGAGAGAGAGAGAGAGAGAGAGAGAGAGAGAGAGAGAGAGAGAGAGAGAGAGAGAGAGAGAGAGAGAGAGAGAGAGAGAGAGAGAGAGAGAGAGCACCTTCATAAAGCTGCAACAGTGTCGGGCAGGAGCACAGGGGGTGGACTGTGTCAAACAGGCCATTGTTATCCGATACCAGAAGGTGGGTATCAGTACTGTGGGTCACAAGACACACTCAAACGAGAGGGAGGGAAGGCTGGACTAAGATGCACCCAACCACCCATTGGCCTTAATTTCAACAAAACACATCGTAAAAATATGGACAAGTGGGCGGGTCGGGGGTAAGAGAAGGGCAAAGTCTGAGAAGGTTACTATGGATGAAAATGGAAAGGACGCAGAGAGAGGCGTATGCCATGTGACCGCAGGAGATGGTGTACATCTGTTAAGCAACTATAATAAAGTGAATGGTGGAAGAAGAGGCGGAGGGAGGGGGGGGGGGGATCTACGTGCTCACAACCACGCAACAATAATTTGTTGGTCTACTTTTGCTTCCATTTATAGCTGTCAGGTGACAACATTTTACAACTGACAACGTCTTTATCTCATCAAATCGGCTCATTAATAAAACCTGTCCCTGTGACAACGTGACAATATGGCATGACCTTGACCTGTTTGCGGGATATGGGACCTTTCTGCCAACAACAGGCATTGGCAGACGTCCATGACACAACTCTTGCTTTAAACTTACAGCAAATATTACATGACCAGCCAAACATTAACATATTACAACGGCATGTCATCATGGGATCATAACAAACTTGAGCTCTATGTCATGCACTTACGTTGACTTTTCCTTTAACGGGCACTTGTTGAAATGATTACAAATACCTCAAATTATCATTGTTATCGATTCACTTCGATGACCTTACATGATCAGTTTACATTTTTTCTCCATAGGTGATAAAAACAAGATCTGTTTGTACAGCAGATATAAAAAGTCGAGACACCCCTGTTTGATTGTGAAGATTTGTGATTTAAAAAATGGGCTAAGATAAATTACTTAAAGTTTTGGTTCTAAATAGCAGGCAGTGTTGGCACAAAACCTTAAGGCTTCTACAAGAATGCAAAAAAAGAAATGTCAGGAAAAGCCTACTTCAACATCTGAACTTTATTTGGGGTTAAGCAAAGGTTCTTAAAATAGTGACTGGTTATGCTGACTCCCAATTAATGAGGTGGAGAAATGTGATTGGTTAATTCTGAACACAGCCACATCCCAGTTAATTGGGCATGTGCAATTTAGTGCAACCACATTATCTCAGTTATTAATTTGTATTTCCCTTATCAAATAGATAAAGAAATTGATTCAATTGTACAGGTCACATTACTAGTGGAATTTTTTTGGGAAATTATCTAATAGGGGTGTGTAGACTTTTTATTTCAGCTGTACGTGCTATTGGCTATAGAAAACGTATGGCTGGATCTTCTGCTTCATAATCAAGCATGGAAGATCCATTTTGAACACTTTCATTCTTTTAAACTTTGATTTCTTGTTTAATACTGTAAATGATTCATGACAAAAAAGCCCCAACTTTGCCCCTGTTTGCCAATGCAAACATGTTTTTGTACACATCATACGACAAAGTACATAAGGGCTAGCGGAAACTCACCTCCTCCGTTCTTGTAGCAAAGGTAAGGGAAGCGCCACACGTTGCCCAAGCCGACAGCAAAACCCACGCAGGACATGATGAAGTCCATCTGTCTGGTCCATGTTTCTCTTTCCACCGCTGGAACCACATCAGCCGCAGCAACAGTTCCGTCCTGGATCTGTGGAGGACCACTTCCCCCACCGTCGGCGCGGCCTGGGCCAGCTCCGGGCACCGACACCAGGGGGTGAGCTGATCCCCCACCCTCACCTTCGGATATCTCCCCAGCCTCCAACTGAGGGAGGCTGATTTCACCTGGAAGGGAAAAGACGGGAAGATTGTTAACTCAATAGTCTTTATCCTGAGTAACATGAACCATATATAGTGATGTAAAGTCTACACACCTTAAAAAACGTCAGTTTTTTTTAGACCATAAGAAAAAATGTCCAAACTTTTTACACCTATAGGATTTGACGGTGTTCAATATTAATCACATTCCAAAACTCAAATCAATGGGAGTCTGCACGCACCTGCCACCACTGGCAGAGCTAGGAATTTTTCCCTTGAGGGGGGCAGCATGGAGTTGCCAAGGACATCTCAGGGATTCCGCAAAACAAATACAAGCCCCCTAATTTCTTTAGAAAACGTTGATAGACATACATCATATGTTCCCTGGGATATGTGGAAAGAAATTAATTATTTGGCCTGGCACCTGGGGGGGTCCAAGTATAATGGGGGGGTTACAGCGCCCCCGCGGCCTCTATCTAGCTCCACCAGTGACTGTCACCATTTAAAGTGCCTGCTTTCGGGCAGTTTCTTCCACTTTAAGCGGGATCATACACATGGTGGAGAGAATTATGAACTGTTCCATATATTAGTCAGTGACAGCACAAAACGCCCAAGCGTCGGCCCGAAACAAAAATAGGAAAGGCTTACCAAAACACCTGATACGCAACCACATTATCTCTTCTTTTTACTTCCCTTCTTAAAAAGGCTTTTTTTCCATTGAGTTGTACAGGTTCTATTTTTTTATTCATGGTATTTGAACAAGGGTATGTAGACTTTCTTTTTTATAACCACTGCAAGCCGACGGAAGGAGAGAGAGATTGTGCGTTATTCGACGATGACTTATAACATGCCTTCAGGCTTCAAGAAATGCTCAGCTTCCTATCTTCATCATGCCAGCCCGACAAATTGTTGTTTCTGCTCATATTGCAGTTGTGTTGACATCACTAAGTGAACCCTCCCCCGACATTCATTGTGCCTGTCTGCGTCTCAGTCAGGATGATTGGTGTGCTGCAGCACCGAGCATCTAAGAAACTGACCACACTCTATGTCAGCACCTCGGGCTTCTCTGCACGTCGTAACCGAGCTCGCTTTTTCGGTATTTTGGATGCATCACATGGGAGTGTTTACAAGAAACAAAAGCTAAGGCGTACAATTGCACGAGTATTAGAGCAGCCGACTCTTGTGAGGCAGCTCAATCCAGATCAGAGCAGTTTGGGGTGTGTGTGATCAGAAGAGCAATCAAGTAGGCAAGGTAAAGGAATGGCTGTGGCTTTGACTGCCTTAAAAGGAATAAACAGATGATCAAATCTGTGAGAGTGATACAATAGAAATGATACTTAGATTAAGATGGCAATCATGCTACATGGATATTTTGTTTGGAGCTCATTCCATTCATTTTCAACCTTATCCTATTCAGGGTCACTGGTGAGTTGAAGCTTTTTTTAGCTGAGCAGTCAATCAGGGCACAAGCATTACTTATGGACAATTGACAGTCTTCATTCAACCTGACGTGCATGTTTTTGGAGTGTAGGAAAAAGATGGACTATGTGGAGAACACCCACACAAGCGTATGCAAAACATAGAAATGCCTGAACCCAGATTTGAACCAGGAACTTTTCATTTCACAGCCATAACCCAATCAAATTGTATGTTTGAGTGACAAAGTTTGAAAAGGTTTGGATCTGGACTGCGTGTCAAAGTCACCAAACCAAATTCCAGGAGGCTGTATGTAGTATTTGAGATTTCCTTTGAACTGATCTAAAATTTTGGGCTGTGCCGATAAATGTTGAGCGCTGTCGTGAACATCAAATGCTGGTGCTGAGGATGCACTTTGCACAATGTTAAAGCTGTCACTCGATCCTAGAATATATGATAACAATGATGTAACATACTCACCTCGATTACTTTCTTCCAATTCTGCTGACATATTGTTGAACTGTTCCAGAAAAAATGGATATGGAATTTAAATTGGGGAGGGGGGACGAGAGCTGGCTGCTGGTTTTTTAGACCAGGGAGGGTAAACGTGCCAATATAGGCAGATATGTTTAGCACCCTCTTGGAATTGATCAGTTTATTTCACCTTTGAAATATAAAAAAATACAATTAAGAATATTAAGAAGTCAGGTTTTTTCACACGTTTGAACGCTTCAGCACAGCCAAGAGATGATTTTTTAAAAAAATGTCAGCAAGCGCCGCGGGACGCAGGAGACTCAGAAGCAGTCGACGAAGCACTTGAAGGTAAGCCTGAAGAATCTCATGGAGGACAGTTAGACGAAAAAAAGCCGGCGCTTTAGAGTGAAAGGGTGCGTTTTAAAGGGAAAAAAAATCTTTTCCAACGAGTTGTTCCAAAAGACGATTCAGGAGTCCGTGGTCAACCTTCTGGTGATGCCGCGGTGCAGAATGAGAGAACAAGTGACGTTCCAGACATTGTCGTCACCCCTCCACCCCCTCCCGCACTGCTGAGACGTGATTGGCTGAGAGAGTGCACGTACACTGCATCATCATCATCATCATCATCAGAACCGCCACGGTACAATGACAGTCCCGTGGATGGATGGCACCGCATACGTCACTGCAAGTGCACGCAAATTAAGCAGGCTTTCAAATTGCATCTTCATGGCGGCTGCCATTTTGCGACGCATCAAGCTGCAGGTGCAAAACCGCGCTGCCCACCTCCAGCTAGACATTTTACTTTTACCGCATCACACTCATATAACATGACATTTCATTGAGGACTCGTTGCCGAGACTTGCATAAATCTAAGATTGATGGAATGCTGCCTTAATTTGGTGGCAGGTTTAATATTGCGAACCGACGTCCTGCTGACCAACCATCCATTACAGTCGCTGCAGCGTTTAATGGTCTTTCTCACGCAGCGCCTGCCAACAAGCTCGTGTGCTACAGCTGGCACCTGGTGGACAACGTGCATATGACCGGATTCGCTTGTAAGACAATTCAGTACGCACTTTATTTCAAATCGAGAGACGTTAGGCAGTGCAACTCTTTCTACCAATTGCCCCCAAAAGGTCATAAATAAGTGATGAGTCCAGATTAACTAGTAGTTGTCAAGTGTTTTAGATGAGTCCCCAATGACACAAATGGTTCAAAAAGGTGTCACCCCTCCTACCTACATTCCATACAAGACTCACTGCTGAGACTTAGATAGCTCTAAGATTGATGGACTACTGCCTTGATTCAGTGTCTTAACAGCAGGTTTAATAATGTGCACCAACGTCCTGGTGACCACCAACCATTCATTACAACACGGCTGTCAAACTCCGGGCCTCGAGGGCCTCTATCCTGCATGTTTTAGATGCTTCCCTCCTCCAACACCCAATTCAAATGATTGTGGGATCGTTATCAGACGCCTGCGGCACTTGTTGATGAGCTGATCATTGGAATCGAGTGTGTTAGAGAAGTATCTAAACATGCATTCTGCAGGTCTGGAGTTCGATACCAGTGTATTACAGTCACTGCAGCATTCAATGGTCCTTGACAGTTTTCACAAGCAGCAGCAGCAGCAGCAGCTGACATCTAGTGGACAAAGTGTATAAATGCGGGGCTCGTGTAAAAAAATAAACAAGGACAATATTGAGTAGTAATAAACATTTTCACTTTCATTTCATCAAACAAGAGACAGTGGCAGTGCAACGTCAATAAATAAGTCCAAAAACGAGTCAATAAATAAATCTCAAATAAATATCATAAAATGATACATTAAATGTGCTAAACATATATTATTCTTGATAAACTGACAAGATGATGAGCTTTTTTTTGTTTTAAATACACACGTGTGCTCACTAAATGTACCGGTAAATGTGGTAAACCCTTCAGGAGCTTAAAATAAATAACATTTCATAAATATAATTGTTAAATATTCTAGAGCGATTTCGTCAGAAGCAACAGATACCTGCTTAAGTGACCACAAAAAAACTTGCTCCCTTAATTCCCTTCATTTCTTTGTCAAATATGTGACATGTAAGGCGTGATAAATTTTAAATATGCCTTAAATTAAACTATTGTACATAAAAGCATCAGCCCACCAGAACTCTATAATAATAGTAATTGACCCTTACAAAACTGATGGGATGATGCAAAAACAAACTGTGCAACTTGGAGTGATCTTCCTTTAAATGTAGTGATGGAAAAATTTGCTTCATGAAACAGTTTGTTGAAATAAAAGTGGTTCAAGAAATGGCGAGCCAGTATGCTGTCGGTCCAATGTTGTACCATTTTGAGGAGTCAAAATATACAACTGGTTCATGAAGCAAATTTGAAGCTTCGTTTTCCCATCACTATTTAAATGTATACAATACTGAGGTAAACATGTCAAGGGGTGTACAACACGGGTCAGTAAGAGGAGCTCAGCTAGAGATCCTGGTGGAGGTCAAAGTGCGAAATTGGTTTTGAATGTTCTGTCATGCCTGACTTAGCTCGATGATTTTCAGCAACTAGTCTTTGGTAACGTGCCTGCTGCTGGTAGTCTGGGTCCACGTTTACCCAGCTGTTGGCAACCCACTTCTGGCCACGCTTCACCGGGCAGTCTCCATGCAGCGAATACTCATCCAGCTCACCCATCCAACCTGAGGAAGGCAAAAGACAATATTTATTTAAAAAAATTATCTGAAGAATGATTTCCAGTTTACAAAGTGCCTTCTATTCTTACCTTGCCCATCGGAGAGATGGTTGTACAAGAGGAGTGCAGTCCCAGCAGTGGGTTTGATTCTCAGGTTCCCACGACTACATGTCTGGCGGGTGTCTGTTAAATCAACTCCATCTTGGACCAGTGCCTGGAACACACAAACAGCTCAGAGTAAACATTTGTGTGTGGTTGTCGTACCACACTAATCATTTATTGGCTATAGATTCCTGTCATAAATTGCATATTATCAAAAATCATGTCATGATCAAGCTGTTTTCATTTTCTAGTGCCGGAAATGTAGTCCGGTAGAACCTTGACAAACAAATTCATGCTCGTCAAAGCAGGTTTCCACTCAATATTATAAGGCACCATCATCCACTGTATTGAGGAAAAAAAATCCCACCAGTTCATCGTAGGTCCGGTTGTCGGCCACGGGAAACGTGGTCTCACCACCCTCCTCGACAGAGCTGAGGTAGATCAACACAGTAAGATACCTGCGACAAAGTAACAAATGCACCTTTTTTTTTTCAACGTACATCACAGTGAACATATTACTGAAAGAATATGATGGAACAAACACCAACCTGCAGGAGACCTGTGGGAGCATAGACGTGTTACCCGCCAGTCGCGTGTGCGAGCAGGCGGTCTCCGCATGGGGAGGGCTACTGTCGTGATGAGCATCGCTGAAGTCTCCGAGCTCAAACCGAAACACTTGCAATAGCTCACTCATGTCAACCAACATGGCCGGCAGACGTGTCAGGCTGATCACTCTGAGTAAATGTCAGAATGAATATTTTAGTAAATGAGGTCCAAGATCAAGTGCGTACAAGTTTGGATACCTGCTTCTCAGTGTCTGCAGCACGTGATGGGATCCCGGGCCTTGATAAAGCACTGTATGTTTGCTTCTCTGCTTGAACTGACTCCGGAGCTTTCTATTTTGCTCTTGTATCGGGCCTTGGGACACATCGTAAACACGCTTGAACTCTTCAAGGTTGAGCGCCCCTATAAGGGACACATGCAGTGCATTAGTAAACAAACACTTTTTATTCATTATTATTATGTCGTATTTTACTCATCACAATCATCCAACATCACAAATGCAATGAGGTAGCAGATGCACAAACCTGTTGAGCAGTCTTCTAGTACAGTGAGTATCTGACGCAGGTTGTCCGGGCTCAGCCAAGTCCCATCTCGAGAACGTGAGTGGCTCACAATCTGGACAAGAAGTCAGTTTACTAAAGTTTGCTTCAGAAATCTTTTTGCAGCTCAACAGCTTTCTCCTCCATATTCCCATGAAATACAAATGGCAATAGTTTTCAATGGTCACCTCCTGCTTCTGCAGAAGCCTATCCTGGTTGAGGTCCAACAGACTGAAGACCTCCTCGGTGCTCAAAGATAGCAGTGGGTGGTCTGACCCTCCGTGCCCCCAGTTGGCCGCTGTCATCTGGCTTTCCATCAGACCCTTGAGCTGAGCCAGCTGCACCACCACACGGCACTCCTCCTCTGACAGGAAACCCGGGATCTCTGGCCAACGATCATGAAATAATCAACCTTAGAATGCAGTGGCGTGGGCCTCAAATAATGTTGGAATTAAGGTCATCTGGTGGTGGGCATTTATATTAATGTGATTGTAGTTTGCCATATTGCACAATAGTACTGCATCCTAGTGGCAGCTATGTCTAATATTTTGGTTACCCCATTTAGTTACACAGAAGACTATAAAAATCCCAAGTAGTACAGTCGAATAATTTGATGATATATTTTTTTGTGTCTTTCCATTGGAACTTATAGTATTTTAACAAACAATTCAATACAATGGTTGATTGAGGTCAAATCTTACATACACACAATTGTGAATGCAGGAAGGCATGGAATTACATTTGACTGGGCACAAGCCTGGCGACTGACTGGTCTTTTAAATCATGGGCTAATCCTAAAGCCACCACAAAGCACATACCAAATAATAGAGGTTTCAAGCTGAGCGTCTTCATCTTGTGTGTTCTGTCCGACACAAGGGACACCGGCTGAACGTGTCCTACCTAAATCGCATCGTGATGAACAAGGGGAAGTCAAATACACACTTTTTCAGTCACATTACACACAATAAATGTTTGATCTCGCTAAGGTGTTGTTGGAAGTAAAATCTGCAAGAATTCAAAGTTCAGCAGTGAAGTTGGATCTACAGCAAACTCTTTCGAGAGTGTTTCCATCCACTTCACCTACCCTGATCCCTTCAATTCGAGGAAGTCTGAAACTTTGCTCCTCCTCACGGGGCTCGCTTGAAGGAGGCGCGGTGTGAGGAGGACTTTCCCCTTCGCCGACAGATGGCAAGGACGATCGGTCAAAATCCCCGGGGCCGTTATTATAGTGCACATATAGCAAAAGGGCGATAACATTCAAGATGTAGACGTGAAAGAAGACCATGACCACGACGAAGTAAGCCCGAGAGCAGATGCTGCTCCTCTGGACGGGCATGTTAGTGGAACGTAACGAGCGCCTGTTGGATGACGAGGATGCAATGCCGCTGACACAGGAGTCCTCGTCATGCTGCAGATTTTCCGGAATGTTTTCCATGTCCTCTTCTATCAAGAGACTTTTACGCATTAAGATAAATACTGATGCGCGTAATTTAGGGCTGTCTGATTACGAGCCGCCGGATGCTTAGCTACGCTTAGCTGTTTGTTGTCTGTCTGTTTCAATGAAAATCGACGCTTCCGCCACTATTGCTTTGCCCAAATTACTTATGCTGTTCAGTGCAAAAATGCAGATGTGAAAGCGCTTAATATCTCGCGCTGTTAAATATGTCATCGTTAACTAAATCTTGTAGCCCTCGTTACTTCGCTTGCTGCCCCTGACAACCTGCATAATAACAGGACGAACATGCCGAAGACTTCCGGTTAGAAGAAAATTTATAGCGTCCTCTATCGGTTAACACTATTAGTGCCATTTTTTCTGTACGCTTTTCGTGATCCAGTCATCATTATATAATTCTATTTTACATTAGGAAGCGTGTTTGTATGGTGTCCATATTTAGCTGTTATACTCTTAGAAAGTAGACACGCGTGAACAGTTAGCGGAAGCGCATAATTTACGCTCATGGGGGCTTGGAATGTTCTAATCCTTTGTCATAAAAATGAACCAAGTGGAACAAAGTGCAAAGTGTTTCTCTAAATTGTGTTCCTACTCTAATTAAGGTGGTAATATGTAAATAACTTTCATCCCCCCCCCCCCCCCCCACACACACACACACACACACGCAAACAGCGCACTTGGATGTTTTATGTGTGTACGTTTTCATTGAAAATTGATTGTATTTTGGTTTATAACAGGACAACGCAAAAACATTCATAAAGACAATCAAATAGGTCAGATGAGTGTAGAAAGCGCGTTATGAAAACAGTGCCTAAGGAACGTTAAATTGTATGGAGGTGAACACTGGCAGCATCCGTCCTAAAAACATCCAAACAAATCATGCGAGTGACCTGCTAATGAAAAGTCACGACAATTGCAGCTTTACAATCAAACCATGCGATGGCGACAAAAGACAACATTTTCTTGTAGTATCATTAAAGCGTTGCTTAACTGTAGTAATTCTGTCGTGTAGTTATTTCCTGCGTTTGCGACGCTCCCTAGAGGCAACGATTATACATTTTATTTGTCTTGACAGTGGCCCCCTTATATTAGCAGTTTGGATAGAACCTACTTGCGGATTTCTTTATTCCAATCACACCAGCCCCAATATTACTTATTCATATTTTTTGCGGAAGGCTGGATCGGTTCCCGTTTTTCGCAGCACACGCTCATTGAAAGTTTATCCTAATTTTTGCCAATTAAGTTTCATCTTAGGTAGATTTTTGCTATGCGCATGTTAGTCCAGTCCCCATTCCCTGCGGATATAATGGATATCCACTGTGCCTAAAGTTCGAGGCTTTTCTGGATTCTGCCTTATGGTATGTTTTTATTGTCAACAAAAGTGTGAACCACGTGGCATCGACATGTCATTCTAAAGGGTTCAGTCTTCTCAAAAAGATGACAGAAAATAATTACAATGACTCATTAATATATAACATGGAAAATGGAATTATGCAGCTCAACGTCAATTTCAACTTGACGGTTATAGGTCACAATGTTTGTCCCTAGTTTTGATACCGCTAACAAAGTGATGAATAATATGGTTTCATTTGCATATATCTGCATGCATTATTTCAGAGATTTTGTTTGAGGTGCATATTAAAATAAGACTGGGACTCGGGTACTGGCTAATTTCCCATATGACACCCACACGCCCTGCCCCCTGGAATGAATTTATTTGAACCCCCCGTCTCTCCTTCAACAAATGAGGTTTGAGGTGGGGGTTACACAAAAACGCGCACGTCCGTGCGCGCGCACTCTGTGGTGTTTTCCGGATGACGCGACCAGCCGCCCCCATAGAGAGATGGACACGCACACACAACACACACAACTGCAACAGTAGCGGCAGCAGCGATATGGCTGATCATCACCAACCGGGACGGCTCAGCTCGTGAGCCCATGTCAGGAGCAATCATGCGTCACAGCCGGCAGCTTTTGAATCCTCTCAGGCGGTGGGACGCAGCATAGAGAAATCGGGCAAATAGTCTTTTACCGACGGCCCATGGGCTGCGTGCTGCGTTTTGCTGTAGTTGCAGGACTTGTCGCAGTGGATCCAGCTGAGCGTGCTCCTGCGTGGATTACCATACACGAGGGGAACAATAGTCTCCCACAGCAGAAGCACGACCAGGTCAGTTGCCGGCATATTTGAGTTTCTCTTCATTCTCCCATTCATTGTTTTGAAACCGCTAACGACAGAGCAACTCGAACGTGAATACCTGAACGTATCACCTGTCATTACAGGTAGATGTTTTTAGTGCATAATAGCGCACCTATGTGGCACTCTAGTTCGAAACCTCTCTGTACTTGAGTGTTATTACGTATCCCCACGTTTCAGAGCCCAGTGATAACGACTTTGAGATGGTGTGCCGCATTTAAACTACATTCGGAAAAACTTTGCAGCCAGCCGGGACTGCGGAACTTTCACTATGCCCTGTTCGGTTCACCTTCTTCCGGACACTCGCGTCAGGAAAGCACGGGGAGATAGAGGAACCAGCCGGAAGCACAGGGCCCGGAATGTGGACGAGGAATCTCTTGTCATGCCTGGTCAGTCGTGAGCCAACTGCACATTGAGTCCCACGGAATGAATGCGGTTTGCCAGCCGCGGTCATATTGACTTTCACGGGATGTTGTCGTGATTCGTGACAGTGATGTTCAGATCCACAAACATACGAGTAAAAGGCGGTCGAATGCAGCATAGTTTCACTTTCGGTCGCCTGTCTCTCTGCTTGATTAATTATTTAGATAAATCTCAATGTGTGGTGCTTTAGTGAATACATTGCCCTTTACGCCAGTGCTGCAGGACCGAACATGTTAGTGCAGTGCAGGTTTATGGGGCAGCTTAACTTGCTTTTAATTGAACTGGATACTGAATAGCCCTGCATGCTTGTTTTGCTTTATGATCAGGAGGAATTGCTTTTGGTGTCCTTATCTAAATCACCTCGTCAATGAAAATGTAGCAGAATATACTGGAACCCATAATAAGTGGCTTAAAATTTACACACATACCAGGACAATGGCGTATTTGCACAACCCACACATTGTGGCCTTTTTTCAATGGAGGATAAACAGTGGCTCGCCGCAGAGTAAACATATTACTGTTTGATTTTTCAATCATATGTTTTTAGGTGGGTGTTGTCCAACTTAATGTGTCCACTCTGTTATAATTGAAATTTCAACTCACATGAACACCTTTCAGAAATCCAAAATGTATTCCTTGAACAGTACACAAAATGCACCATGTTCAAGGTAACATTAGCTAGTTTAAGACTTTATGTGTTGGTCCATATAACATGACATCCAAATAATGAAACTAATATTTTCTTAAGATAATAGCCCACATGATATTTTGACAAAAAAACATACTATTTGCCTTAAACATCTCCTCGGGATGCTGTCCACTTCTGCTAAAATCAGCTATATCATAAAGAGGCCATTTGATTATAATTTCGAATAAATATACAATCAATATTGAGTGCTGTTTTTTATATTTTCTACAAAAAAACAAAACAAAAAGACAGGCTATTTACTTTATGAAGGTGACGATATGTGAGCACACCTAATTTTAGACAGAGACGTTACAATACAGCAAAGGTCATTTTGTAAAACAGCAATTTAAAGCTTTGTGACATGATAGGAAAGCACATCATGTCCAGTATTTCTTGTAATTTCATCATAATGCTTCTGAACCCACACGATCTTTGAAAATGTGGCAAAGACAGAAATTTAAAAGTTTTGCCATGGCTTTAATTGGTTTGTTTTTCAAACTGTCTTAATACAATGCCTGAAAACTCCATCAAGCAATCATATCGCCTTTAAACTACATCAGAATTTTTTTAAATACAGGATATGTGTTGTATGACCGAGAATGCAGTAACATTGATATGGTGTGTCAGAGTCAGTGTTTGGACATTAGTCATGCATCCTTGGTCTGCTATGACAAGCCCTTTTTGTGGGTGCTATTGAGGAGGCATTCCATTATGTCTGATTCTATGTGCATGCGTGCACACATGCAGAGCAATTCATGTTTCTAAAGTAGCGAGGCGCAGGGAAAAATGATAGCTGACTAAAACTTGTATTATGATGATTACGAAATGTGCAGCTAGGACAGTTCATTTTTCCTCATTAGCAGGACCAGTTGGCTGTGGAATGCCAAACTGGCAAGGATCTTGCTTTGCAACATTCATCTATGCATAGCGAGAAGGGTGATGTGGTTGGTGATGTGGCGAGACTTTTTTTTTTCCTCTCTCTCTCTTCACTTCAGAGAGAAACTGTGGTTTCAGTATGGGCCTGTAACCCAGCAACCCAAATGTTGTGCATCCTGAATAAATCAGGCTGTGTTCATCCCTAGCCCTCCTCGGGCGTGTGCTACTTCACCTCACCTCTGTCCTACCGTTCCCTTGCAAGCACATGTTCAGTCACACACGCATGCTCAAGGCGATAAACAGAGACAGCTAAACAATTCATGGCATGGTTTTGGATGATTTCGTTTCACTTTTGGGTTTATTCGCCTACAAACCTTTGCTCTCCTGTTTTATTGTTCCATGTGTGCCGCACAATTATGTATTCCACAACAATGCACCGTGTACATCACAATCAGTGTTTAAAACTCTGTATGTTCGTTTAAGACTCCGTCATCTGGAGTGGCCATCCGGGACTACCAACCCCCCTCGTCCATTTAGTGGGAGTTACAGCAGAGTGGTTTTCCGGGCGTCTGGTGTTTCTGGCCTGTACTGTACATGCTGCAGCCTGAAGCCACATGTGTCCCCCCCCCACCCCACACCAGTGCTGCTCTATTCACTGACTCTATCCATCCAATTGACTTTATTTATACAAACGATAATTCTTTTTGACAGATCAGCAAAATGGTGTGGTGCAATATTTCATGTATAGTTAATGAAAAGTAAGCATACTGTACTTCTTTATTAAGTCATTTCATGCATTGTAAATTATGTCTTCCATTTTTTAAAAGATATCATATGTCCTTCAGAAGAGACACTTAATCTTACTGTCAGCTGTAATAATGTAGTAATACTCGGGTGAGAATTTTTTGGGGTGAACCGCAGTGTAATTGGATTCCCGCTCCTATTTGCTGCATGCTAATGCCACCACATTAAAGATGAAGACTGACATTGAATAATCACATCATTATTTTTTTTTTTACCAGCTGCTTTGCTAAGATGTAACATGTCTAGTCCCGACAATTTGGTGATGATGGCATGCTTGCATGAGGTGAACCTAATCTCCTTGTCTGAGCAGTATTTCTGGAAAAACATGCAAATGAGGGGGGGAGGGTTGATACTTGGGTGATATGAAATAATGTTATGAACTTTTGCTCTTTTGTGACCCTCACTAGAGCAGAGCGTATATACAAGGTTCCAAATATACACAACTGGGCTAAGAGCAATTCTGAGCCGAGCGCATCTTCTTGTAGAAAACAGTAGTTGTCATGATTGCGACTCACAGGGTTTGGATTCCCTCACAGCTGAGTGTCTCTAATAGGCCTGAGAGCCTGAAAGAATGAATAGCTTTTGTTCCATCCTCCGAGGTTGAACACAAAGAGGAAGCCAATGTTTTCTTGTACGTGCGTGTTCCCTTGCGTGTGTGTGTCTGCGTGTGTGTGCATGTTAGCTGCCAGGCACTTATGGATGAGATAGAAGAAGCAGGAAGTGGATGGATACAAAAATAATCTGCTGCAGCGGCCTCTAGCTCTAGGCCAGTGACACAAATTACAGAGAAATAGCACTAAAAAAAATACCTCACGCACACAGATATAGTATATGAATAATATGAATATGACTCTTTGAGTTGAAAAAGTGATCAGTTCACACTTAATAAAGAACGGCACATCCACCACAGAAAGTAGCATACATCTTTGCTAGCTAGTTTATTCATGCCTACAATCAATGACCACAACTTATTCTGAGTAGCTAATAGGTTAGCTCGTTAACAGCTAGCTAACGCGACACTCATTTGCTGACGCCCACGTCACTCACCGGGGCAAGGCCATGTGCTTCAAAGCCATGACACACTAGTCACAATTGATAGGTTACATTTCAAAACAGTCAAAAAACTAAAGTATTTGATAGCAATCATGTTGTGTGTTAACCTATTTCTTTTTTATTTGTACATTTGCCCTGCCCCCAGCCTGTTCCGACAAGCAGGAAGGAAAGTAAATCTTCCACATCAGACAAAATGCCTGAAGCACAGTCACGCTTCAATCGCAATGACATCATTTGCCACATTTACTTTTGTACTTTTCATTTTTGCCTTCACTTTTACCTAAAGGTTGACCTTGCAGAGTTTTATGTGGTGAACGCATATAAACTTTGTAAGAGCTTGCAAACCTTTATGTTCTCTCACATGGTTTTGTGAGGGAATGTAAAGGTTTGCACAATCTCACTTTTTTCCCCCTCAACCTGTTTTCATCTTAGGGGCTTCTTAAGTGCCATTATTGCCTGTATTTGTGTTATTTTTATCTAAGGGCCCGTCTCTCTCTCTCTGCCATGCTGTGTTTTGCATCCTGCAATGTTTGCACTTGGGATGCATAATGACAACTCGTGCCGACCGAGCAAACAAGCAAGCAAACACAATCATCGGGAGCCCAAATTACTTTTGAAAATACTCAGAGGCTGCATTTCAGTATAATCACTGTTTGATGAAGTCAAATGGGCTGTATTCACATATGACGGTCTGAATGACCCCAGTCGGCATGACCACAGCATGATAATGGTTGTCTCTCCTTCTCAGGCCTCGGGGTGCTGGCGTTGCACCTGAGAACATGGATCGGATGAAGATCATCAAACGGAGGCTGTCCATGTCTTTACGCAGCACTCGACCCGTTGATGACTCTCTTTCTGAACTGGCAGAACAGATGGCTTTGGATGAGCCATCAACAACCAGGGATAATGGTAAGACACACACTTTACGTATTGTAATATTACAAGAAAACAAAAGTTGTAATTTTTTAAGCCAGGCAACAAACCATTGTACCATTGGAGGTAATAAAACACAATTGTATGTGTGGGTCTCAAAAACACGTGTAAATCGTATTTGTGTGAATAATTTTGACACAAATCTCTCCCTATACTTTGCGTTCGCCAAACTGCATGAGGAAAGTCATTGTGGGGCGTAGTGTTGCCGTCTGCTGGACATTTTTAGGAACTGCATTTGCATCACCTCAGACAATGTGTTTGTGTTCCGCCATATTCTGTCTCCAAATATAAAACAGGTCAGAGTGAGGGAATGTTTCTATTTCTCTTCTCTCACACTCTGAGAAAATGAGAAAACATACACGGGCAGCGTTGTTATTACAACATGGATATAGATGGAACATTATGACTTGACGGCCAACTTCCCCATTCTTCTTTTTATGTTTCCTCAAGCAGTGCTTTATTTATTTATCTTGATAGCCGATGTTATTTTTAAGTCATTCCCAGGGAGAAATGGGAGCACTGAGGAGAAAGGCAGTAAGATGGAGGAAGTGATGTCAACGATGGAGGCCATTAAACTTTGATTGGTCTACTGCATCTTTTACCTACCATCTTTCTGCCTTTCAGCACACACATACGTATATTTTGCTTGATCCGGATAAGTGAAAGAGTGGTGAAACATTCCTTCCGTACTCAACGTGCTAATCAGAGGCAACGTGGAGGCTTTTCCTGGCCTTGATCTCTCACCTTTTTTTTTTTCCCTGGAGGAGATTTCAGGGTGCTGAATGGGGGCTGTGAGAGAATTGTGTGGATTTCAGAGTAAATGCTAAGCCTGAATGTACGGTGGTGGAGGAGGAAATTAGGGATTATTTAAAAACAAAAACAAAAAAACAGATGTCATGTGGGTAAACACAATGATTTTTAATCATCATGGTGGAAATTGTGCAGTCATCAGATTCCCCCCACATAAGTATTTTTATTTTGAAGTTTATACATCAGTGTGTCTTACAGTAGCTATTCCTGTCATTCTATATTTTCTTTAGTTCTTGTTGCTTAGATTTAATTTTTCAATGTGCATGTTTCACTCCATTTTTCTTTACCTTTCTCAGTTTCAGTCTTTTTCCTGCAGAGTATTCCATGCATCCCAGCCAGCTTTTAGTTTTTTTTCTTACACTTCCAAAGTGTCCCCCCAACATCTCAGTGTGATCTGTGTTCCCTTCCTTTGTTTGTCTTTTTCACATTGCCATGTCGCTTCTTTATCGTGGCGCTCCTCTTCGGCAATTCTTCCCTTCTTTGTCTTTTGTGGTTTCTTTTTCACACCTTTTCTTGCTCTCTCTTTCTTCCCTTTCTCTCTGACTGTGGCTGCTCCTCCGCAATGGTGTGCCTCAGAGCCGATGGTGGTGAGCGCCGTGCATCCTGCCTCCCACAGCGCTCCCTCCTTCCTGCGTCAGTATGCCGGTCATCTTGGCCGCACTGCCCTGCGCAGAGAGCCAGGTGGGGGGCTGGAAAGAGACAGAGCCTATCTAAGCCTCCACAGGACTGGATCTCTGGGTATTCGCGCACACACGCACGAAAATTGCCTTGCTATCTTTTGCAATCACTATTAACACATCAATGCTGTTTCTCAACAATATATGCAATGTTCGAGTGTTGTTCTGGAGACAAGCAATCTTGTTTTTCAAAACACTCATCCGTTCTGAATATGATCATGTACATTTTGTGCCACGTGCTGCTCTTTTGAGTTAGCGTGCCTCGGCCACCTGGGGGCAGTATAAGACATACAGACGCATTTACTCTACAAAGAGATGGTCTCAACACTCAGTAATGTCGTATTTTCCTTTGAGGAGGATAAAGAATATAAACTTTTGAGTTTTGTTGTATTGTCTGTCTACATGTTTTGCGCGACCGTTTATGTTCAGATATGAATTGTTTTAAGGGTTAAACTGCAACAGGCGTCCTATTTATTTGCCTGCCTGCGGCGTTACCCAGTGTGTGTTAGCACTCGTGGCCTTTAAAGCAAACTAATGAGGTTATTTGAAATATTGTGACTTGAGTTTACTGCCACCATAGAGCATTCACAAGTCTCAATCAACAAAAATCATCTGAATGACAGATTTTGACTCACATTGGGTTACTTGCTTCTTAAGAAACCACTGTTGTAATGATTTTGCTAAACGATAAGGAGACAAAAATGCAATGATGTCGTTGCAGCTCCAGGAAATTATAGCAATTTCGAGCACCCAATCCGATTGCTGCGATGTCACCCCTAAACTGCCTGTTGGGAACATTTTCTTTCTTCCACAGCATCTGGTTTGGATTACTGTGACAAGGCAGCCAGCCATCGATATTGCCCTCAATTGATTTAGTTTTTGGGCAATGTCTCTAAATTTACAGTGAAGTTTCTATGTGCAGTTTCAGTTAATGCCAGGTTTGCTGTTTTAGTTTTTCTTTGGTGTGTGGGGGCTTTAAGCAGGAATAAAACATCCATTCATTATTCTTGGCCATCTAGTGTTTACTGTGAATGTGGAAAGATAAAACTGTAATGACCTTAATCCAACATACACAAACACATGCTCACACAATCACTTTCCCTCCCTCTCGCTCTGTTAGTCATAATTTTGTAATGGAACCTGTACTTTGTTCTATGATGACTTTCGGGGGTCTCAATGAGGCACTGTGACAGCTAACATGCATTGACATGAATTGAAGGAAGGGAAAAGAGGATTTGGAGATGGTGAGAAGAACTGACTTAAAAGAATTAAGAGCATGGAAGAGCATCAGTGGTATCAGAGCGTTCCGTTCACAGTGGAATCATATTAGCTGCATTTTGTGAACTGCACACTGACTACAATAATATTCATTTTATCCAAACTAGTCTTGTGCATGCCCTGAAGTGCAAGTCTCAAAGGCAAAAAGTGTGAAAAATATTATGACTATTTGAATGATAACAAATGCCAATAATCCAAATATCCATCTCGGTAAAATGAACTGATTTTCAAAATAACATGTACCATTATTGATAACATTGTGTAAAAAAAATGACCCTTCCGCTTTGATTGTTTTGGTAAATACAACACAAACACATTTAAACTGAAAAGTTCAAACACATGTCCCAATAACAGCACATACAGAACAGTTGCGCACTCCATGACGTCATTCTGTGAAGTCTCTGAGGTAGCAAAGCCAAGGATCTTGTATGATGCGGTAGCCAGAACTAATGCTACTCTATTATTAAAACTCTGACAAGATATGTGTGTGCATATATGTGTGCTAGTCTGACGGTGGGTCTCGCTGACTCACTTTGCCATTTGGCAGTCAGAGCACGTCACAGCCTTTAAGAACCACGCGATGATGCAATCTCATTTTCTTGCTGCACTGAAGAGATGTAAGTCCTCCTTCAGTCATTTGCTAACTTGCTCTGTATGAGTATGAATAGAAATACATTTTTCATCTACGTAAGTGGTCCCCACTGTGGCGTATATATGATGTGTTTTACTGTATGTATACTGTCATATTGGCCAGCCGCCAGAGTGCTTCTAATGGGTTTGTGATTAATTTGTCTGGTAACTGGGTCGGAGCTTAAGTACCTGCATAGCAAATTAGTCAACATTCCTCTCTGTTTGACTGAAGAAAGGATAATATTGAGAATTGCTGCTCATTCAAATGTGATGCAACGTCTCCTTTCTCTCATGTGCATTAGCATTGCATTAACTGCTGCCTTTGATATCCCGGCACATCCGTTTACTTGCACCAACATACTTGACTGCAGACTGGATTTGAGAACAATAGCGTCGAGTTTGTTGAGTAGATGATCTTGTAAGTTTTTTTTGTACTTTTATTTTTAAGACTACCAAAGACTTGAGGTTTAATGAACATTTCTTTGTAGTGGTGATTATTCACACACACACACACACACACACACACACACACACACACACACACACACACACACACACACACACACACATATATATATATATAAAAGTCAAAGTATTTTTTTAAAATATTTTTGTAGTTTCTTAACAGGGAGAAGCAATTTAACAATTGGTAATGTTCAACCCCATACATGCGTTCGTGCTTTAATTGGAGTAAACAGACTCCTTGCTAACAACATACATGTTAAAGGTGTGCTGTTAGCATAGAGTTGGCTATGGAATTTACTGTACATCAACTTTTCACAATGCATCATGAGGAAAAATTAAATTTCTAATTCAAGCGTTTCCATGAAGACACGAGAACCGAGTTATTAAGATTCTATTTATCCTTGTTTTTGTAGTTAATTGACAACATGACCAGCCACTTATACTTCACTGTCATGTTCTTACCAGAAATAGAAATGGATCTTTACTATGCTGCTCACACTACCAAACCTCTGTCGGCTTCCCGTGAACCCTAATATCAAGAAATGCGTTTTTGCTCCTTGTTTGTGTTCTCTGCTATGCTGCTACAGGCTCACACAATATCTGTATGCACAGTAGCACATGTTGGGCTGGGCGTGTATACGTGCACGCCCGTTGCTAGTGGATTGCGCTTCAGGTCCATTGGGGAGGATTAGATGAGAATGATCAAAGTGGAAAGGAAGATAAGCAAAGATGGAGAGGGGGCAGGGTGCGACTTCAAAGTGTTTTAATTTCTGCACTCTAAAGAGAAAGTGAATCAAACAATGATGCAGAGTTGCTGCAATAAAGAGGCTGATCATGCAGAATAAATGATAGCGCTGGCTCCCCCTGAACGGGAACAACACTGTGGACCCAGACTGATAGGAGGCAGGCAGGGAGAGTGCTTGAAATAAAAAAATAAAAGAGAGAGAGCCAAAGATTGGTATCACTCGAGAGGGAGGAGGGAGGGTATCGGCAAGGTGAAGGGAGGGAGCCGGACGACTAACAACAGTGAAAGCTCTGATAGAACGCCAGAGGCAAGGAGGAAGACATCGAGCGAGGGGAGTGGAAAGAGGGAGAGGCTGACTCCAGTGCTGCGATGAATAGAGGAGGACGAGGAAGAGAAACATGACGGAGAAGAGCGGGACCTCAGCATGGTGCAAATGATAACGCCGCATGGGTGTGAAGAGAAGAGCCGGTTAAGAAAAGTCTCTCTTTATGATGACGTGGCAGTTTGGAGGGAAAAGCACCTGTCATGTTTGTTCCGCTGATGTTTTGTCGGACTGTCTCTGCAGCATTTCGCCTGCTTGTGCTGTTTGACCTTCCTTAGTCAGCAGACAGAGTGTGACTGCGGGGAAAAGGAGGGAAGCATGAAAGGGAGTGTCTACGGTGCAACTAGTTAAGTAGAGTAAGAGCTGAGGGAGTTGTTGCATCGCGGAAGGACCACTCACTTTGTCTTGCCCCCCCATCTCCACCCCACCCTTCGGAAACCTTCTTCACTGCTTACCTCACCTGTAAGTACCAAGGAATTTGGGATTTTGTACAACTGATCTAGACTGAAGTTGGGTGGGACTTTCATTTTGGATTTTTGAAAACAAAGCAATGGATGTGCCAGGCAACCCCAAAGGGTGTCCTGCAAGTGGCCCTCGGGTGGGAGACCCTCGGATGGTTGAGGTTAGAATGGGGGAGAGAGAGCCACCACTGAGGATGTCACCCTTCCGTATGCTTCGGGTGCTTGACTCATGCCGTCCTCCGGGAAGCCGCATTGGTGAGTGTCATTGTTTCTATTATTGATTTGCTCTCCTCCAATGGAAGAATGATGATTGGATGACCACAGTTCTTGGAATTCCTCATTTGAAATGATATAAAAAAAAACTTTATTGTACCCGAACAAGAGGTTGAGTCAATAATGCTGAGGAGCACAATTTTTGGTCTGACTGTTTTTAACAAATTATTAGGGGCGTAATTCAAAACGGATTTTTTTATTTCTCTATCACATCATGTTTTTGGGGTATCCTGTTTTCTTAAAAAATATTAAATAAATGTGAATAACACAAAGAAGAATAGTTACAAGCTTTTCAAAATGAACAAAACAAAATAACTTATCACGATATTCCCATAGTTACAAGTTTTTCAAATTGAACAAATGCATAAAACGAAATAACTTATCACAATATTCCCATTGTGACATGGTTTTGAGGAAAGCCAGCACTATTCCACTATGCTAGCTTTCTGTTTGTAGATATTGAAAGTACTGACCTATTGGGAGCCGCATACACCTCTGCACTGTCACAATTTCAATCGTAGTCCAATCGTAATTTTTATTATCAGGTAGACTGTGGACTTTTGGAAATCAGCAGATCAATTTTTGTTTCACTCAGCATAAAAATTCAATTCAGCAGATTTTTTTTTTTTAATTATTCCCCAGTCTAATCATGCCTGGAATTTCATGAATTCAATTAAACAGGAATTGTGTAATTTATGGATCACTTTCTCTTGTGATCATTCTTTAATTTGAATTAATCCACTCCCAAATATTCTTGCTATGTAGCCAAAGTAGGCTCCTTCCTGAGAGTGTAGCTGGTTGTACCGTGAGTTATTCAAGCTCTTTTGAATATTTTAAACACTCATTTACTTGTCAGCACAATGACTGCAGCAGCTCTATTCTAAATTTAGAGACCATTCTGTCCCAAGGTTAAAATCACTTTTAGAGCCAGAGGAGCTTAAAAGGATGATTCGGTTCAAAGTATGGTGAGAACAGATGGTAATGGTTTGGATGTGGTCAGTAACTCAAAATTCTACCAGAATCCCCTCGAGCAACTTGGAGGCCAGGACCAGAAATCCACTATTATTACTTCAAATGCCTTTTAAAGCGGGACCATGCCAGTATCTGTGTTCAAACAAAACAAATGACATTTAGTTGTTTGACATTAAGTGGTTTAAGAAGAAGCCCGCACACAAATGTCCATAGTGGGATGTCAACAACCCACAGCAAGCCATTAAGTCCCCACACAGGCAACCCTGCAGGTTCTTGTGACGTTTACTATCTGCTATGGTTACAGAAGCTGTTTGCAGGAGCGACAAAGGCATGATCTCACCCACTGTTTTGGGACACAAGTAGTGGAATTTTCCTTGCGCATAAGATAGCTTATCTCGTTGAACCACATCGCTTGACTATTTACACAAATACAGTGCAACACTTCCAGATATGCAGCAAACACCTATACCCGAGGTGCTTTCCCTTTGAGTGTGTGCTTATGTGCGTGTGTGTCATTAGGTAGATAATCCTGGTTAAATGTCTTGTCTCTCACTCGGGTGTCAGTTAACTTGAGTTTAATGTTTCACCACTGAGGTGGCGAGAGCTAATGCCTGATATTAATACTGCCTACTCAGCTTTCTGAAGAAATTCAATTCTGTAAGCATATCCGCTCTCATGCTTTTAGTCCATTGGAAGAGAAATTGTAAACAGTAATAGCTAACCATGACAGAATTTAGAGAGCATCCGTTTTTTGAGCAATAAAAACAATGAAACAGTTTTTGCCGTATTTTCTGTAGTTCAGTGGATATTGTGCTGCTCCTCCTAGTTTGTGCATCTCGGCCACCTGGGGGCAATATAGTGATACATTACATGGTAACATAACTAAACTCAATAAGCTACAATAAAATCAATAGTTCTTCGCAGTGGATAAAGAATGTATTCCGCGAGAATTTCTAGATCATCTGTCGACATATGTTGCTCCAAACTTTTTATTAAAATATCCATTGTTTAAACAGTTATAACTTTGCAACACTAAAGATGTTAATTATCTCATCGATAGCACCTAAATTGTTAGCATTAAATAAAAACGTTGTGGAGTAAAGATGCATGCAACTTCTATCCCTGACAATGTGACCACAAGCCTCAAATGGCCAAAAAGAAACCTTCAGAAAATGGCGCCCCACTCCACAGCTGACCCTAACAAATCGCTTTAGCTGTCTCGCCCTCAATCTGTCTCATGGCTGATTTGTTGCAGACATGATTTTCTTTACCACATCCGTTTATGTCGCCACTGACATCATCCTCCCTCTCGCTGCTGCTTTATCACACTAGTCCAGGGCTGTCAACTTATTTTACTTCAGGGGCCACAATCAACCCAATTTGATCTCAAGTGGGCCGGACCAGTAATTTCATGGCCTAATAAGCTTATTTTAAAAAAAAAAAGATGCTAATTCTTGCCATTTTTGGTTTCTAAAGAATGATAAGTATATTTGGAAAATAGTCAAATCTTGTTTCAAATCGTATGACCGATCTGAAAATTCTGTATATAGTTATACGTAGTATATATATACACACACGCCAATATCTATCTATCTATCTATCTATCTATCCATCTATCTATCTATCTATCTATCTATCTATCTATCTATCTATCTATCTATCTATCTATCTATCTATCTATCTATCTATCTATCTATCTATCTATCTGTCTATCTGTCTATCTGTCTATCTGTCTATCTGTCTATCTGTCTATCTGTCTATCTGTCTATCTATCTATCTATCTGTCTGTCTGTCTGTCTGTCTGTCTGTCTGTCTGTCTGTCTGTCTGTCCGTCCGTCCGTCCGTCCGTCCGTCCGTCTATATATATATATATCTATCTATCTATCTATCTATCTATCTATCTATCTATCTATCTGTCTGTCTGTCTATCTGTCTGTCTGTCTGTCTGTCTGTCTGTCTGTCTGTCCGTCCATATATATATATATATATATATATATATATATATATATATATATATATATATATATATATATATATATATATATATATATATATATATATATATATATATATATATATATATATATATATATATATATATATATATATATATGTCGTGTGTGTAAACAATCATCGGCGCTTCCTCCAGTGGACAAAATGAGTACCAACAGTTGATTTTAATGAAAAATTGCAGTTCATGTGTTCCATCTCCATGGGCCAGAGCCAGATTAGATTGCCCGAGGGGCCGATCCTGGCCCACGGGCCGTATTTTTGACACCACTGCTCCAGTCCCTGTTGTACATAGTTTAAAACATGTGGTGAGCACACTGTGCAGTGTTTATTGTGAGCTTAAATATTTGACTTCACAGCAGCCAAAGCCGCTTCTTGTAGCACAGACATAAACAACTGCAACTTTACACAGTCTGACATCACAGATCTTCATGAGAGAGCCTCCCTCCCCTACACACACACATTTACTAATACGTACATTACATTCTGGAGGAGGCAGCCCTGCCTGCTGCAGCGTGATTCATTAATCAGATGGATTCAGGGTGTGGATATGTGTGTGTGTGGGGGGGGCGTAGCCGGCATAGATGAGAAAGCTCCCATTGCATTTAGGGTAATATCGATCTCTGATCTCCTCATCTTACCAACGGAAATTTATACCCACTTGGCTTGCACCCAAAGCACTGACCGCGATGCACTCCATTTTCTGACCACCCCACAGCTAAAAAGCTTATTATAAAGGTTGGTTTGTCTTTCTAGGCAATCTTTTACATGTTGTCTGTTGCAGGTATCGTCCATGAGAATGTGAAGATGGGCTCAGATGGAGAGAGTGACCAAGCTTCTGGAACATCATCCGATGAAGTCCAGAGTCCCGTAAGAGTCCGTATGAGGAACAACAACCATCGACGCATCTCTAATGAGGTACAGGAAGTTAAGCAATGAGTGCACTTAGCACATGTCTGGGTTCAGTCGCATTAGGCCTTATGGCAGAGTCGGTTAGCTTTAAAAAACAAAGAGGTCACAATTTTTCATCACTAGCATACACAAAAAACATGCGCTGCCTGACCAGATGTTTGACAAAAATGCTATTCTAAATATTGTCAAAATTCTTACCAGGCCACGAATAGCAAAAAGCCACGTATAATTGAAACCCATGCATTGGGAAAATTGGAAAAAACAAATCTGTAAATCACAAAAATAAACAGAAAAACACAAAAACTACATCAATTTCTAAAATATTGGAAAAAAGACTGAGAAAAATATTGGAAAGGAAATCTGCTGATAAGAGTTTATTAGATGATTGAATATACAGTAATTATTATAGACTCAGATGATTTTTATGTTAAAATAAGAGTCTTCGCTACGGAAAACGTGGGTAAACAAAAAAAGTCGCTTTACTTTCAATGTCTCACCTGCTCCATCTGCTTCCATTGAGTCAGCGGTGGTTCTCCTCTTCACGCTGGATTACATCTTGGTTGAGGGATGGACTACCAAACAGATGTGCACCCCCACTGTGTTCGTACATAAAACGGACTATTTAATGACTGACTGTACCAAAACCCACATTGCCATCAAACCCCAAGTGGAATCTCAAAGTAGATAAGCTCCATCTGCCATCCTGCTGCCCTATGTGGTTACATTTATTGTGGTTGTGCAACATACACGTGCAATGAAACAATGAGTGTTTAAAATATCATTTTAGGGTGTGGGGGGTGTATGTAAGCCTATTCAGCAGTTACAATACAAACTAGCAAACGTATAGAGGGTTGGATGGTTGAATATAAATGTTATGAGTATGGAAAAATCTAAAGCGAGAAATGAGCAATGTACACTCAAGCATCATTGCTAGAAATTATAACGCATGGTAGCTTCCGTATTGCACAAGCTTTTATAGGTCAAACAAGACAAACAAAAAAGCAAATTATCCCCAAAACCTAATGCGCTAGTAAAAAAACAAAAAATCTTTAAATTAGCATGAAATTACACTTAAAGACACCATCTCTGATTAAATTAAAAAAGTGTAATGGGGTATTTCCAACCTGCCCAAACAAGGTTTCCTGGACGGAATTGTATGAAATGCATTTATTAAAATGAGGAATCAAGTTTTGGGGTTAACGGCTCAACCAGCCCAACCTCTGGTTAAAGAGACGCCATAATAAATACACACTTTTGATCCTGCCGTAGTCTATTGATGCCATGTTTTAGGCACACACACTCCAACAACAGAACAGAAACAGGATTTATTCTTGATGGTGCTGAATCATCTCTGGCATATGAGAGTATACCTGTCAGCTGTAGATACGATTAGGCGCTCACGTCGCGTGGTCAGACCGCGCGTCTCGGCGTGTCTGTTAAAAGAAAGAAGCCGGAGAGTGATGAGCACAGCAGTATTGTGGCAAATGCCTCCGACACACATGCAGCCACTGTCTTTGCCTGCTGAGAACAGTGGAAAAGACTCATTTAGACCATGTTTACAAGAGAGCCAAAGGAGCAGGAGGGGGCGCAGAGTGACAGGGAGAAACGCTCAGGGGCAGCAAATAATTATTAAAAACAGCAGTGATTTGTGAAATAATTTGGAGACAGACATATGAAGCAGCCGATGCAAGGGACAAGGAGAGATGGAGGACAAGATGGCAACGAGAGACGGGGAAAAACAATGTCTCCTCTCAGTTTTCCCCTTCCATTCCCCCTTCCCCCAATTTGCCTTCCTTCTCTCAGGAATCTGTCCATTCCTCTCTCCTCTCCTCTCCTCCCTCCCTCGCCTCCTCGTTTAGTCCTGCCCCCCTCTCCCTCTCCGACTGAGCATGTGGATGGCACGGCGGTCTCGCTCGCTGTGTGCGTGCAGTCATGTGGCAGCAGCGAGATCTGCAAGGGGCAACGCGCCCGCATGTGTGAGTGCATTATAGAAGGACACGTTTAAGGAGGACAATGAGGGAGCTACTAGAGCTGTTCTGCATTGTGAGTATGGCTTGCACGCATAATCACGTGCCGATCTTTAGTCACTCAATAGCAGTGAGTAAAAAGGGGCATGAGCCTAGTTCTTTGTGAGCCTGTGTCCATTTTTACTCTTTTAGTACAACAAGCGGCCTTATTTAAAGCGCCGTGTGTCTCGGAAGGGTATTTCCAGGGATGCTTATGTCACAGTCATGCGTTTGTTGTGTTCACGCGCCGTGTTTTGCCGCTTTTAAACTGTGTGAATAACCCAGGTGAAAGCCGGTCAGCGGACGTGTTTCCGGCTCGTTTGTTCCTTCTCTGTTCCGATTTACTCCGCAGAGCATTTCCTGATGTTGTCGCAGCATGGGAGTGTATTTGCTAAGGGTGTGTGATGGGTTATACTCTGTTTGTAATGAGGCTAGCCTGTAAGCAAACACTACAAACCCTTTGGCCTTTCATTTTCTTGCACACGCGGATGGATGCTCGTGCTTCTCATTTTAACACCGATATAATACCACTTATAGAGCACACACACGCACACACACACACACACACACACACAAACATCGTGAGGCTGCTGGGACTGTATGCCAGCCAGCCATCCCCGCTGCCATGGAAACAACGTGTGATCAGCACCTTACCAATTCACACATCCTACCTACATGTATACCACATAGAAGTTGCACATTGTGGCAAACCAGCTTCATGCACATTTGCCTTTGAGCAAAATATTTATTTTTCAGTTAATGGATTTAAATATTCACCCAAGATGTGCAGTTTAGGTCTGGTACTGAATTTGTAAAGAAACCAAATGAAACATTTAATGTATAGCTGAGTCATGTCGTAGAAATGCTCCTTCAAAACGGTTGACCCAAATCGATGACAGATTCTAATCAGATTTTAACGCACATGCTGCACTTAGCAGAAGGGAAAGGTGACGGTGAGAGGAATTCCACAAATAGGCCAGACAGATGCGTTCCAGATGAGGTCTGGAACTTTGTGGCTCCGCCAAAAGTGTAACTGGAAAATCGGTCTCAAATTCTTTTATTGCAACGCATGCACATTCATAAATGATGATGGTACCAGTGGAATTGACTGTAATGAGCTGCTGCAAGTTGACCTCCAAGGGAGGATTGCACACTAGAATGGCGTATCTGTGTTTCAGATCAATTTGAGATGATAAAAACGATCAAAGGGAGCTGAAATTGTTGAAAGCCTCCAACAACCAGAATGCACTAGGCCCGGAGCCTTCCAAGGCCGCTTTGAGGCCACTCTATGCTCAGCTGTCGCTTTCACTTCGCTGGCTTTGATGACAACATTAGCAAGCAGTAAGGCGCTCCGGCCAAATGCGTGCTTGCAAACAATGCCAACATACAATGCGTGTTGGTGCCAATAACCAACAGCATCAGATCATTATCATTTGGAAGCAATATGAAGATAAGTTGGATGGTTAAAAAGGAGGAAAATTGCATTTTCTACTGTATAAATGCCATTTTTTGTCTCGTACTGTGATGGATTAAGATACAGGTAACTCAAATATTTTTCGACATATGAGCCATTGATCGGCCATTTGTTTTGCTTTGACTTGCCAGCGCTGATTCATGTTTATTTTAAACAATTATGTAGCGTTAACGTATTAAATTCTATTTAGCTCAATACTAATAATAAAGTCCAATCACTGTTGAAAGGCTAAATGCTATCAGTGTTGTTGTAATGGATGTTAGAAGTACACAAATGGTGGTGCAACACAGATATACAGGGAATATAACAACTATACATTCGCTATAGCCTTAATGCCTCATGAAAAAAGGACAAACACACCAAAAGAAGCAACACAATCTCCATGAAATGAAGCAAAAAATGGGTCAAAAACTATTTGACTCTTGATATGATAATATTCCATCCTTCCGTGTCAGATAAAACTTTCGTTTCCCGGCTTACACCCAACACTCTCCCTTTCACTCACCCACTTGAATAAAGATGATCTCATCTTTCATGTTAATTGTTTGTATGGCACACTCACAAAATGCTTTCTCTGTCTTTCAGGACATAAACAAACGTCTGTCTCTCCCAGCTGATATCAGGCTACCGGAGGGCTACTTGGAGAAGTTTGCCATGAACAGCCCGCCTTTTGACAAGCCCATGAGCCGCAGGCTACGACGCGCTTCATTGGTCAGTACTGAGCGGATTGCGTGTTTGCATCTACGTACGTATGCTAAGCAGCTGCATATTGCTTTGGTCTGCTGTGCATATCTGCTCAGGCGCATCCATGACCAAATGTGGTGTTTTTTTGTTACTATTACGCTCTGTGAAACACAAAAATATCTAAGACACGTGATTACTCTCATTTTAAATGCCCACCGAGTTATGACTTACAGTTAACAATGGCTCAGTAGGGGATGAATGAGTGTTACGTATCCAGGCCAAGAGCATTATGGGTAAGAACGGATGGGAAGGTGGTGGGGAGGAGGGGTCTGCTTTACAGTTACAGAGCGGTGGAGGATGGGGAGAAATTTGAAAATATTCATGAATATGCAGTCTCTCCCTTTGTGTTGCTACTGAATTGATGCTGCTCCCTTTTGTCGGTGCTGGAGACACAGACTGTCCTTCCATTCATTTACTTGCAAACAGAATCATCACCCTGATTTACATTTTACATAACACATATTAGCAATAGCCTTGATATTCTTTGCCAAAGTAGAAAGGTTCGGTTTGGTGCTCCATCATCCATTATGCTGTTATTGTCGAGCGAGGCCAGTGGCCTGCCGCCGGCTCCCTACTTGAAGCGCTTTAATGACGCAGCTATTTTGCAGGAGCCTAACTGAGATGAAAGGAAAGGATCTTTCAAGCGAGTTTTGCAGGGAAGACGGGAGATTCACCGCGGATGAGAAGGTGGCATGCCGATGTGCCTATGAGACGTTTCACAGCCTCAATGACGTGCGTTCTTGAACGACTTTGACTTATTTCGGGCTGCTGTTTATACGTGATGTAACGGAAGGATCAATTATTCAGCAGATGTGCCGGGCCGGCTTGGATTAAACACTAGGGCACCTTCAAGAAAGGCGAAGAACAAGGACGATAGAAGCAAAGATGCAGGGAGGGATGAAAGCAGACTAATCAAAGAGAGTCTTAAAAGCGCCAGCAAGATTTGAATATAGCTTCATCTCACTAATCCCCGCTATATTAGTAGCATGACTTATTCGGAATGTTATTACAACACTGCATGTTGTTGGTTTGGAGATTTATCTCGGGTTGTTCTGATTGGCTTTTTTTTCCCTCTGCCTGAGGTACATATTTGGTCATAGTTGCAGCAACGCTAAAGCCCAAGTTAACAGGTTAGCACAGTGCTTCTCAGTTATTTTCTGTTAAGCCCCCTTCCAAGAAAGGAGAACACTTTTTGTACCTCCTCCAACTCTCCGCCGCAATTATAAATATTGCAATTTGTCCATCTCTGCATAACCTTAAAGCAAACAATGAAAAATGAAACAATATAGACCAAATTACAGCAATTAACTATCAAAACATTTTTTTAGTCTGAAAAACAAAATTTGCTTTGAATAAAAAAAAAAAACATCGCTCCACTGTCACCTACTGTAGTGGCTGTGCAAATACATTTTATTCTACAATGGCCCAAAAAAAGCATGTTCACCTTAGTCACGTGAACGTGCCCAGAGAAAATATGACAAAACATAAAAAAAACTACTAAATCTCATAAAATAAAATCCACAAAAATATAGATCATGACACTTATATTAGCATTAGTGTCTTGGTAGAAGCAGATTTTTTTAAATTTCTTTATACATCTCTTACATGTCACATTAAAAATGGGTTAGCGTACTTGCCAGGTCACATTTGTGATCAGTAAATGTAAGTCCAGAAATGGCATGCGCACAAATGGTAATGGCCCATGGACTTTAGAGTGCGCTCGTCCTTTGTTACCAAAACCACCAGCAAGTATCAGGTGTGGCGTAACGTATGTGCCCGTAATCAGATCTTTCTTCAGTGTAATTCAAGCAACGGTGCTTGCTATCAGATTTCTTAGATGCATGTCACCTTTGAGAATCAATTATTCACAAGAGTCCAGTAAAGAATGTGGGCGACACTGCTCGAGTGGCTTTGTCATTCATTCATTCATTTTTATTTATTTTTATTTATTTGTTTATTTCACATCGCTGATAACGTTTCATAGCTTTGTAATAAAAATGGGCCACACTTCCTAGTACCATCTCGTTTTCTTGGCAAGCACTCGTCATCTAAACTCTCTTCCTCCATTAGAGTCTATCAGCTGCACACAGCCAAACCCTTTTTACAGAATCAATTAAAGGGATGCTCTGGGAAAGGTTTCTGTTCCCAGCACACAATACATTTCATTGTTTCACTTGGTTTTATGCTAATTCTATTTTGCAAAAAATGCGCAGAGCCGCCACAGGAGCATTGGAAGTGAAATGATCACGTCAGACGCATCTGCAGCTCCGCACACACACAGATGTGCTCTGAAATACAGATGCACTTGAGTCCAGAGAACAAATTGAGTCAGCTCGAGTTAGGTGAGCCGCAGCAGACTGAAATGGGCATGCGGCAGGATGTTGTTTCCAACTATGTGCTGCTGCTTCTGTTGGCAATATGTGTTTGGCTTATACGTACATCCACATTTGGAGTTGAGTCTTAGACACGCCTTTGAGGAGATTAGGTTTCATCGGTCTCCAAGGTCGCTGGAGACCCCGCCCCACCCTCGCTGGTTTGGGCCCTAATATCGCCATGGTTTTCAACACTGCGAAGGTGTGTCACTTTCAGAGGATCCGAATGATAAAAACATACGTGAAACGGCCTTGACAGAGATTGACAGACAGATGAGGGGAAGTGACGGTGAGTTGGATAAACACTGGCAGGCCTGCGGGTATCACAGCATGACATAGCTGCAGCCATCTATTATTCATGACCTCAAAACCAGAGGACATACATTATACGTCTCTATTTTCTTCATTTAGATGTGATGATATATGCAATGTATTACCATTGATTCTTTACTCCATGACCACATTTTAATTTACAAATGGATCATTGCTTTTTACCTGGATTTTATCACACACTCACTTAAGTATATATTCTTAAAAGCCAACTGGCCACTGCATCGTCATGTGGGAAGATGTTCTTTGAAAAATACAGTGGTACCCTGAGATACAAATTGAGTTCGTTCATTGACTGTGCTTGTAACCCAAATCACTTGTATCACAAATTAACTTTCCCAATTGAAATGAATGGAAAGGGCATGAATTCATTCCAGCATCTTCCAAAGAACACCCAAAAATGCAATATGGCTATTTTTAATTAGGAAATTATAGTAGAGGGTTAAAAATTAAACTGCATAATTATTGCGAAGATACGCAGCCCGGAAGATGGCTGGCTGGCTGGATGGATGAATGAATGAATACCTAAATGTAAACATTCAAATGTATCATAACAGAAAAATCACATGTATTTATTTTCCCGAATGTCTTCTCTTTTAGTCTGAAATTGGCTTCGGGAAACTCGAGACCTACATCAAACTTGACAAATTGGGGGAGGTGAGATGAGAACAACCCCCAAATTGTAGCCGTCTAATTATGTATCCCTTCTGCCCATTCAATGTACTTTTGCATATTTTGCCAGGGAACATATGCTACCGTTTTTAAGGGACGAAGCAAGTTAACCGACAACTTAGTGGCTCTGAAAGAGATCCGACTGGAGCACGAAGAGGGTGCACCTTGCACAGCCATCAGAGAAGGTTTGACACCTGCTTTCTCAGCTCACTTTGCTATTTGGCTTTGACTGTCACTCCCTTCGTCTCCTCCTTGCAGTGTCTCTCCTGAAAGACTTGAAGCACGCCAATATTGTCACTCTCCATGACATTATCCACACTGACAAGTGCCTGACACTCGTGTTTGAGTATCTGGTGAGTGTGTGTTTGTGGATGTGTGCACTGCATATGCATATGCAGGGTCATACTAATGTGATGTGTTTTACAACTCTGAACGTCAACACTGCATTGTCTCAATCAGGAAAAAGATCTGAAGCAGTACATGGACGACTGTGGGAGCATAATGAGTGTACATAATGTCAAGGTATGTCATTTGGTTGGTCGATACTGAAGCAAATTCTGCCGCTGAATGCGATTACATTCCTCTTATCTCCTTTCCAGATCTTCTTATTCCAGCTGCTGCGAGGCCTGGCTTACTGCCATCGAAGGAAGGTTCTCCACAGGGACCTTAAACCACAGAACCTGCTCATTAATGAGAAAGGAGAACTGAAACTCGCAGACTTTGGTACGGTGCTGCTTTAGACGTCAAAGTTCCATTTTTAACCAGGCTGGCAGTGAATGAGTTCCTCCGACTATTCACTGGGGTTAGAATTGCCTTCTTAATTTAAACTGTAAATATACCACAAGCCAGCATCACCGGACATGCTCTGTAATTGCGAATCTCAAATAGGTGTTACCGTACTCAAATATATGGAGCAAAGAATCATTTTTCATTGAGTAACAACTATCATTTTAAAGCTAATAGTTTTAATCATATGTTTTTTCCCATTTGATTTTTCCTAATGGCATCTGGAATATGCCGTAGTGAAACTAAACCTAGCTCTGGAGTAGTGTAAAGAAACAGTTCACTCAGTTTTGCCTTCTGGTGGTGATCATTTGTTATGACATGTTAATCAAAGTCAATCCATTTTCTGTACCATTTAACCTACTTGGAAGGAAAGAAGAAAGCAAGAGGAAATATCACATCATTCACAAGACTGATACATAGAGACAACAAAGACTGTTTACCTAACATGCATATTAATCAGTTGACAGTTTGTTAGACTATAAAAGAAATGAAAATTGTCTTGTGCAGAAACAACTAAGTCAACATTTCCATTATTCCGTGCTACTTTCTCCTCTTTAATTAAGGTTTGGCCCGGGCCAAGTCTGTCCCCACAAAGACCTACTCAAATGAGGTAGTGACATTGTGGTACCGACCTCCAGATGTGCTTCTAGGCTCCACTGAGTATTCTACGCCCATAGACATGTGGTGAGCAAACACACACAGACTGCTCATATATAACTCTAATATTAATGGCATTCAAAGGAAACTAACTAAACACTAATCTGAGGGGATTATTTCAAGTGGTTGTGTCACTCTATCCTGCTTTTCTACTTTACTGCTGAAACCAAGAGTGGGGGAGGTTATGACATTTTGGTACCTCGATAAATTGGCACTATCATCATTTCTAAAATGTTGCTGACTCACAAATTCACATCCTGCCAATAACAGTAAATGCGAGCTCTGACTTTCCTTCAGTTTGTGTAACGCTACATTGCATTGTAGTGTTAAAACTTATTTGTATCAGTCACTCTGTTTTTGTGTGTTGCCATGCAGGGGTGTGGGCTGCATCTTTTATGAAATGATCACAGGCAGGCCTCTCTTCCCCGGATCCACTGTGGAGGATGAACTTCACCTCATATTCCGCATCCTCGGTGAGTCTAAACAACAGGAAATTCTTCTTTTTTTTTTTTCGACTGTTGGAAGAAATTGTGTGGCCTAGTTTTCTTTTTCTGGCCAAATACATTTCATGCTTCTGTTGACCTGTTAATAAACTACACCGTCATCTTGCCCAGGCACCCCCACAGAAGAGACCTGGCCTGGCATCAGCACCAGTGAAGAGTTTAAGACGTATAATTTTCCTAAATACAACGCGGAGCCGCTTGTTAACCACGCTCCCAGGTATGTGTGCGCTCACAAGTAGAGGAGTCACAAAATCTGGCGCATTCGCACGTGATCTCCCAAAATGAAGAAATCACTACAGTGTATGTTGTGCCAATAGTTTCTGAATGACTCGAAGGCGGGAGGGTTTTAAATTGATGATGTCATCCAAACTCGCTGTGCCTTCTGGGGAACCCACTTTTATGCAATATTTTTTTTCCCCCAGTTACGTCATTATTTCTCAATCACTAATGTCACAATTCACGCCCGCAGTAGAGACGCACCACAAAATAAGACTTTGACCTCAGTGACCTTTCTCTTCTTTGCCGCCATTCAGGATAGACAACGATGGTCATGACTTGCTCTCAGTGCTTCTGCAGGTAATCAACATACAAACCTTGGTGTAGAAAATGACACCTACAAGTGATTACATTGAAACCTCTCATCTGTTTCTGTGTGATTCAAGTTTGAGGCCAAAAAGCGCGTGTCGGCCGAGGATGCTCTCAGACACGCCTATTTCCGAACATTCGGAGAGCAGGTTCAAACCCTGGCTGACAGTGAGTCAACGGCCGCTAACGAGTCATGCTCTAACTTGCACGCGTTGCACCATCTCAGCTCCCGCCTTCTGTCTTTTCAGCTGCATCAATCTTCTCCATAAAAGGCATTCAGCTCCAGAAAGACCCAGGGAAGAGATCGTCAGTCTACCCGGAGTCAAGTAAGTCGCGAAACGAGAAGGGAAAGACAAACAGTGAGGATATAGTATCTTAGTAGGAACAAGACAAGGACAGGCCTCCTTTCTCCTTTTTCTCCCTCTTCCTCTTTGCTTTGTGTTGTCTTTCATGCTGCTGTGTGGTCAAACCTGACAATCACAATGTCCCACTCTTACAGCACACCCCGTTTATTTTTCTCAATCTATGATATGAACAGCGGCTCCTGTAAAACATGACTGAGATGTTGCCCTTGAGGTTAAAAAAGAAAAAAATACAAGTTATTGATTGTCTCTGAAACAAAAAGAAGCCAACAAGCTCTCTTAGTAGCTTTTTATAAGCCTGCTGTATTTATAAATGGCTGCGTTCCAAGAATAATGGTCCATTTTAATGTTAATTGTGTTGGGCTGTTAGAGTTGTTTGGAGATTTATTACAAACTCGAGTGTTTGTGAATGAGTAGCACTTGCAGTGGAGGCTGATAAAAGCTCAACTGTAACCTCGAAAATGCACAAAAACAAACCTACAAATTCACAATCTGTGTGTGTCTGTCTCTTTCGTTCATGTCCTTAAAAAAAAACTGCCCCCTCTTCCCCTTTCTTCGTCTCTGCACCCAATCACTCTTCTATCGCAATGTTCATCTTTTCCTAAATATTCTCTGTCTCCCTTGTGCTCCCCAACTCCGCATACTTCTTTATGCCCGACTCCTCACCCTAAAAAGCGATGGCCCATAAGCTAGGCTCCGCGCCCTCGCAGTACTTCCAGAGAGAAGCAGCCAATGCCAGGCCTCAGAGTCACAATCTCTCCTCCACTTCCACTGGCTGAGGGGCCGCTACCATTCTGGTAAATACGGTCTCTTTCACACTGTCTCTATCATGTGTTCTTTTCTTTGCTTTCACCCATTTGACTGTCACTTTACCCTTTTCCCCCCCACCCGTACTCTTTGTTGCCATGTCATATTGTGTATGTGCGTCTTAATTTGATAAAATAATGAATCTCTCTCATCCTTCCTTGCAGGCGAGTCACGTGTACTTCTTAACCATTGTCTTTTCTTTTCCCTTGGGCTCGAGCTTTTCCTCACATTTCACATCCTGCACCCACATTTCAACTTTCACTGAGCCCATCATCCTCTTTTTCTTAAAGGGAAAACCTGCTCCTGACCTTTCTGTCAGGAATGAAAGGAACAAACAATCATTTATTGGTAAAAGAAAGGAGTCTGATGGGGAGTCATTTGATTCTTTTTATTTGTAGTCCTCTTTAGGTTTCTCCACTGAGAGATGTAGTCTTTTTGTTGAGCTTCTAGGTAAGGGCCTGAAGTGGTGTGACATTTTAATTAGTAGCATGGATAAAGAGTGTTTTTTTTTTGTTTTGTTTTTTTGCAGTGTTTGATTAGATACTGGTGAGTATTTTATTGACAGAGATTTCTGTATTATGGCCAAAGAGGACTAGAAACATCTTACATGATTGGTTCAGATCATTTTGTGATATCATAAAGTTGTTAGCAATTGCTTTGCTCTTGATATTTGTTTTTTATCTGAATTGTTAAATATTTTTTTTGTCATTTTATTCCCCGACATGAAAAACTATACAGTATTTTTCAAAGCTTTCACTGGAGAAAAAACAGCACAAATCCTTCCGACTGTGCTAGATTTCTGTTTGCATTGCATTAATATTGATAGATTGGGAGCCACACACACACACACCTCTCATTTCAATGTCTCACTTGTAACTGCACAAACAAGTTTCCACGTAGCAACGGCTAATTTTATCTGGAGTGTAAGGTGTGGGAAAAAAGAAAAACAAATGACTTCAGTTCTGGAATCAGTATGCCAATTTTAGTTAAATTAAGCATCAGAAAAATAGAACTCAAAATATTTTTTTCCCAGTTTGTTATCCAGTGTTATCAGCAATCAACATTCAACACTATTTCAGATGACTCAATAAAGGAAAAGGAAAGCCAGGTTGAAGCTGTCTCCTGAACAAATTTGTCTGAGGGCTTCATATCATAGCTAATCCCGAAAATTAATCCCTGCAAACAAAAGGCTTCAGATGCTGAAGCCAGAAATGCTGCGGGAATAAAATGTGCTTGATCACATACTGATATAATGTTTACATGTGCAGTGCCAGTATTTCCCGTTTTGGTGTGAAGTGTTTGCCCAACATGTCTGTCTGTGTGTCTCTCAGCTCAGGGGAAGGGCAGACGGCAGAGTGTGTTGTTCTAATGGTGTCGGATGGTCCCAGAAGTGAGGTCGTCCACGACCGGAGGAGCAGGCCATTCAGACACATACATTGGGCAACCACACCTCGCGCACTGAAGGAGCGACACTTTCACTCGAAGAAGAAAAAGATTCACATAGCAACAAGAACAGATCCGGGACTGAATAACGCGACAGACATCCAGATGCTCTCCCCTGAAGACAGAAAAATGACTTTTCAAAAAAAATGCGCGCGATCACAAAAGAGGAAAGTTGGAGTGTTCATGATTCTCCTTGCTGCTATTACCACCGCTCTCCAGATGAGGGCAGTGTTGATGTGGGCCGGAACAGAACTTGAACTGTGGAAAAGGCGCAGGAGTGACAGTGGCCCGAATCAAAATTGAACTTCCTTGACTCTTTAGTCCCTTCCTACGCTTCTGGACTGTTGCTGTACATGAATGGACTGAGCTGTCCTCTCTTCTCATGAAATGCCTCAGCCTGGAAATATTGCACCTCACCTTGGCCCTTTATTCTATGATCTGAAACACAAACACACACTATCTTCATTCTCTAGCTCCATGCCTCTTGCTTTTACGCGCACACAAACACTAGCGCTTTTGTTTCACTTGAAAGTCAGACGTGTGCATCAATCGAGTTTACAGAGATGAATTTTAGCACCTTACTGTCCGCTAAAGGTCAGGGACACTGTCAGTACTGTACTTTACCTCATCTGTCAGAGTCGGGTTATAAGTACGCCGCAAATCGTAGAGTGATGATGGCTCTAAATGATAAACCAAAAAAAAAAAATGGAATCATTGAAAATATTAATTCACTACAATCTTGGACACTGTAAAGCTCCAGTCAACAATTGTAAGGAGAATGACTTCAAGAAAGTGTGTACAAGTCCTCACCTGCTTATCCTTAGATGCCCCCTTTGCCTTGACTCACAACTTATCGTGTTGTGTTTGATATGACAGTGGTTGTTGTTGAACTGTTCTTTGCACCTAATTTTACCTCTCTGGATCACCAGTAGATGATTCAACCGCCCCATTCCTCTCCAAGACCAGCTCCATGTGCAGTGTCTATTTTTACACTTGATTTTATTCCTATTTGTACATAAGATCTTACTTTGTACTTCTCAGAAGCAATGGTATTTCCGACAAATGGTATTTCTCAGTCTTTGCTGTGCTCTCCCGCTGTAATAGTTGGCGACTGGCTGGGAACGTGTTGCACATTCCTCAAGCTCAGGACTTAATTGCTTGTGTCGTTTTGTGGGTGCTACAAGGTGGCGGCTGAACCTCTGTGAATCCCCGTTAGAGCAGAATATGTTGCCCAGAACCCCCCCGCAAGGCTTTATTATGAAGTATCTTTCCGCAATGATGCGCCAGTCCTTGTGTTCCCCGTTTCTGTTATATAGACTCTATGGACTACCTAGTGTATATTCGAAACCATCTCCACGCATGCTCGTGTACGCCACACGCCCGTGTTATCAGTCGGTGTGTGAAATTGCCGGAAAAGAAATGTCACCCTACGAGTCCAGTGTCTGCATGAAATGTGAGATCACATTGATCCCAACCGAATTAGGATTCAACAACAATGTGATGCGGTGCTTCGGGGACCAAATAACAACTGGAGTGTGTCCGGTGCAGTCGTGTAGTTCGCGGGACTCGAAGCACTCTTGACACAATGTTGTTTTGTTTATCTTGCTGCCGAAAGCCTCCAAGCACACAACCGTTTCACACACTTAAGTGTCAACATGTACTGTATCGCTGAGATGGATTACGGCTATTGATTGGGGCGTCGCGGTCACTTCTGGCGCTTACCTCGGATCAATTCGGATGCCGATCCGATCCCAGGTCTGCACCTGTCAGGGCTAGTCGTCGAGCGAGCGTGTGTGGCAGTATGTAGCATGTACATAGTTGATAGCTCACTTTGTATATAGAAGAGAAGTGTCTAGGTTTGATACAGCTACTCACAGTCTGCCCTTTTTGTGTTTCTTGAATAAAAGTCATAGCAATATTTCTGTAATCAATAAAAAAAAGCCAAGGTAGGGTGTAATAGCGTGACAATGATGATTTAGTGGGTGACTGTGAATGATAAAACTGTGAGACTTGACAAAGAAAGCGACAAGGAGGTTTGTTTTTGCTGTTTAACATAGAAATGTGTTTAAAAAAATAAAAGGATGGCATTCGGAAAAGGGTCGCTAAATACACCAAGATTATTTTGGGGTGTTTTTCCAGTGAAAGCCATAATGGTGGTAATAAGGTGATGAAGGCCTGGTTGTGCAGAGTGGTTGGTTCCTCAAGGAGAAAAAGAGATGTGTACACCAAGTTAAAAAATAAAAGTTATGTTATTAACATGTGTTTTGGGGTATTTTTTGACACAGAAAATATTTGCAGCACAAATATTGTGTATTAAATCTGTGGCTTTAATTAGAGTGAACATTTGACAATGAGCACTGCACACAGAATACATAAATCAAAAAAGCAAATCTCTTACCGTCACTGAATTAAAATAAATGCACAGCTACAATTACAGAAAAGAGAAGAAATTAGAAATTGCAATTTTTTTTGGAGGCGGGGGCAGTAAATAGTGAATTTGTGAATCACGAACTGGGAATGATGGTTAGTGTGAGACCATTTACATATAGCCATGCCAAGTTGAAATGTAGCAATTTGACCTTGTAATTCAGCTACCTTGGTCCTTTTCTTCTTCTTCTGTCGTATGACTTCAGACTTGCAGCTCTGTTCAAGCGAGCCAGGTCGACGTGTCGTTGTCCAGATCATGGTCCTTTTCTGATGTGTGAAGATTTCTTTAAAAGTGAGTCACAAGTTACAATGAGATGAACTGATTTGCCCTAACAATATAAACCTCAGCCATCTTGAGTAAAATGTCATTTGAAACAGGACATTTGTCCAAATAAAAGAAACATATCTATTAAGATTTTATTTCAATCTGGACCAGATTAAGTCCGTTTGGATTTTGAAAGAGGTGACAATTGACCATTTGATCTCATTTACTCGAGCCATCTTGTGAAAATTCCACTGCGGCAGAGTCTGAAAAGGGCCATGTACCTGGCAAGTTGATCTTTGACCACCATTTCTTCTGTCAAAATGGTTACGGTACATATTGTCCATGGTTAAGTTACTGTTAAATTGCAACAAATCACCTGACTTATTTTGTCTTTGCACCTATTAAGATTTATAAGATTCTTCCTTTTAACTAGGACACCGTTTCAGGGTCCATTTTAGAGGTACAAATGAATTATCTTTTTGACTCTTCTAAGGATGAGTATGCATGCATACTAGACATGAAAGAAGTCTGAAGAAGCTTCCTGACGCAATATGAAGAGCTAGCCAACAGGTGGCAACATTTCCTAAGGCAAAGCGAGGAGACTTATTTTGAGTTTTTTTTTTTTTTTTATGATCGCTGTGATTATGCGCACAGTGACACCGCCTTGTCAGATGAAAATGAGTAAATAATCTTAAATAAAAGCAAAAAAAGTAAAAAGGAAAAATACAGTTCAATTTTTCGTCGGTATGTTTTTCTACCACCTGACAGCAGGTGGACTTGTACTCCTCGCGGGTGCGTTGTTGACGTCCTCGAAGGGTTCGTCTGATGCCACCATTGCGCGTCCATTGTGCTCAAGTCGAAGCTCCGGAAAGCGATGAAAATTGATTGAGAGGGATATTTGCTTCTAATAAGACACAAGACATTCGTCTCTTTGGGAGGATACGATTTCGAGATGCGTTTGATAATATACCTTATTTGTCCTGCCTCTCAATCCGGTTTTAAGAAAAAGCCAAATATGAGATGGAATTTTACCTTAAGGGCCACTTGCGGAGCGTCGTAGTAATGATGGTGAGTACCTGTCATCTTCTCCTTGACGTGTGACACCTTCGAATTGTGAATTCGTTAGAAAAGTCTAGAAAACGTCGCTTATAGTCGCGTGGAGTAAATAACAATTAAAACAGACATTTATGTGGTGATTTAAACTGGAGCTTTTCAGGGATCTTCATTATTTTACGTAATTCACGAATCTGCCTTAATCGTGTGAAATCTGTATTCAACCTGTTGTGCTTTTGACATTATTTTCCGGTGATGAGCTGCCAAGTCAAACAAACAAATAAAAAATAAAAAATCACTTCCAAAGCACGGTTTGTTTTTAATGAATGCATACAACCGCGACTCATTCATTTTGTCTCCTCTTGAAATGGAAATATAAGTGAGGTGTAAATATAGAATTCATTGACGAGGACAAAATGGACGAAAAATAACACCGGGCTTCCTATATTAGCCTCCTGTCAGCCACCATTGCGCCAGGCCGAGATAAAACGTTGAGACATGACAATTTCAATGAACGATCTGGATATATTTCTAGTCATAGAAAATAAAAGGTCTATTTTCAGACAAGTGGCCGCTCCCTTTTTAGTGATGTATTGTGAGCAAATAGACACACATCTGGCATGGACACGCCCAGAATCCTTTCAGAGATTCACTCGCAAAAAGCATCCTCAAATATAGAACTGTAATATGTGCCGCTCTTATTGTTCATGCGGCGGTTTTGTGTTGATTCTAGGACTTGTTTAGAATTGTTAATGGTTTGAAAAACCACTTGTACGTGTCGTTTTACTGCGTTGAACGACATGTGGTTTCCGGGCCTGGTTTGGACCTCTGTGTTTGCCACTAATTGTTGGCTTCAAAGCCTCAGTTGGTTTTATGACTTGGTTGTAAGGAGAAGGTTACAAAAGGGCAGAGATGGTGGCAATAAAGTGCAAGCTTGGGATCACCATTAGCATCCACGAGTACCTGTGGCCAAGTAAACGGCACGCTGTTTTAAAAACAGCTCACATGATGTTACATTCCTGGGAGTTATAGAAATAAAGTGTTGCATATTGATGTTGCTGTATATTTAGACTATATTGTTTGTGTTTAGAATTGTACTGATTATATTATATTTTATGTCCTTATGTTATTTATATAATTGTATTTTTTCTCATATTATTGTCAGGTGCATCGACAAGTGGTCGGGGTGGATGAGGGGCGCTGAGCTTTCTCTCTTCTTTTTTTTCCCCAATGACACTTCAAGAAAAAAAATCACTACAACCAAGGTGTTCAGTGAGACAGGCAGGAGAGTACTTGTGTGTCTGCTGGTAGGACAGAGGAGGAGAAGGGTTGGTGGTGGAAACTTAAGGTGCAGAAAAGCATGGAATGAAAGTTTCTAAGAAGAAGTGAGACACTGGGAGGAATGGGGAGAGAAAACAAGAATATGCGGAGATGCTGCTTAGGGAAATTGTGAAGGTTGCGAAAGGCATATGATGACATGTATGCTAGGTTGCCCAGTTAAATAGAAGAGAAAGATCTTTTCAGGTTGTGTAAGCATGAGTCTGTATGGGTGAAAATTCCAGGGCCAATTTTATGTGCCAATCCAGCTCCGGGTGTAGGTGTGATTGAGGGGTTTAAGGTAGAGGTGGGGTTGCCTCAGGGATCAGCTCTGATCCCCTTTCTTTTTGCAATGGTGATGGATAAGCTGATAGATGAGCTTAGACTGAAATCCCCGTGGATCATGATGTTCGCAGATGACTGTGATCTGCATTGAAAGCAGCAATCAGGTGGAGGAACATTTAGATAGGTGGAGGCATGTGCTGGAAAGAGGGGGATTGAAGTGGATGAATTGTGTGTGTGTGGGGGGGGGTCTATCCCACTGAGGGGTGCACATGTGTGTGTGACAATCATTGGGTCTTTACTTTTTTACATTTGCAGCCGATGGATTTGTTCAAGGTCAAGATATTTTCCTGGGAAGAAACAGACATGACAAGACAAGGAGTAAAATACACAATTATAAGAGTTTTTTTTTTTTTTTTTTTTTTTTTGGAGGGGGGCAAACAAACAACATACAATGGAGCATATGGAGCACATACTGTCAGAAGAATTATTATCATGCATGATATGATCTGGCACAAGCCAACTAATCACCCTGCATTTTCTTTTTGTGCTGCAGCTCCCTAATCCAACTGAGCCACTCTCGACTTAAATGATCAGGATGACAAAATGGCCCAGTTGCTGGTACCGCCTGGTCCTGACAGCTTCCGCCCCTTTGTCCCGGAGTCTCTGGCTGCCATTGAAAGGTACATCGCCGAAGAGGAGGCCCGGAGACCTCGGGCAGATCGCCGCAGCGACTGCGATGATGAAAATGGGCCAAAGCCCAACAGTGACTTGGAGGCAGGAAAATCGCTTCCTTTCATCTACGGTGACATCCCACCAGGTTTGGTGTCTACTCCTCTGGAGGATTTGGACAGCTATTACAGCAATCAGAAGGTCTGTTTGAATCGATCTTTCAATTTTCCAAGCAGACAGTTGCTGTTGAGGAGGTAGATGATGGATGTAGTATTGTTCTGGTAGCACACCGTTGTTCACTACTTTTTAAGAGGAATTATGGGATACACTGAGGGTACAACACAGAGTTTAAGCATGAAAAGAAATCTGAAGGTAATACAAGGGTGTGAAGAATACTATCCTAAAGGTGACACAAGTCCTCAAATAGAAGAATATTAGATTCATAAATGTGGTGTCCCGGTCTACCGAGTTTTGGGACAATAGTCAAATAACACAAAGATTACATTAAAGGGGAACTCAAGCGTGTTTTGTACTGTATTGTGACAGATTACATGTTTTCTGGGTTTGGTCACACGTTGGTAATGTGAGCCAGAGGGCACTTTGACAATCAATTTCAGTCTATAGCAGAGGGCAGTAGAATGTCAAAATGTTTGCTTCTGAGATGGATGAAAACGTGTGGGTGGATTGATCTGCTAAAAGGGAGGGTGAAGCGAGGATGGTTGATTTTTCACTAAAAAAAGCTTGCATTTTTTATTTTATACATTCATTTTGGAGAACTAATGAAACTACGAATGGCTTTAAAAACGCCCACTTTTAATGACTACTTGGGCCACGCACCACTCCCCTCCATGTCTGGTTGATGACATCATCGAAGGAAGAGATCACAATTTCCCCATTGAAAATCATTGTAAAGACTATCGCTTAAAATGTACAAAGCAGTTATCAATCTGAATTGTTCATATGTCGTAATATATTCAAGTGATAAGGGGAAGGGTTCGTTTGACTTGCATTTCCCCTGAATTCCACGTATGGGGTACCACCTCCGCTGCCTATCCGAAAAGGAGGCGCTTTAAACGGCCAGACAGAAAAGCCATTGCAGAGTAGAAAGGCGTTACGTCAGCCCTCCGAAATTGAGTTAGTTACTAAATGAGCTTCTGTTTGTGTGGAAAGTCAGGTTTGCTCCAGGTTTTGAATGAACAAACCTTTATTAAATCAGTCCCTGAGGCTGCTGTTTAGTCTCATTACAAGCACATTCACACTTACGGTTGGCTACATTGTTAATAATGTCTTGTCTACTTTTTGTCTCCTTTTCAGACTTTCATAGTATTGAATCGTGGGAAGGCAATCTTCCGTTTCAACGCCACTCCTGCCTTATACATCTTAAGTCCCTTCAACCCGCTTAGGAGGATAGCTATTCGAGTTTTAGTACACTCATATCCTTTTAAAGTGTGTTATTGACAGAGCCTCATATGGACTGAAGCGTTTATCAGACAAAATGAGATTCAGATGTTCTCAATGTCATTCTGTGAGTGGCTCGAGCAGAGTAGGATTTTACAACCACTGTGCATTTAAATGCAAGTGATGAGCAGATCTCTATCTGTGATATGATTTACTTAAATCAGATTTATTACACTTTAAAGAGAGCTTACACTGTGCTTATGTTTTTTTTGGCGGGGGGGGGGGGTTAATTGAGGAATGAGTTCTCCATTGTGTTCCTTAATTCTTGTGTTTCAACGATGTTCAGCGTGTTGATCATGTTCACCATTCTAACCAACTGTGCTTTCATGACTCTAAGTAACCCTCCGGAATGGGCCAAGAATGTAGAGTAAGTACCTTTACCCTCTTTTCAATTGAGTCATTGCCTCTCTAAAACTAAGATAATGGGGTCTATTTTTGTAGACAGGCGCACATGCACTTGGCACAAAAACTGGTGCAGGTCTCGTTCACCATGTTTGGAAATCAGGCAGACCGCGGTCTGGGCATTGCCTCTCTGGGCATTCCAGCAGACATTTTCGATTACAACCCCCAGTGCACCAGCAACAGTGACAATTTAGTGACAGAAATTAGACTAGACTTTCGACCACGTGAAACCAGGTCAAAGTTGTGGCGCAGGTGGTGTAACACGATGAATCTGTGCTCCGGTAGTTTGTGTGGTGGATGTTTTTGTATTTCATTAATAAATATGACATTGGGTGCATCAAGCCCTCAGAATAATTATAGAAATCAATTCATGGGATGCATATTTATATTTAATCTATTTTTAAAAGCACATCCCTGATCATGGCACAACTTCTTGCAGTTCCTTGCAAGCGTACCTTATGCACACCCTTCCTCTGCATTTTTATATGCTCACTTTTTTAAGCACTCTACTTGTGGCCCTCGCTTTACCTTATTGCTTTGGTCATCATGGTAACAAAAACTTGATCACATACAACATAAACATGACATTTGGCTAGTGCAATCTATTTTTAATATACTATTTGTCGTTGTTCCTTATTTGCCAGGTACACATTCACAGGAATTTACACTTTTGAGTCCCTCATAAAGATCCTGGCCAGAGGCTTCTGCGTGGGGAAGTTCACTTTTCTGCGCGACCCTTGGAATTGGCTGGACTTTAGTGTGATACTTATGGCGTAAGTTTCTGGTACACTTACACTTTTTCTGCTAATCACTGTGGATGATGATCTCCATTGTATCGTTGTAGTTAGAAGAAAAAATGCAGAAAGAGGTCATCTTGATTGTGTCCTAAATGACACAAGCACAGACTGTCTAGTTCTCTGCAAAGATGTTGAAACAGCATTGCCAATTCATTTGTTTTAATTTTACACTGAAGACATTTTGGTTTCAGATCAAAAGATGAATAGGAGACAAAAAAATCAGAAGTCCAATTTTTATTTCACTAGATTTCTATTATTTGGAGTTCATCCTTACCAAAAAATGTCTTCCCCAATGTTTTGTGTAGCTGTACGGATTAAGATACTGAAATTCAAATCCCGTATGAAAATTGGGGAAATAATAGATGTCAAATATCTGAATCAAATGATTGTCCAAAATGCCTTTACCAACTCATGAGGCTGAGATGCATTTGACACCATTCTTTGTGCAGCTGCACTGCCAGTTGTTTCAATCTCCATTACAATACCATTTAGGAACTGAATTAGCTCCTCATAATTCATGGAATCAAAGACAGGAACTGGCTCAGAACCATGAATACCCAATGTGCACCCATAGACATTGGAACAAGTGCTGTGAAGCTCTCGCATGTCTCTGGTCTGATATTCTGCTCATGCCCTAAAGTCCTGGACCATTGAATAGTCACATGTAGTCATTCAATAGTCACGCTGCTTCTTCCAACATCTTGATGGATTTATTTACTCCGAGCTCCTTTTTGTACAGAATATTCACTCATCTTGAAACTGCTAAATCACGCCTCAAGTATTATATGTTTTTATTATTGTTGTTTTTGCCTCCCCAAAGGGTTGCTTCTTTGAGAGCGGAGTTTTCTTTTCTGAAATGCCTGTATGTGTTTGTGCTCCTTCTCGAGGGATGCTATGTGATAACTGTGCATTTAATTCTGCAGGTATATAACAGAGTTTGTAAACCTAGGCAATGTTTCAGCTCTGCGCACATTCAGAGTATTGAGAGCTTTGAAAACTATCTCAGTGATACCAGGTAAGGCTGCCCTTGTTTATCCTCCTGTGTGTGACCATTTGCCGCTCCCTCTCCTCCCCCCCCCCCCCCTGTTTGTTTTTTATGCTTTGGGCGTGGGTGTCTGTTTTGTGTGCGCGTGAACGTGTGCATCCCGAAAACACCTTGCAACTCCCCGAACCCCCTCCCCTGCCTCGCTACCTCCTCCCTTACAGATATGTCACAGAGTTTGTGGACCTGGGCAATGTATCAGCACTGCGAACCTTCAGGGTTCTGCGGGCCCTGAAAACTATATCAGTCATCCCAGGTGAGCGCACCATCAAGGCCAAAAGGGCTGATGAAATGCTCACTGCTAAGTGGCGTTTTTGGCAACATCAACTCACTTCTGAGCTCATCTTCATTGCAGCCAAGCCTGGCGGCATCGTTTTGCCATCCTTCATGTTTAAAAAAAAAAGCTGGAATCTGGCTCCAATCGGAACAGATTGAAAGGATTCCTAGCTTTGAGACACGTAGTAAGGCAGAACGCTTCCTATGAAATTTATTCTTGCCTTGGGAGCCACCTGTGGATTTTGTGCTTTTTCCTTTGTGCATGAGACATTGCAAAGGAAGATTTTCTGGTGGCAAACTAATGTGTGTGTGTTTATGTATGTATGTGTGTCAAGTGCGTAATTGCAATTTGAGGCATGTTATGTTCTTTCATGAGGAGTCGTTCAAAGCACTTTTCATTGCACAATGCAAAAATACAAGTAAAGGTAATTACATATTTTTACATCCACAGCCATGCCGACCCCCCCCCCCCAAAAAAAGTACTGCATTAGTTTGTGGATTTGAATTTTTTTATAGCATTTATAAGCTTTTGCAATGTTACAGTAATTTTGCTTTCAGAATTCATTTTTGAAGAGGAGAATTTATCCCAAATTTTTATTTTTGCAAACTAAAGTTTTCCATGGTGGGTTTTTGTGCCCAATTTGCATATTGATAAGCCAATTAATTACATATTTCAAATATGACTTAATTTATTATATTTTGAAAGACAGTGTTAATGTGAAACAGTACTTGTTGTCGTGAAGAGGGACCAAATTACTTTCTTAACGCCCCCCCCAAGAGTATTTGGGGATCCACTGTATATAATGCATTTGATTCTAAATTCAAATATTGAGTCATATTTTTGGTGGGGGGTTAGAGGGGTGATACCCCCACACCCCTACCACCACTATTGACAAAAGCGTCTGTTGGCAATCAATAATAGATGAAACTGGATGTTTAAGGTGCATATTGCTGAGGTGCAGGGGGCATCAAACTTTGAGAAAGCACTGCCCAACCCCTGTCGATTAAAAAATAAATAAATCGGTTTGGTGCATGTTCGCCTTGGACGGTGGATGAATGTACGTATACGTCACGGGTATTAAACTCAAGGCCCGGGGTCCAGATCTGGCTCGCCACATCTTTTTTATGCGGTCCACTCATATCCACTTATGAGCAAATATGTTTCTTGCTAAAATACCCCAAATTGTCTTTATTCTGAAAAATGTTGAGGTGATGCAAAAATTTTCCCTCTTTTAAATTAAATGTAATATTCTTTGAACAGCTCAGTCTGCACCAGCCTCCTCCCCCATACCGTAATTTTCAAGTGGCCCAAAAACAGTTGTCCGTCCCGGGCATCAAGCTTCAAGTGTGCTTTGCACTCATGCCACTGATTCACATCAGTGACTAAACCATCGCCTTTCATGGATTCTTGTTTTATCTGTGATAAACAGTGACCTGAATCAGCGTGTTTTTGATATGACTGTCCAGGAGTTCATGCATACATATGCCTCAATCTGGCTGCTTGTTATATGAAAAGCTTTTGTTGGACATTTCTCTTTACAAGTTTGTGACAGGTAGTAATAATTGCTCCTTGTGCCTTGTCCCACAACCCCTTTCCCTGTTTCCCACCCAGGGTTGAAGACAATCGTCGGTGCATTGATCCAGTCAGTTAAAAAGCTGTCGGATGTTATGATCCTGACGGTGTTCTGCCTCAGCGTGTTTGCGCTCATTGGCCTGCAGCTCTTCATGGGCAATCTGAGGCAGAAATGTGTGCGCTTGCCCAATGGCAACGCCACGAACAGCAGCGGCATGGATGCCGCTGAAACCTTTCTTTTCAATAGCAGCCTAGCGGAAGTCAACAACACGTTCCTGAACAGCACAGGGTTCAACTGGACCGAGTACATCAGTGATAACAGTAAGCTAAGTAAAGAGGAACTGACTGATGTCCTGGTGCGGGTTAACGGGGTTCAAATAAGTTTCTGCTCAAGTCATTCAAACTCAGATTGTCCTTCCTTAGAGAAAAGCAACCTTCACAAATGCCAAACAGTATCAGACAAAACAGCGTTTTGAAATCTTTCTGAGCCAAGGCAAATTTTACGTTAATAAAATATCACAGCCAACGAAAATGTAGAAATAACTAAAACAATGATGCAGATCTCGTCCCAATTCATTCACACATTAACTAAGTGTGAAATGTTAGCCTGTTAAGATAAACTATTTTTCTTTTGTCTGAATAAGTGAATGTTAGCCTGTTAAGATAAACTATTTTTCTTTTGTCTGAATAAGTGATACACAGATTAATTATACTATAAACAGAATTATATTGTCCATTACATCATAAACAGATCCTCGAGTAAGCTTTATTAAAGGGAAATTGCCTAAGGAGTTTGTCCTCCACTATTTAGCAAGTTGCAATTTTTACGCATATTAGTAAAGAAGGCTCAAAGTGTGCTAGAGATGGTAGGTCGCTTTTTGTCTGAATGCGTCAAATTGACCTCTGTTTAAAAGTTTCTCGTTTCTTGCCACGGTATAAAACAACAACTGAACTGACGTGGACTCAACACTTGCTGCCTGCGTAATTGTTCACCCCCTAAAGAGTAGCAAAATGAGTATTTCAAATTTCTGGTGTTTTGTCTTTTTTTAGGAAATTACTATTACCTCCCCGGTCGCAGGGATGCACTGCTTTGTGGAAATGGCACCGGGGCTGGGTAAGGACCTTTGCCAAACAAGCTTTTAAACACTTAACATTTGGGAGCCAAACCTGTGATTTTTCACATTCAGATATTTAGCACTCTCAAACTTAATCATTCTGTGACAGGCTTTGTCCAGAAGGCTTTGTTTGTATCAAAGCAGGCCTTAATCCAGACTTTGGATACACAAGTTTTGACACCTTCAGTTGGGCTTTCCTGTCTCTGTTCCGACTCATGACCCAGGACTTCTGGGAAAATCTCTACCAGCAGGTTTTTATCATATGTGGCCCACACCATTGTGATGTATTGTCAAAAGTCTTTGTCATTTCTGATTTTTATCATTATGTTCCACTAGACTTTGCGTGCAGCAGGGAAGCCCTACATGGTCTTCTTCGTTTTGGTGATCTTCCTGGGTTCCTTCTACCTTGTCAATCTGATTTTGGCTGTTGTGGCTATGGCTTATGATGAACAGAACCAGGCCACCATTGAAGAGGCTCAACAAAAAGAGGAGGAGTTCCAGGCCATGCTGGAGCAGCTGAAGAGGCAGCAAGAGGAAGCACTGGCAAGAACAATTTTCGTTTGTTTGTAAAATTGAGACGTGTATGTTGTTGGGAATATATTTGGATTATTGCACTTAATCAACAAGAGAGAAAAAAATTATAGCAGAGTTGAATGATGGTGAATATGCATTTTGGGTGACTGGAACATTGTCTCATTAAAAAAAAAAAAAAAGCTCATTCAATGCGGATTGGGAAAATCCCAAGCCATTCCAAACAAAACCCAAGATATAACAACATTTCATTGTAGTTGGAAATTATAAGTGTTATATTCTGAATTCTATTTTCCAGCTATGCAAGTAACATTTGAAAACAACGCTGAAAGACACAAAGCGTCAACAAATCAGAGACAAAGAAGACAAAGAAGTCTGTCAGGGATATGATGCTACCCAAGTAAAATTAAGAATGTACATTTAACCCAATAAATAACGCCAACATTTTTAGACCAGAGGCTGATTTGATAGTGCTGCCATGATTGCTTTCAACTGACAGGCTTTCGCTTCTTACTCATTTGCGCGAGCCTTTCAGACAGCCACCAGATTGCCATGACGACTGTGTTGTTTTCCCATTGGCTGACAGGTTGCCGCGGCAGCAGCCACGGAGAGTGGCGAATACAGCGGGAGGAGGGGGGCCACCTCTGAGTCCTCCTCTGTGACATCCAAACTCAGTTCAAAAAGTGCAAAAGAGCGACGCAACAGGCGCAAGAAAAGGAAACAGAAGGAGGAAGAGGAGGAAGAGAGGGGAGCATGCAACAAGTTCCGTAAATCTGTAACCGTGGACAGCATCAATAGATCCTTCCACTTTTCGATGGATGCAAACCGACTTTCCTATGAGAAGAGATGCTCCTCACCCAATCAGGTACATTTTTCTTAATAGGCTTTCACGTCAGTGAAAAGTGTTTTTCATTGTTTTTATTTTAGTAGAAAAAAATATTTGAAATTGTTATTATAAAATGATCTCAGCATGCACTAGTTTTGCAGCATCATCTAGCAGCAAAAAAAAAAAAAAAAAAAATCACAAAATTGAGAAACTAAAGTGCGTCAGAGGAGAACTCGGGTTATGCTTTCGATCGTCCCTGCCAACATGGCCACTACGTAGGCTGTCTATTAACTTGATTTAGTCTGTACTGTATGTCTGTGACAACAGCGACACAATGAGTAAATGTGTCCCAGTCTCTGTTGATTGTGCCCCAGCACTCGTAAACAGCAGCAGTCAATTTTGGAATTAACAGACCTTGAATACTATGATATATTTTGAGTGCACTGGACTCCATTTTCTGTCCTGCATAGAAGAGCCAAAGAAGTCCAATTGTATTAATTAAAAAAAAAAAAAAAAGATACACACGCACATGTACACACGCGTATCACTCTCATCCCTGTGCAACTACTTTGACGAGCTCACAGATACTTTCTTTCATAGTCTCTGCTCAGTATACGTGGATCACTCCTCTCCCCACGGAGGAACAGCCAAGCCAGCCTGTTCAGCTTCCGCGGACGAGTACGTGACATGGGCTCAGAAAACGACTTTGCGGACGATGAGCACAGCACCTTTGAGGAGAGCGACAGCCGCCGGGGCTCTCTGTTCTTGCCACATCGCCCCGAGCGTCGCTGCAGTGCCATCAGCCAGACGAGCCTCAGGGTTCCTCGTGTAATGCTTCCTGCAAATGGCAAGATGCATTGCGCCGTGGACTGCAATGGTGTTGTTTCGCTGGTTGGAGGAACATCTGTGACTAACTCTCTTTTGCCTGAGGTGACTCAGTTAATCTTTTATCTCCCAATTTTGGAATTAATTTGCTGTGACTTGACTCAAGTTGGACGGAATTTGCCGATTTTAATTTGCTTGCTTGAAAGACGGACTTTCCTTTGACCTGGTATTCATGAGACTCGACTTGCACCACATGACTCAACAAGTCTTGCTTGTTTACATTTCAACAACAAACTACAAAAACCTGGCAACCTATCAGTATGCCACAGAATTTCACATCATGAGGCTCCTGGCAACTGGCTCGGTTACCTGCCAGTTGATTATAAGCACCGGTGGTTAAGCCAAACTTTCTGGACTGGAATGTGACACCTCTGATTACTTGGGAAAATTGACAACAATCTTGATGGACTTGCACGTTGTACCACGTCATTCTCTTCGGACACTGTGGTCAGTTATTCCATATTCCTTGGACTGTGTGTGTTGTTCTCTAGGGTACCACTACAGACACTGAGGTGAGAAAACGACGCTCAGTTGATTATCTCGATGAACCAGGAAGCAGGCAAAGAGCCATGAGTGTGGCCAGCATCCTCACCAACACCATGGAAGGTCAGCCCCGAGTCCAAACTTCACTCACTCGTCACATCCCTATTGAATATTAAATTACAAAGATCATATTAGCTGCTGTTTTTTTCTGCCAGCCAGTGATTTTTTCCCCCCCACTCCATTTCAATGTCTCCCTTCCAGAGCTTGAAGAGTCAAGACAGAAATTCCCCCCATGCTGGTATCGATTTGCTAACACTTGTTTGATCTGGGATTGTTGCCCTGCCTGGCTTAAAATTAAGGAATTTGTCAACATGGTGGTCATGGACCCCTTTGTGGATCTGACCATCACAATTTGCATCGTCCTCAACACCCTTTTTATGGCCATGGAGCATTACCCAATGACAAAAGAATTCAACAATGTCCTTTCTATTGGAAACCAGGTACCTGCTAATGTTTGAACAACCATCCAAACCCTGTCGGTTGCCTATTGATTAATACAATTATTTTTCTTCTCTTTTTTCCAAATAGGTATTCACTGGCATATTCACAGCAGAGATGTGCCTCAAGGTCATCGCCCTAGATCCTTACTATTACTTCCAAGAGGGCTGGAACATTTTTGATGGCATTATCGTCAGTCTGAGTCTGATGGAGCTAGGTTTGGCCAATGTTGAGGGCCTGTCCGTGCTCAGGTCCTTTCGATTGGTAAGGTCACATTTTATTAAAAAAATAAAAATACAACCAGTCTACGCCATCTAAATGCAGAGTATAAATGATGCTGACTTTTTTTTCCCATCAGCTGAGGGTATTCAAGCTGGCTAAGTCCTGGCCAACTCTGAACATGCTGATCAAGATCATCGGTAACTCAGTGGGTGCTCTGGGCAACTTGACCCTGGTGCTCGCCATCATCGTCTTTATCTTCGCCGTAGTGGGCATGCAGCTTTTCGGCAAGAGCTACAAGGAGTTCTTCTGTAACATAAATGATGATTGTCAGCTACCACGCTGGCACATGCATGATTTCTTCCACTCCTTTCTTATCGTGTTCCGGGTGTTATGTGGAGAGTGGATAGAGACCATGTGGGACTGTATGGAGGTAGCAGGACCGACAATGTGTCTGATTGTCTTCATGATGGTTATGGTCATCGGAAATTTGGTGGTAAGCATCTTCTTTCTTTTTTTTTTTTTTTTTTTTTTTTTTTTTACATCATAATATGTAGTCATGGTTACATAGCAGTGCAGGTGAAAAAAAATGAAATTCATGTGAAACTCTCTATTTGTGGTTAGGCACCGCAGAGAGATGATTAAGCTATGGCACTCAGGCCTCTCATTAATGACAGATAGTTACAGTAATTTATACATCCAGTATTTTATAGTAGCTATATAGTAGTTGAAATCTGATCCAGGCCAATCATTCCTGTCTTCTTTTTGCATGTTCTAGGTTCTAAACCTGTTCTTGGCTCTGCTTCTGAGCTCATTCAGCGCTGAAAACTTGGCAGCAACTGACGACGACAGCGAGATGAATAACTTGCAAATCGCCGTGGGCCGTATCCAGCGCGGCATTGCCTTTTTAAAATCTATTGTCCGGCAGTTCCTCCAGAGCCTGTTCTTTGGTGGGGCTGGGAAGGGCTCCAGCCTGCATGAAGAGATCAAACCCCTAGAAGAACTACAGAGCAACGGCAAAGGCAACTGCATCGGCAATCACACAACGGTGGAAATGTCCAAAGACCCTGGCGGGGTGTACATTTCAGCCGAGGGCAATGGGCGCCCAGGAGGCGGCCTGGTTGTCGGGGGCACGGTGGACGAGGATAGCTCCAAAAAGTACCCCATAGACGATTGTCACTACATGTCGTTTATTCACAACCCAAGCCTGACGGTCACAGTACCTATTGCTGTGGGTGAGTCAGACTTTGAGAACCTTAATACAGAGGACTTAAGCAGCGATTCCTCAGATGTGGAGGGCAGCAAAGAGGTAAGCTTTGACTGCTGTATCTCCGTCTTGATGTTATGATCTTGTATTCTAAAATTGAATGGCAAATGACTCGAACCAAATTTTGCAAATTTTGCACCTGTTCAGATTGTCATCAAAAGTTATGACATGCTTTAATGCTGTACCATTTATCAGCCCCCAGTGGGACAATATGGTAAGAGATCGTATGGTGTGATCATTGTGTTCCTTGTTACAGGTTGGCACAAATCAGATGATGTATTTTGCGACAACAATACTACACACAGGCTTCAGATGAAATGCTAGCTACATCTGAATAGGGCAGTGTGACATTTGGAGGGGTACCGTGGTTTGCACGAGGGGTCACCAGCTGTAGTCAGGATGCAGAGCAACGTCTGTCCATTATTATAGCAGGACTTGAATTGTAACTTTACGGATGACCTCCCCGGCTGATGACTTGGATTCACTTTGAGGATGACTTGAAAAAGTGAAACATCGCAAATCCTGCTAATATAAATGAGAAATCCTTGAAGGGTGATCTCAACTGACTCCCTATGCTGAGGAGAAGCAATCCTACTGACAATCAAATACGCTATCATTATATCCCAGCTCCCATTCCATCCTATTATAAATTCATTCTTAAGTCTTAGAGCGCAAACTATAATGGCTCTTGGTTGAGAATCATTGCGTCCAGCAGGTGGCAGAAAACCTGCCACATAAGACTTTTCCAGTGCAGCTCCACCTATTGGATCTGGGGGCTCTGTGCCCCTCTTAACCTTGGTTTATCTTCTTGCAACCTCAAAACCATCTTGCACTTGGTGTTAACAGGCCTTGAGGATGTCACCCACCACTTTTACCATTATTGTACAGGTGTTTGGACTCTGCAAAACATTGAGAAGATTTATAGTTACAAATGATGTGCGCTGTTTATCTACATTATCTCTTATACAAAAAAGTTCTAACACAATTCTGAGCACAGAGATGAGGTTGAATGCTGGCTTGTGGTGCGAGTGACTTACTATTAACTCCCCCCGTTTGTTATTGCAGCCATATCACAGATGCTCTCAAGGTTTTCAGTGAGAAGAACTGTAAGATCACTTTATTGTATCATAGCACTAACCATGAGGACTGCCAATGTCATTTACGAACAGGCATTTTTTCCCTCATACTTTTAATGGATTGCCCATTTTCGTCCTTTGCCTGGTCTTGCCCTCCTCCGCCCCCACCCACAAACCACTTTCCTTTATTCCCACCTCTACCCCATACAAGTACAAGTACACACTGTAGTTTGTTTAGTAGCCCTTTTATTTTTTACTTGGTCTCCAGCTACCAACTGAAAATTAGGAAGAATTGGAAGCACATAAAAAAAAAAGAAAAAAATCAATTTAATTAATTTTGCTGTTGTTTGACATGGCTCTGATATATGACCCTAATTTCCTGATGTTTGAATTCGTGGATCATATACTTTTTTTTCCACAGGCTGACTCATCTTTTGTCGCGCCTCTGACTAATATTTCGTTTTCAAATATTGAGTTGTCACTGGAATTGAAATAGAAAACCAAGATAGCTTTTCTGCAGTAAAGTCTAAAACTGGGGGATCTGGAGTGATGACCCTCATAGACGTTAGAAGAACCTTAACACTAAATGAGGTTTTGTTTTTAAAAGTAAATTCACTGTAGTTCTCACGAGACAAAATAATCACATTTGTTGTGAATTGCGGCACGATGGACACCCGGTTAGCACATCCGCCTCACAGTGTGGAGGTCGATTTGACAATCTGGCCTTTCTGTGTGGAGTTTATATTTGCTCCCTCATGTTTTCACCAGGAATACATTCACATTCCAGAAACATGCATGGTAGGTTAACTGAAAACTCTAAATTTTCTGTAGAACCGCCAATGCAAGAATGTGAGTATGAATGTTTTTCTACAGTGCCTCTGCGATTAGCTGGAGACCAGTCAGAGTCCACCATGCCTCTCACCCAAAGAATACTGGGATTGGCTCCAGCATGCCCACAACGCTAGTAAGGATAGCGGTTCAAAAAATAAATAAATGAATTAATAAAAAATCAATTAACAAAACATACGTAAGTACATAGATTACTTTGTTTCGGAGTCATAAATCAGGGTCATAAATCAAGGTGCACATTCTTGTTTAATTTACTTTTTGATCCCTGAAATACGATGTCATTCCTATGACCTGTGACCTATGATAATGGAATGAGGGAAAAAACATTCCATTAGTAGTTCATATGTCTTTTTTCTTTTGCTTTGTAACATATGTTGTAGGGAATTGTTAAATCGTATAAATAATCTGAATAAACACCCCTTTGGAATAGGGATCCTCCCGTGACAGAGGTACAAAATGTAGTATAACATGCCAAGCTAACCTGGTACAGATAAACGCCTTTCCAGACATCAGCACACAGAATCCATAAGCCATCAAGGCAAAATGAGTCCCAATGTAGCGTAAGGCAGCATCCTTTCAGAAATCAATGCACACGTGAGCAGCATGCTTCCATCATTGCCATGTCCTATTAGCTGGGTCCCACTACAATCAGGGCTGCTGCACTGTGTAGGATGACATGTTTCGAAACTTCACACAGCAAATGAAAGTCACTTGCTTGCAATACTCGGTTTCCCCCTGTCAAAAACTCCAAGACTGACATGTTTCACATTGCCCACGTGCTATAGCCGCTATACATTTACTCATGTCATGTTATGCCGCATAAGTGTGGAAAAAGTAAAACACTAGACCACATGCTGTCTTATAAACAGTGCACAGTGCTGGTTTTTGCTGGTAAGCTAATGTGGCCATCTATTGACTTCAACACAACAGAATTAAGCTTAAACACTGCTTTCAAGGAATGGAAATATTGTATTTTCATGTCACTGAGGAAGATTGGTAATCAGAACTTTTGGTGGGTGGGGTTTGCAGTCAAAGTACCTTTTTTTTGGGGGGGGGGGGGGATATCCAAGCAGATAGACTGAATTCAAATTGAGCAGGGTTGTTAATTCCTCAGTAGACGTGAAAATACCGCACATGTTGCTTGGTACGATTTCAGGCTTGAACTGATGATGCACTGGAATACTGCATGCACTCTTCCTCGAAGTGAGGTCGCATCAAACGTACCCACAGTTGCATTACAGTAACGTCCAACTCTCCATGTCATGTGTTGCTATATGATATGATTCGAGCTTTCACATGGATGTCTTGAGAAAGCCTGTAGGTACATTTGATCACATTTGCATGTAATGACAGAGAGGTGGATGTTTAAAAGTAGTCCTACTCTGTTCTGACAGTGCTTACTCTGAGAGGAAAAACAACAGTAACCACTGAAGGACATGTGGTCCTGGAACAACTCAACATTTGCAATATAACGCTGTGCACATTTTCTTGTCCGTACAGAAACTCGACACGGAGCCCCAACATCTTAGCTCTTCGGAAGGGAGCACTGTTGATATTTGCCCTCCAGGAGACGGGGTCGATTCGGTGGAACTGGAGCCGGAGGAGTCAATGGACCCGGAGGCCTGCTTTACCGAGGGTGAGATTACTACAAGTATGATGGATAAGGAAAAGTGGGACGGGACTGCTCACGTGATCGGTTAAACTCACATCTGAGTGACAGTGAATACAAATGCTCATCAGGTTAGAAAAAAAAAAATGGAGTCTGTATTCATCTATCTTAATAATTTAACATGGCATTTTGTCTAACTGGGCTGCAATTTGTAATGTGCAAAAATTCAAATTATAGACAGTCTATTCTTCCCATACTTAAGCTATTTTAAAACATTTAAAAAAAATTTGATATTCGCGTCAGGGCTCAGGCCCGAGTCCCTGAATAGAAAAGTCACCTCCCGCATTGCCTGATGTTCCCCTACACCTCCAAACCACACACACTACATACGTATATGTGCAACTGTTCAATGCTACTTATACAGAATTTGCAAGCTCAGATGTGAGGATCTAACTTGTGCTGTTATAATTATACTTTCATGTTACATGCACAACAGCATAGAGTGGGATGCGTTGTGGTCGCTAACAATTCATTTCCGTGGTCTGTTTCATTTATGTTTGTCTCCACAATTGCAGGATGTGTAAGCAGATTTCAGTGCTGCCAGGTCAATGAGGAAGCAGACAGGTTTAAGAGTTGGTGGACACTCAGGAAGACCTGTTTCGTAATCGTAGAGCACAACTGGTTTGAATCCTTTATTATTTTTATGATCCTGCTCAGCAGTGGTGCACTGGTGAGTTGAAATACAGCTTCATTCACTCAAAGTCCAGTCACCCCCCCCCATTGGAATGTATCATTTTTGTACTTCTTTGCTCAGGCTTTTGAGGACGTTTATATTGAGCAGAGGAGGACCATCAAAACCATGCTGGAGTATGCTGACAAGGTCTTTACTTATGTCTTCATTCTGGAGATGCTGTTGAAGTGGGTGGCCTATGGTTTTGTCAAGTACTTCACCAATGCCTGGTGCTGGCTCGACTTCCTCATTGTTGACGTATGTACACTGCTCTTTGGTTGAAGTTTGGCTTATTCCTTCTACATTTTTTAGAGCCTAAGGTAGTCAACGTGCTGGACATTTGGATGCCTGACTCCGATAAAAGCTCCAAAGATAGATGTCACATTTCAAGTTTGCCATGTCCTCTCAGGTTTCCCTCGTCAGCCTTGTGGCCAATGCTCTGGGTTACTCCGAGCTCACCGCCATCAAATCGTTAAGGACACTGCGAGCCCTCCGGCCACTGCGAGCCCTATCTCGGTTCGAGGGCATGAGGGTGAGACTTCCTTTGAATCCGACCTCTGTCAAGTCGCAAAGAAATGTTAACATGTTAAGTTCTCCATTAGATATCTTGGGCAACGCTGTTTTCTTTACCAGTCATTGTGCAGCAATACATGACTACGTATATATTTTTGATTATGTACAATGTGTAATTTTGAATTTAACTGCATGTTCTCCTGTACTTCTTCTATCTGCATGTTTCTTTTTACATCGTGTTGATGGATTTGCAGACATCGCTTCTTGACGCTGCTCATTTGGTGCCTTGTAAATGTGACCTGTAATCTTTTTCTTTGTTGTGTGTCTTTTTTCATTTACAGTCAGACAAAATGTTGTGACCTCATCCTGCCTCTAAGGTTTTTTTCTGTTTTGCTTTTTTTCCTATGAAATTGTTAACTTTACTGAATCAACCTTCACCTTCTTAACGGTCTTGTTAGTAAAAGCTTTTTGTGTGCAGACGTCAATAAATGTAGTCTTTGTGTAATGTAAAAATAGTCAAGTGATTAGATGATTGTAATATCCACTTATCCAAAATCAAGGGGGGTAAGCACAGCCTCTCCATCCGAGCAACAAGAAGGTTCTGAGTTTGATTGTATTTTGAACCTGTCCAGGTTGTGGTGAACGCGCTACTGGGGGCCATCCCCTCCATCATGAATGTGCTGCTGGTCTGCCTCATCTTTTGGCTCATCTTCAGCATCATGGGGGTCAACCTGTTCGCAGGGAAGTACTACTACTGCGTCAACACCACCACTGACGATGTCTTCCCCATCGAGGTGGTCAACAACAAGTCCGACTGTCTGAATCTGGTCAACGAAAGCGCCCGGTGGAAGAACGTCAAAATCAATTTTGACAACGTCGGTGCTGGCTATTTGGCGTTGTTGCAAGTGGTGAGGTGTTCAAAAAGTCCCAGCATGCATTTTTATCTGTCATTCAACGTTACAGGTTGGTGGTAATAGAGACCAAACAGTACGTTACTGTTGGAAGTTAGTACTTTCCTTCAAAGGGAAAATGATTCACATTGTTCTGCATATGCAAAGAATGGAGCATGGTGAAAGGCAATGACTGACCTAATGTCATCTGTTGTTAGGCAACATTTAAGGGCTGGATGGACATTATGTATGCAGCTGTGGATTCTCGCAATGTAAGTTTCATCCAAATTATAGAATTATATTTTACAGAATAATTTCTCAATGGATTTGTACAATTTACAAACACCAGTGACATTTTTGTTCTTTCTGTCGGCATTGCTCCAGCTGGAGGATCAGCCCCAATATGAAGTCAACTTGTACATGTACCTGTACTTTGTCATCTTCATCATCTTTGGTTCCTTTTTTACCCTCAACCTCTTCATCGGCGTTATCATCGACAACTTCAACCAACAGAAGAAAAAGATAAGTCATCTTCTTTGGGGAAATGTCTCTTGAGCTGCCCAGATATTTTATGTCTGTGGTGATGACAATCTTTTGTTGTGTTTTCCTATACTTTGGAGGGCAAGATATCTTCATGACGGAGGAACAGAAGAAATATTACAATGCAATGAAAAAGTTGGGCTCCAAGAAGCCGCAAAAACCAATTCCTCGACCCGCTGTAGGTTTTGGTCACACCGTTGGACATTCTCCTCCTGCGCTCTGATGATCATGTCGATTCTAATCCATTGTTTCTGTTTCTTGTCTGCTTTGTCTCTCAGAATGCTTTTCAAGGCTGCGTGTTTGATTGCATAACCAAGCAAGCGTTTGACATTGTTATAATGATCCTCATCTGCCTTAACATGGTGACCATGATGGTGGAGACTGACGACCAGACCCCAGACATGGACAACATCCTTTACTGGATCAACCTGGTCTTCATTGTGCTCTTCACAGGGGAGTGCATACTAAAGATGATCTCCTTGCGTCACTATTATTTCACCATAGGTTGGAATATATTTGATTTTGTGGTGGTGATCCTGTCAATTGTAGGTAAGGACAGCACTGTTGGTACATTTTGTCCCCGGACTGGGTTGTATTCAAATCCGCTAATTGGATGTATTTTACTTTTGCAGGTATGTTTTTGTCAGAAGTGATCGAGAAATACTTTGTGTCCCCGACATTATTCCGAGTGATCCGTCTGGCCAGGATCGGCCGCATTCTCCGTCTCATCAAGGGTGCCAAGGGCATTCGGACTCTCCTCTTCGCCCTGATGATGTCACTTCCTGCCCTTTTTAACATCGGTCTCCTCTTGTTCTTGGTCATGTTCATCTACGCAATTTTTGGCATGTCCAACTTTGCCTACGTCAAGCGGGAGTCTGGAATCGACGACATGTTTAATTTCGAGACTTTTGGGAATAGTATGATCTGCTTGTTCCAGATCACTACCTCAGCTGGGTGGGATGGTCTGCTGGCACCCATCTTGAACAAGCGGGAACCCGACTGCGATAGTCAAATGGAGCACCCGGGCAACAACTACAAAGGCAACTGTGGCAACCCATCAGTGGGTATCTTCTTTTTCGTCAGCTACATCATCATTTGCTTCCTTATCGTGGTCAACATGTACATCGCCGTCATCCTGGAGAACTTCAGCGTGGCCACGGAAGAGAGCGCCGAGCCACTGAGCGAAGACGACTTTGAGATGTTCTACGAAGTGTGGGAGCGTTTTGACCCGGACGCCACGCAGTTCGTGGAGTACAGCAAACTCTCGGACTTTGCCGACGCTCTCGACCCTCCGTTGCGTATCCCCAAGCCCAACATGATTCAGCTCATCTCCATGGACTTGCCGATGGTCAGCGGCGAGCGCATCCACTGCCTGGACATCCTGTTTGCTTTCACTAAGCGAGTACTCGGGGAAGGCGGTGAGATGGATGTGTTGCGCGGACAGATGGAGGAACGCTTTATGGCATCGAATCCTTCAAAGGTGTCGTACGAGCCAATCACCACCACTCTCCGCCGCAAGCAGGAAGAAACGTCCTCCATCATCATCCAGAGAGCTTTCCGCCGCTACATGATTTGCACGGCCATGAAGAAGGCCTCGGCCCTCTACAAAGAGCAGCTCAAAGAGGGCTTACGTGACCCTGACAAGGACGTGATGGTCATCAGCAAATTCAATGAGATCTCCACCTCGGACAAAACTGACATGACCCCATCCACAGCTTCCCCTCCCTCTTATAACAGTGTGACAAAATCTGACAAAGACAAATATGAGAAAGAAAACTGTGATAAGAAAAAAGACTTCTTGAACGAGGGAAAGAAATAGATAACACACCCCCTCCCCCATTGTGGCGTGCTTGTACGTTTGATTGCTACGAGTTGACGAATGCCCCGAGTAGAGGAGGGCAAGTATGTTGTGTGTACAGTGAATCCACAAGGACATCTGGAGGGATCAAATCATCCAGAAGACACTGCCAGACTGAAAAGATTTGTGCAAACACTTGTGATTTTATGTTTGGTTGTTTTGTTAACTGACACACCTCTGTGCACTATTAAGTTGTCTGTAGTAAGTGCTGCTGCTATAAATACATGATTCATTTAAAAAAATGTCTGTAAAACTCAAAACTACTCTGCTTTTTTTCTTCTCTTGGTTGGGCAGGAGATAAAGTCCAAAGACAAGGTCTCATTTAGCGTTTGTGGTTCCCCTCCTTGCCACTTTGAACTGTGCCTGTCTGTCAAGTGTTGAAGATGTATGAGCTGATGAAGCCCACCAAACAGCACTTTGCCTGCCTGCCCAAGTTTGAAGGACATACAGCCAATACAGACAGCTAATTGAGTAGTTCCACAATAACCCAAGGAGGTCAGAAAATATATCAAAAGACCTTTGAGATGGATGATCCTTCGGTTGGACTAGTTTTATAGGTCATGAATTATGAGCCTACTGTAACACAGCAAGTAAGTAACTGTAGTGTATAACTAGCATCCCGGTTTCTCGAGGCGATACAATTAAGCAAAAGGGGAAAATTGTCAAAAAAAAAAAAGTTGTGTTTCTATGCATCTATTTTGATGGAGATACTCCACGCTGAACACTTTCAATAACACTGCGGCTCAGTCAGCAACACAGTAACATAACTGCTGTTGTTGACAAGCTAGCAATCGTTTGTCACGTTCATCAATACTTGCGTTACTCAAACTTTATTGAGCATCTATTTTACAGGCTGTGAGAGATTTTCACATGTTTTCACAGCACACCACCAAACAAAGATAAAGCAAAAACTGGAGACACAGGTTTGCTATCTTGTGGAAGACCATTTCACTGCTCTGCTCTGCCTCTTACCGTACTGTACGTACCTTTCCCTTCCCGACTTTATTTCAAGAGTTACAATGCAATTCAAACTTCTTCCTGTCATTGCGCACGACTTAGAGAAACTGAATGCAAGCAGAACAAATGAGCTCCATGATGTGGCCCTCATCTTTGTCATGAAAACTTGACAAGGAGCTTGCGGGAATTTGCAAAAAAAATCCCACTTTTCATTTTTAAAGAATTTCTCTCAACAATACAAAGGAACACATCTGTATTGTATTGCAAAGTTCATCTAATTCCGTCCATTTTCTACTGCTTAGCCTGATACAAAAGAGCTGGAGCCTATCCCAGATGACTTTGGGCAAGAGGTCCATCACATGCACTTAAGTAAGTTTTATTGTGTGGTACTGTCATTTGTGTGTGTGCGTGCGTGCCTGAGTGGAACTGGGATGGTGTGTGCCTGGGATGAAGAGGGTGAGATACTTCCATCCATTTTCTTTACCGTTCATCCTGTTCAGGGTCATGGAAAGTTGGAGTTATCCCATCTGAGATGACATGGTGAAAGCCAGGGTAGTGGATTTCAATCAATTACAGGTCAAATAGAGACATTGATGTAAACATTTTAGTAATGACCAAGTTTACTTATTTTTGTCATGCATATGATAAAAGCACAGCAATTACTATCTATAGGTACAAACCATTCATTAGCCATCTCCGATCGCACGTGTGGTGTTTTAGTGAACTGCTTGCAGGAACGACTACTGTCTGCACTCATGGTCTTATTACTGTTTCAATGCCAAACAAATAAATAAAATTACATATTTTTTCCTAAATTTTGTCTTTTTAAAATTATTTTCATTTGAGTTTTCTGTTGTTGGTGCTTCTGCAGCTTCAATCAACAACACTTTCATTAATTTGACACGTGATTTTAAACAATACACTTAACTAACCAAAAGCTACATTTTCCCATGCCACATACAGCTAGATACATATTATTTTGTTTTTTCTTCTTCTATAGCAGAGGTTTTCAACTGTTTTTGTCCAAGGGACCACCATAATAACCAAGAAGAAACTTGAGGATCACTGCTTTGGCAGAATAGTTTTTCATTTTGCGCCAAAGGAAGATAAACCTATACAAGATATTTATTTGCATCTATTTGGGGGAATCTCAGCTACATTTGACATAATTTGGATGGGCAAATAATTCACAGAATTAGCTGGAAAATAAATCAAATCAAGATAAGAAATCGATTTTATTTTTCAAAAACATTACAATTATTTTCCATTTCCAATTTTGCAGACCACCTGGAATACCGCCACGGACCACTAGAGATCCACGGACCACCGGTTGACCCCTGATGCAAGGGACTCACGTGCTCTATATAGGGTCTGAGGGATTATTGCTCGGTTGAAGCAAATCTTTTTGGGTAAATTTTAAGGAATGCAATACCCAAGCGCTGAAATTTGAATGCATAGCCAATTATAATAGCTTGTTTCAAAAGTATCTGTTGTCTAAATACGGTGCATTAGTCGTACTTGTAAATATATGAAATTGAAGAATTAATTATGAAGACAAGAAGATGACAACAGGGTCCGTATAGGAAGGAGAAGGCGAAATGACCATCACCCTTCACCTGCTCTCTCCCTTCTAGTTGCCTGGCAACCATCACAGACCCCACCCCATGCTGCATTGAAATCAGCCTCCCCTGATTTCTTGTTTGGCAAGAATGCTTTACAAAACCATTTAATGTGATAGTGCCCCCGAGGCAAGGACATTGCATATAAAGCTGCCAGAGGGTCATAAACAGACCTATCATCCAAAAGTGTAGAAATACAGATCGTGTGTGGCAGAAGGGAGGAACAATGTTTATTCCATGACAGCAGAAGCAACAACAACAGACAATAACACCCCACCCCTAAATATAGGCCTGCTGGGTGAGAGGCCTGGTACTCGGGTAAAAAGTACAAATACTGATTCAACTCCTCGGAGTAAATATTGTTTACTATTTTTTAAGTACTTACTGAAATCGTTTTAAAATGTTTTTTATTCAGAAAATACAAAAAGATGGTTTGAAAATAAAAACAAACTCCACGCCAGTAGGCGGCGTCAATTCATATTATATCATGGTTGTCAACCGCCACTAAACCCAGAAGAAAAACTACGATGCGCATGCGCACCAGTGTGCTTTCGGCGAAAATATTATGAGGAAATGCGGAGGCGTAGGATTCGTCTATCTACATATTTTTAAGATGCTACACCTCTTTGTAGTTTCAAATTATTTTACAACTGTTGCGATTTAGTCTTTAACTCGTTTTCAAGCTAGCCACTCAGCTGTCGCTTTTTCTTGTCATCAACTTCTTTTGTCTGGAGGCCCAAATGTTCACTGACTGTACCTCGGATAAAATGTCACTACGTTTTTGATATCTTTCTCCTTTAGTTCATTAATGAAATATGACATGGCTTATTTATTTCCACCTCCGACATTTTTAAACCAAAATAATTATTAACCTCGGACATGACTCATGGCGTCCTCCAAAGCCGATACCGGAGTAAGCAATGAGACCAATTGCTCGAAAGAAAATAATAGCAGCAGTTCCTTGGATGAAGCATCAGACAACCACTCTAGGTACTGCCTTGACGACCTGGTGAGCATCGCCACAGTAGGTAAGTTTTCCATTACATCATAAAGGGGACACATGAAAAAAATATGTCAGGATTAAAATTCACCCCCCCAAATAATCTGGTTTTATTTAAGGTTTGTTTTATTTTGAGTGGAACACCCACTTTGGGTGCGTGGCTCTTTTCGTCTCCCCAAATTCAGCCTGTCCACGTCATTGACGGAAGGAGGCAAGCATGATGATGTTTCCTGGCCTGGTTTGTCACGTACTGTTGTCACCTAGTGTCTGTAACGGTGATTAATTTAAAATTTACATTCCTACGCTTGTCCACTTTAGCCTGTGAAAATATAAAATTGATCTGCACAATATTTGAGATTTATTGACTTTTAAATTAACCATGAACGTGCAATGACTCAGTTAACTCAAAGCCTATCTGAACTCAATTGTATTTGCTTAAAGGAAAACAATGATTTTGAATGTTCAAATAGTTTCTGGTCGCTGCCCTGACTCCTACCAAGACATGTGGGGCAGGGAGGGAGGGCATGGCCATATTACTCTTTTCCAAATTGCAAAATATAAAATTAGGCCTTTGGGAGATGGTAATCCTCCAATGAGCTCTGTTTGATGCTTGCTTCCTTTCTCCCTTGTGTCCCTTTTGCTTAGGTACAGGAACTTTTGGGCGAGTATTCCTAGTTAGGGACAAGAAGAGCAGGACCTACTATGCTCTGAAACAGATGAGGATCCCTGATGTGATCCGCCTGAAGCAGGAGCAGCACGTACACAACGAGAAGGCGGTCCTGAAAGAGGTCAACCATCCCTTCCTTGTTCGACTGTGAGTTTGTTCTTCAGTTTCCTACAAGATTTCATGGGGGGAGTAACTTTCCAAAACATCAGAAGATATGCTCTCATATTTGTTACTTAAGATGTACTGCGATACCTCACCAACAATGAAACTGTACTACTGTATTTACAACATTCCAGGTTGGGAAACCCCAATATCGTGAAGAATTGAACATTGTACAGTATGTTTATCCAGCTGTTTCTGATAACATGGTCATTTGACATTTATAGCAGTCAAATGAGTTAAACACCTTAATATTCAACCAAACCATATAATTTAGTTCTGCAAATTTCTGCTAGCTTAAAGCTAAAATAATGCAAAACGCTATGGAAAGTTAGCATCAATGTTATGGTCAACCCTCAAACCATTGCTACCTTCTTACAAAACGTTCATCATCCATTTAAAAATCCTTTGAGCTTGCCAGAATTTGAAAAAGCAGAACAATTTCTCGAGGATGCTTTAGCCAATAAACAGTAAACATTTACCTTCCTCAGCATACAATTAATATTTCCATCAAGCAGCACTGCCCTACTCTACTTAAAGATTCCAAAATTAGTACTATTCGCATCACACATAGGCTTCTTCAGCTCTCCTTTAACAAAAGTAGCAATAAGTCTTTTCTAACTGTTTGCTTTTTTAACTTCAGTATCATGATGATAATTAGCTCTTTTATCCTTTGTATTATTAACAAATAAAACCTTGTGACATCATTTGTTATTCATCACAGGAGAACATTTATCAAACAAGTCATTGTTGACATAACTACATAAATGCTTGTGCACATACAAACAAAATTGACGCCACTCCTCTGATAACAAAACAAAACAAATACAATGTTATGGCTTCAAATTAACCAAAGTAATTGTCAGGCGACTCAATAAAGATTAGGAAATGCCTTATTGACTGTACACTTGACAACATTTTCTTTTCTTTGTCAGGTTTTGGACGCACCATGATGACTGCTTCCTTTATATGCTGATGGACTACGTGCCCGGCGGCGAGTTATTCAGCTATCTTCGTAGCCGAGGCCGATTCAGTAACGCCACCGGTCTGTTCTACGCCTCTGAGATTGTCTGTGCGATCGAGTACCTCCACTCCAAAGACATAGTTTACCGGGACCTGAAGCCTGAGAACATCCTGCTGGACAGGGAAGGCCACATCCGCTTGACTGACTTTGGTTTTGCGAAGAAGCTTTCTGACAGGTAAAGTCACTATCCATGTTGTCGATTTGTTCAGATTTCTTAAGAGTTGCACTTCCAAGTTTATTTCCTCCACACGCCCAAAAAAATGTTTGGTTTCATTTCATTCTGTTAAATAAAGAGGGAGCAAGTTGTATGATACAGACATAGTGAAGAGTTTCACAAGTGACTCCGTAAGCTGCAAAGGGTAAATCTAAAACATGGCTAACAGAATGTTGTAGAAGCCTGGCATCATTTTTGTCTTTCTCTTTCGGAGTAGAACCTGGACTCTTTGTGGCACCCCTGAGTATCTCGCTCCAGAAGTTATCCAGAGCAAAGGTCATTGCCGTGCAGTGGACTGGTGGGCTCTTGGCATTCTCATCTTTGAAATGTTGGCTGGGTGCGTACTGCTGTAGACACACTACTCATTTCGAAGTCACAGCTACTGATTGTCAGCAGAAGCCAGAAATGGCCAGAAGCTGAAGAAAACAAAGTATGTACCTAGCCTAACGTAGAAACAGAACCATTATGTTGGAATATCATGTCTCAAAAGAAATATGATTGTGTTTGCATGCTACAAAATGTCTAGAACCATTACACACAGTTTAACATCAATTCACATTCTCAGTCATTGTGCTGGGTGAGGTCAGCATGTGTACCGCGCAATATCCTCCCCCTTTTGAATTTTCCTGAAAGTTGACTTCTAATGTGTATTTCTTCATGTATGACTACTTTTAAACAAGAGTGGTGTGCCGTGAGCTGGTTTGCCACTGTGCTCAGCGAGTCACCAAGTCTATGGTCACCAAGGCAATGATAAAATGATTCACATTATTAGCTCGCGCAGAGTCACCTTCAAATCTCGTGTGTTCGCAACCAAATAATTGAAGTTCTTATATCTTCTCTCCAGGCATCCACCCTTTTTTGATGACAATCCATTTGGAATCTACCAGAAGATCCTGGCGGGGAAACTGGATTTCCCACGGCATCTGGATTTCTACGTCAAGTAAGCTTTCATACATAGGAGAAAAGCAGATCTTTTGCATCTCACGAAAGAATTTCCCCTTGTACAAAATTTAAACATTTATTTTTTGGATTGCACTACTTGTATGTGTTCCTCACGTTGAAAATCACTATTGCATACAGTCAAATACATTTCTGGAGTACCTGATGACATGCTTGACTATACTTTTAGTGTGAAGTCAAAATAATATATATAAGATTTCAATGCCATGTCAAAAATTCGAATACATAATTATTTCTGTGAACTTTATTGTATTTTATTCTGTGCGTGGTTTGCCACTAGGGGGTGCCTTGGTGCAGCAATCTGGGTGAAAATTTTACAGACTGATTTTTTTCCACAGAGACCTCATCAAGAAATTTCTGGTAATTGACCGAGCCAGACGGCTGGGCAACATGAAGGTCAGTTTTTCTCTTCTGTTTTTTGAACAACTAAAAACTAATACCATGTATAAAACTTCATATTTGCTACATTGGAGTTTTTGTGTTACACCGTCATTGTATATAAACAGTTCCTTGTCAATACAAGTTTATTTTTTTGAAAGCTTTAGAACTATTGTGTAAAATTATACAAATAAGATAAAGCTGGTTACTTTTGTCAGCGTGACGGCTGTTATTGTGTTTTTGTTCAATTTAACGAGTGATTAAAACTTGAATTTCTTATTTCTCTCAAAATCAATTTAAATGGATGTCTTATGCCTATGTGCATATTTCCAAAATTCGTCACATCTTTTTTTTTTTTAAATGAGGTTGTTGGTAATTTCATATTAAATGCACGCCTTCTATCTTTTGCTTCAGAATGGAGCAGATGACGTGAAAAAGCACCGTTGGTTCAAGGCCATAGATTGGGAGACAGTTCCACTGAGAAAACTGAAAGTAAGTCATTTTGGAACGTTTAAATAGTTGTTCAAAGAACCATATTGAGTCGTTTGAATTTAAAGATGCAAGAGAAGTGGGAACATTGTCTTTTGATATCGACATACATATGTTTAAGGAGTACAGTGGCATGAAAGGTGAAATTTTACGGGCGCAAGTAGAAAATGTAGGAGTGCACACTGTAAATTGACTTGTGGAAATGTTACTTTTCCATTCATTTTAATGTAAAAGAATGATTTTACAGTCTAAAAAAAATCATCAGTTTAAACTATAATAAATAATTGATTAGTTGTCAAATTTAAAAAATTAGGTTAATTAATTTGAATGAACTGCAGAGCTTGTAACTGGAACATTTATGGCTAACTCCACAGCCTCCAATAGTTCCCAAAGTTTCCCATGAGGGCGACACTACAAACTTTGAAGTTTATCCCAATGACGAATGGAAAAAAGACCCATCTGTTCCACCGAGAGACTTGGAGATCTTCAAAAACTTCTGACAAGTCAGATAGAATGTTTTATTCATGGAACAAGTACTTCACAAAGAACAAATGTTCAGGAAATACAGTGGACCCCCATATGTTCACGGGTTGGCATATGCAAATTGACAGATTCAGATTTTTCTGGTGCTTAATCTATGTTCGGTTGCATGGCAAAAATATTTTCATGGTAAAATACTTTCTACACTATGTATGCCATTTAGTGCATTGTAGTAACCGTTACTAGCTGTCCACTCAACCAAATGACCAAACCCGCTTATCCAATCACAAATCTAACTGTAACCATGTTAGAAATGTGATTCACAGTCCGAAAAGGAAGGGAGGATAAATTTGACAGTGATGTCTGTTGATGCTGCTTTGGGTCATGAGCATTTTGCCAAATTAGATCAAAACCAGCGTAATCTGTTACAACAGCTCAGAGGAACATCACTAAGCCTGCTTGTAACCGATTTGCTGTGCAGTCAAATGTTCATTATTTTACACTGCACTGTACCACTACAGTAATTCTTTATCATAATCATCAGAATTTTTCATGTGCACGTACTCCAAAGACTGTACTTTACATAGCTTACCAGTTTTCTATTTTCAAGGGAACAGCAATGTTGGGCGATGGAAGTCTCTGGGATCATAGTTATGCTTTAAACTCTGAATCACTTCAAGAGGCGCATCAGTTTCTTGTGGGAATTGGTCATTTGCGGTTGGGCTTGGTCCCTATCCCCCCCGCGAATATTTGGGGTCTGCTGTATTCATATTACTCAAAGTTGGCTCATTACAGCTCTTTGTCTCCCTTTAAATTCTAACCATCATACCACAAACAGGGTTTTTATACTCTGGTCAACTGTCCGTTTTTTGTTGTCAATTTTTATTATTATTATGAATTTTTCTGAGCCTAAACATGCAAGAAAAAACAAGACTGTTAATTTCTACTTTTTAAAACGTTTGTATTTCATTGCAACGGCCTATTACTGTCTGACCTCTGAACCCTGTGACCTTTTGGCCAGAAGCAAGTATTACAGGAAAATACTACTTTTTTGTTTACAAAAGGCAGCAAAAAGGTGCCTTATGTTTTTGCTACTTAATAATTTCACTTGAAATGTGTCCTCAACTCCTCGTTGTGACGTGACTCAAAATAAAATAATTAAAATACTAGTTGTTTTACGGTGCTCATGGTTCTCCTTTCTCCAGTATTGCTTTTTTGTTACTGTGGTCAAGTGATATTAGAACAAGGCAGCAGTGCTCCAAACAATGCATACTATATTCCCTTTTAAAATATCTGTTACTAGACCACAACCAAATGAAAAACGATAGGAACAACATTTGTACATATATGTACATATGCTGAAAGTATTTGGTCTGATTCGCTTTTTCTACATTTCACTGTTACAAAATATAAAAATGAATTAATTTTTTCCCCTCAAAATTTTACACCTAAGCTCCATAATGACATAAAAAAAATCTTTGAAGTGTATGAAAAATTTCCAGCCATGTCTTTGAAAAAAACATAACCAAATGAAATAGGAAAAAAGGTTAGCGCTGAATACTTTGGGAAAAAAAATTATGATTCATAGCAATTGCAAACAGACTTCTGACAAAGACATAATGACTCAATTGTTTGACTCACAGAATTGTGAGTACTGAAAAATGGAATGCTGTTTTCAATTCTGCGTACTTTTTAAAATACAGAAATCAAAATGCATTTCTGATTTGAATTGTTTTGTCACGATGAGTCATTTTCACTTAATCTTGCAAATTCTTATTAGGAGGGGCTTAACAAATTTTTTGTTGTGATATAAACAACTATCAATGATTCTGCTGTCTAATATCCAAATCTTAAAATGTATTCAACACGCAGGTTTAATATTGAAAACAAATGCAAATCTCTCCCTTCACTTTTAATTCCAAACACGTACAAACAAATTACATTCACACATGAAAATACAGTAGCACCCCGATGTATGAGTTTAATTAGTTCCATGACTGAGCTTGTGATGAAGCTTCCCCCCGCTCAAAATCCCCAAAACTTCTGAACAACAACCAGCAAACTCAAACGTCGATGCACCCCAATATGATACCACTAACAACAAAATACAATTGTCTTCCATTCCTACCAGTAACCAATCTCATAAAAAAAAAAAAACCCTGTACCAAGAACAGGGGCGGAGCTACGTGATGGGCCCAATGGTGACCACGCGCAAAAGTGATTCTTTGGAGCGGATAATTATTTCTTCCGAACATCCATTTCCTTACACTGATGCACTTGGATACTCTGCCACCATTTATTTAGACTGACAGTCTATCTAAAACCAAAAGTATTGTTACTATTGAACTGCATGCAAGATATCAAAGTATCATTCACAAAAGTGAAATATTTTAAACTTGTAGCAAGCATTAATCAAGTTTACTACCTTTGCACTTAACGCATCATCAATGACAGAAGAATTGGCAAGTAAATCAGTGCATGAAATCGAAGTACAATGTGAAAAGCAAGGAAACTGGTCAATTTAATTGTGCAAAACGTTGCTTTTTACTCTTTTTTTTTTTTTTTTTCTTGGTAGTATTATTAGTGTGTTGGGCAAGGTGGATAAACATGCATTTTATTTAATGAAACCCTAACTGGGCAATAATTTGCGATGTCTTCACGTTGTACAACTGTGATTCATTATTCAAAGCACCTTTGAGTGGTTGTGGCACCCCGGCCCACACCACTGAAAAAGTTCTGACTCCGCCCCTGCTTTTCAATACTTCTATTATTTAAAAAAAAAAATTTAAAAAAAAACTTCATACACAAAACATTTTTATGACACATGACATTCGGACAATAACAAAAAAGGACCACACGGTCTTCTGAAATGACAGCTTAAGGTGTCCTTGCAGAAGTGTTACCATTACATGATAAAGCTGCTAAAATGTATCCGCCAAGATAAAAAAGCCAAACATCAAGCAGCAGAAATATGAGAGACGATGCTATTGTACAAAGAAACACGGACACTTTAGTCGTCGTTCCGTCAAGGAGGCTTGTTTTTTGCGGAGAAGGGGCTGTCTAGGACGTCCTGAGCAAGTTGCTGTAAACTGAAATCAAGAAAAAAAAAGATGAGAGTGGAGTTTGAATGTGATTGGTAAATTCTGAAGGCAGCCCAGTGAAAAGAGCTTATCTCACTTGCTTATTTTTACTTCACCTCCCTTAAAAATGTTTTGGTCCATTTCCCTGGTTTTGAAAGTGTCCAATTTGCGTATTTGATTAGAGGTGTGCAGACTTTTCATATCCATTGTTCATACGAGTAGCGTACATTTGTGAGTCAAAACGAACAGAAAAATGGTTTGGCAGTAAATTCATCACAAAATAACCTACCTTGAGGGTTAGACTGCGTAGGATGTGATTTACCACTTTCTGGGTCAGCGCCTGCTCACAAAATGTTTCATTTAGCACAGTCCTTGAAGACTGGAATCAGGTCAGACCGAGACGGCATGCGAGTAGTAATACGGGCTACGAACCTCCCTGTATCTTGAAACACAGTTTTTTCTTCTGATAAGCAAAGTAACTGGATGCCGCTCCTAAAAGAGCCACCCCGATAGCACTGACGATTCCTGCGATTTTTCCGGAACCGGCCTCTGCGGGACAAATGGAAATTCCATACAGTAAGCAACATCTGAGTTGTTTGAATTTACGTTGACTTGACAAATATCATAGAATATGATGACAACACAGTCCTCGACCCAGTTAGACCTTGACTTTAAAAAAGTACAAAATGATCATAATCTGCCCAAAATATTGAGCTCAGGTACATCCTATTAAAAATCAGATAGCATAGCACTTATTTAAAAATATGCAAAATGTTTAAAAGACACCGTAATTGTTGCATAGTCTCTTGCTTTATGAGTTGATCACAGTTAGATGTTTGCATTGACTATAAAAAGTGAACTTTTGATCGATTAACTCTTTCAGTGCCAGCTGTTTTTAAAGCACACCCAATAGAGAGTATTTTGGATGATCTTTTAGCACCCACAGAATGTTGTGTTTTGGACGCAAGCTATCAAAAGAAACAGTAGACTCTTGAAAACTTTCTGTTTCTAGCTTTTTGATGCCCAAACCTGTCGGACTTCCCGCGTGTTGGCTTGTCCCTCCCTCGTGGACATTACACCAGCCAAGATATCCCTCGTGCACTGCATGCCCAGCTAGTTGATACTAACAAAAGCACTCTGACAACTACAACTTGACAAGTGTAGAACCGATTGTTATTGTTGGCTACGATGAGAATGTGCTCGGGTGTGTCTTGACATGAGGTGGTGACAGGAAAAAAAAACGCAACTGTAATTATTGTTGTCAGTTGGTAGATACTTTATTGATCCCAACGGAACTCCTGCTCGCTTTAACATCCTGTCACGTGTCGTGACTATTAACAATATTAACAAAGAGTAATCCACAATAATGTCCCTTAGAAAACAGCCATCTATTCATGCAACATAGCCGCATAGAGTAGGCGTGACTCATGCTACCTCGTAAACAAAAGACAGCTCTCCAGCTACAGACACACCCATCAACATGCAAGCCACGATATTCAGAACATCAGGCGGGAAAGAACACTCAGAATCAATCCTACAAGCCTCCTGAGCTAAACAACGCACAACCAAGTCCATTTCCACGTGACTTCCTTTAGATTGTCATATCGGATTCAAGTAAGTTACTAAAAGCTGTAAACGTCAAGTACGGAAACAAAAAATAATCAGGGCATAGCCTGCACAAGCTCCATGGCCCTCTCTAAGAGCGGTACTAAGGTCTTTTTTATATTGGACATCCACATAATGATTTCCTCAGGTATGTTACAATTTAGCATCTTCAGGATTTGTCGCCACGGAAGGTCGGGATCTGCAACAACACAAAATTGCAGCATAGTTTTAGCCAGACAGACTAGACCAGGAGCCTCGATCCTTTCTAAAAGCTGCAAAAGCCAAAAACATGGCCTGGAAGTCAAGGAGGAGCCCTGTCCATCCATTCAAAGCCCAAACTTCAAGTGGCACTGTGCCACCAATAGCACAAATTGACTTTGCCCCCTGCGGCTGGCAAGCTTAAGCTGCCATTCAAATAATGTATTGCCACAAAGTACCTTGACATACAAGTTGAACTCATGACCAAGCTTCAGTTTACTTCTACGCCCAATATCATACATCTCTTGCAGTCCCCGAAACCACCACAAACACGTCTTTAGAACCATACAAAGCACAAACTGAGCTTTGTACCTTTAAGGAGGTGTGGCCTGGTGACTAACATCACAACGAGGCTCGGTTAATCTCTGTGTGAACGTCAGTCAGGAGTTTTGCCCGATTGTAGCTGCTTCGAAGTGTTGTCATTTGCTATTTGTATGTCTGTGCAGCTCAATCAATAATTGAAGGTATTTCGCTATTTTGTGTATGTCCTTTAGTAATAATTTGAATTTAGTTTTGGACATGATATGATATAACATTTCCAAACCGTTTCATAATCAAATCCATTCTCCACTAGCAGGATAAAGCTTAGATCAAACATAAAAACCCAAGATGCTCGCTTAGCAGTGAATTGTGACCACAGCGACCAAAACAGTCTTCAAACAGGAAAGAGGAAATGTGATTCATGGGCACAAGGGGTGATTTTATGATGCCAGCATAAGTCATAAGTTACCAAGACAAAAGGCGGAAAGGTAGAAGTAGAAAAAAACGTTACCTTGAGGCTGATCAGCACCACCTGAAAGGACGAGAAAAAAAACATGCCATCATGTTATTGAGAGACATCTAGTATAGCTAAGTAAGGTAACCAGTGAGGATTACTGTGTCTATAACGGCAGAATTTTCATACAGCTCCAACAATATAGTCAACATCACATCAGTAAACATGTGACGGGCAACACTAACTTTTTTCAAGTTTGTTATTTTATCTCCATGGCAACGCTATTTATACTCCTCCTCCTGGACATTACAATCACAAAGATATGATCTTGAAACAACAATTCAGCTATTCAAACACTCTATGGTTTTAATTTCCATAATCACAAACAAATGAGGCAAAACCTTAAAGAACAATTCAAACAACCAAATGTAATCAATTGATCACATGACTGCAAATATGGGAAGTGTTTATGATGAGTAAGTGCTTGGATGTGCATATATATCCTGTGCGTGATGTATAATTTTATGGAATAGTTCTGTCACACTTTTGACTGGTATGCTACCTGCAAAAAGTCATTATGTTGCAAGATTTAACATACCTGCATTGTTGTAGTTAGAATCTCCGGGGCGGCCTATGTTTAAAACAAAGTATGTTAGGCATTTCAAAAAAATCGAGTATTAGGTATAATAAAAATGTAAAATGTTCACAGAAAATGTCGTACCGTCATCAGGGTTGTAGTTTCCACCATCACTTATATCAAATAAGTCATTGTCACCAAAGTTACCACCCCCTATGTGGAAAATTCCAAAGGATAATATTGAAGACAAAATAGTACTTGCTATGCAAAGCATGTCAATGAGGAAAAGTGCTGCTGAAAACTTGTATAGAAATCAAGGAGACAATTTTCCAACTTACCTCCACCACGGTTTGGTGGGTTGACCACAGGTGTGTCAGGTTTGGGATTTGGGTCTTAAACAAAGAAAAGAGGGAAAATTATCTGAGAAACCGCACACACAACACACTTCTTGGGAAAAAGCAGACAGAGAGCATAACATTCCAAGGCCAATATACAAAGTATATTACATCCACTCGTCAGGGTCACAAATGTCTGTTAAGTCGGTGATTTTAACTCATTCACTGCCATTGACAGCTATAGACGTCAAAGATTCATTTTAACTGGACCGGCAGTGAATGAGTTCATGGTTTACTTGAACTATTCTTTTTAAAACATGTAATTGATGTGAGAGTTCCTTCAACATTGGGACAATGATCTCTGAAGGTTATTGAACGAGCATTACCTGGTTTAAGAGCATCGTCGAGATCAAATCCAAAGCTATCTGCATACAAAAATACAAGTTTGAGAGATGCAAAAGTAAAGGCTGTTTGTTATTGTAATCATTTTTCAAAGAAAAGAAAAAGATGACCAAATCTACCAGAATCTCCAGTATTCGTTGGCTTCTTCGGTTTCTCAGGTTCTGGTTCATCTTTAAAAGAAAGATACAGACAATGTATAAGCTTTACTTTAACCAATACTTTTTACTGTGAGTTTTTTGCGCAATTATAAATAAAGGAAATTAGAATGAAAATGATTAAAGTTTCCAATGATGAATTCAAAAATGGCCATGAGCTAATGCTAAAATTAGCTCTCTGTGTAAAGAAAAGGTAGGAGCAGCATCGATGGCAACAGTATAGACAAATTAATGTCCTTTTAAGTACTCACTGTAAAAATCTGCAATACGTTTTAAGATGCATTCAGCCATTACGTTATTTAGTATTTGTTTATTGAGTTAACGTTACACCTAAAAACAAAATTCAGCCTATACAATAAAAACTTGAAGGTCTATCTGGAGTGATTTTAAACCAATAATATCCATACTGGGATGTAAATTTTACCTGGTCCTAAGGCATCAAAAAGGTCCAGACCGCCTAACAAGAAGAATAGTTAAAATGTTAGTTTGGGGTAGCAATAGAAAAACAAAAACAATAATCTATCCATTAGGGTTTCACATAAATTGAGGCGTAGTACACTGAGGACTTGTCATTGAAAAATAATTGAAAAGTAACATTTCTGTCATATGTCCGTCCACTTTAAATACAAATCCATCATAATAAATAATTAAGCTTGCTAATGTTAAAAAAAGTATACAAACCATCAAGATCTGTATTGTCTGGAGATTTTGGTTGCTCTTTAGGTTTTGGTGGTGTTGGGTCTAGAAAAAAACAGAAAAAGTGTTGGGAATCTGTTTTTCATTCCATATAGGCACTTGCAACAGAAACAACATTTCTACTCAAATTGCTCACAGATCCTTTGAGCTCTAATCAACAAACTATGAAGAAACCACTCTTATCATAAACAACAATTTGCCTTAAATTGATGGAAATGTTCATATTATATAATTGACAAAAATATCATGTATAAAGCAGGCAAATATTCAGACAAGAAACTCCCCAGGACTACTCACCTACGTCATCGAGCGCATCAAACAGGTCAAATCCTGGATGAAAGACAATTTTGGATTACATTTATGGTGGTTTTACAGTTTTCTCCTCTAATTAATCAGAATTACTTTTTGAACCCAAGCACAACCATTTCGACCACAAAGTCATCAAGATCAAAATAATAAACTTAGCTATATTGTGTTGCTGTCCAAACATATGCGCCAATATGAACTATGACCCCAACCCCAATGCCCTAATCTTAACCAAACAAAAAGGCACTTCACAGAGCGTGACAACAATATCTGGCTGTAGTTATTGCAGCAAGAAGGTACTGTCATTTTGCATTTTGATTCATTTATTTTAGTCTCTGCCAGTTTACAGTTTGGTGATTTTGTGCCATTTCCAACCTGACAACAGGAGCCCAAAGCAGTTGACAAAATCAGACCATCCCAGAAGACAATATGAGAAACTTTGGCTTCTATTTAACATTTCTTAATGCAGAGTCACGTTCCACTGTGAGGAATTGTGGTGAGTCTTCATAAGTGCTTTCCTCTTCCGCACAAGCTTTAAATGACGGAACCGTTTGTGGGTCAACTGCTTTTGTTAATGCAAAGTGAGCAGAGTTGCATTATTTAGCATGAAAGCTTTATGCTGAGTTGATTACTTCTTTGATCATTTTTAAATTTGAAATGTTTTTATTATTTTCAAGTAAACTGATTGAAATGCGCATGCAATGTTTGCCATTTGGGACATGGGAGGGACACCTACGCAAGCATGGCATGCAAACTCCCCACAGTAAGGGCAGATATCTCGACATCTCGACTGTGGGATATCTGTGCTAACCACGACTGCTTCCTTTGAAACATATGGAAGCTTTAAAAATGCCCTAACCTTTATACTTTCTGCTTGTAAGCTTTATATAGTTTTCCAAGACAGGTCCCAGAGAAGAAACTCTCTGAGACTAAGGAAAGAAGACCTTATGGACACAACTGACAGAAGTCCAAGGCATCAAACCAAAGCTCCAGAAACATGAACTTCGACTGTAACATTTTGACAAACAAAAAGAGGTATTTTTTTGTTTATAAATAAGACAGTTTATGCTTCACTGTATTTTGTCCTGATTTGGGGACTTTTGTGTAATGTCACATTGTGAACCCATCTGAAAATGGGGTCACTAATGTGGTGCCAGTGGGCACTAGGTAGGACCACATTAGTAAGTAACCTGCAGGCTTGTTCTAAAAATAGCTCATCAATATTGGGAAAATGATTTCTTCGGAATGTTATAGAAGTGACAATTTGAAAATGTGAACATCGGCGGAGAGTTATAGAAAAAAGAAGTTGCATGGATACAGTATTTCCTTATTATTGTGAGAACTCGGTCACGTGACCAATCCACTCACATAAATTAATAATAACATACGTATCAATAACATTAATTTCAGGGAGCCTTTTGCATTGGTCAGCATTATACCCAAGAAGTAGCTTGCTCTCACCTTCAAAAAGGTCAGGTCTAGCCTAAGCTACATATTTACTTACATTTACTTTGCCATTTAGTAAATAAAACAAGACGATAACATTGTAATCCTGAGTAATTTTGCAGTAAAAAAAATGAACATTAGTTCACTGGTTTGAACTGTCGGAACCACCCGCGCTCTAGACTGAAGTAATACGTACAGTATTTTCACTTTTTTTCCATTGCGTCAGTTTCCAAAGATTTAGTAATGGTGTCTGGATCATAATTGCAATAATAGTACTGCGCACTTTATAATAAGTCATAATTTAAATATTTCAAGGTAGGGTGTTAAGTTTAAGCGAAATCTAATGAACGCAACCTTCATGTTAGACGATGACTCAGAATCTCCGTGCAAAGAGAGGCAGTTTGGGGGACTCTATGATTAATAGTTGCTTGGCGACCACTGTGGCCGTATAGCATAAGAATACCGAAGGACTGATTATCTCGGCTTTCAAACAAGAATTATGCGATCACAACACAAAACGGGGGGGAAACTTGCCGTCCTGCGTCAATGCCCCAGTCACCAGGAGAAGTACAGCGGGTAGCAAGCAAAACTTCATCTTGACAAAAAAAAAGGATTCACTCCTCAGTTTTTCGGTCTCCAGACAGGAAAGAAAGTTACATGAAAATGAGGTATGTGGTTCGAGGGCGTTCCAATGTGCGTGTTTAGCTCGGGGATATTTCAGGGAACAGCGCAGGAGAGAACACGACTGCTCTGTGGTATCCAGTTACAAAAGCGTTCATGAGACAACTTGGTACCAGATCAACTGGGTGTGGCAGGGCGTTTCTCTAAAAGAAAACATGTTCAGTTTGTGTGACTAATTAAATGACTCACCCAACTGGGCAGGACAATATTTTTTATATATGTATATGCCACTACGCACCAGCCGAGATTGTAACTTTTCATAATGCTCGATTGAGTCTTGACACTTTCTCAAATCCTCTTTTTTATATATATGTATAACAAAGAGGATTTTAGAAAGTGTCAAGAACATATAAAGAAGAGGATTTGAGAAAGTGTCAAGACTCAGTCGCGCATTATGAAAAGTTACAATCTCGGCTGGCTGCGGAGCGGCAACTTTCACGTTAACCTCTACTCCCACCTAGTGCATTCAAGGTGAAGTACATTTTGAATGTGTTTTAAAACGTCAACAAGTGATTGAGCGCTTATGACACTCGTTTTTGATACCTGCGCTCTGAATTTTCGAACGGTAACTTTGAATAGCCCTCTAAATTTCTGCACGGTAGGGAACCAGTGTGCGCTTCACGTATATTTTCGAACACGCCCCAAGTCATTCATTTACTCAACAGTCCGGGCGCCATTTGCAGCATTTAAAGTCCATCCATTTCCCGTACCGCTTGTCTCCACGGGGGTCCCAGCAGTCATCGGGCAGTAGGCCGGGGACAACCTGAACCGGTTGCCAGCCAATCGCAGGGCACACAGAGACGCACACCCATCCGCGCTCGCACTCACACCTATGGGCAATTTGGAGTGCTTTATCAGCCTACCGTGCATGATTTTGGGATGTGGGAGAAAATTGGTGCCCGGAGAAAACCCACGCTGGCACGGGGAGAACATACAAATTCCACACTAGGATGGCTGGAGGTGGAATCCAACCTGCACCCTCCGAACTGTGAGGCAAACGTGCTGAACAGTGCTCCACCGTGCCGGCCGCAGTTAGTTATATTGAAAACTCTTTATTAACGTGGATAAACCCCTTAAAATTAAACATCTCGTTTATGGAAAAAAAATTGAATAAAATTTTGTGTCTGATTAATTTGATGACTTCATACAGGGAAAAACCCATCAAAATTAAAAACAAGATAGCTGACCACCATGTTCATTGAAAATGTCACCAGACCACCCTGTGTAAAGGGGATTTCTCATTTGTACCAAGCGAGCAATAAACTTTTCTATGGTCACTTCAGAAGCGGTTGACAGTATCTTTAGCATCAAACATATCTAATATACCCTGAGGGGAAAAAAAAAATTGGAAACTCCTGAGTGGTTGGTTACAAAGGAATTCTTTGTGGTAAGTTTGTTCAGCATCGTAATCTTCCATTTGATGCCTTCATTTTCTGCAGAAAAACTTTTATTGTTTACCCTGAGGAAAACGCTGTGTCATCCTGAGTACAGTGCTTTTTCTAACCGGTGACCCCGAAAGTGAAGGCTACTGACCAAGTAGAGAATTACCTTCATCTAAGCAAGTGGACTGTGGAGCTACAAAGAGTACAATGTAATGTCACAATATTATCAGGAAGTACAAAAATAAGTTTTTTTCCTTTTACAGTGAATATTTTGTATACTTATTTTATTCCCCAGTCCACTTGTGTCTGTCTGTCTGTCTGTCTGTCTGTCTGTCTGTCTGTCTGTCTGTATGGATGGATGGATGGATGGATGGATGTATGAAATAGAGTAGCTATATAGCTATGAATTATTGAAGAGTTCGTTCATGTACATTGCCACTTTTAACTGACTTTTTTTTTAAATTAAATACAGTACAGAGTTTTCTCTCTGTTTTCTGACGCCCCTGACCGCAGATGACGTCTTCATTTTGGGGGCGGAACTAAAACGACTCGGTTTTGTTTCCGTCCAGGCGACCAACGGCACTGCACACACAATCGAGCACCGGCAGGAGAGGCAGGAAGAAGAATCATGAATCCACTGTCTATTTTGGTGCCTCTTCTCAAACTTTACTACTGTGGAATCAGAGTTCTCATCTACCAGATGTTCAACAGATCTTTCACACTTCCAGGTTGGTTATATTATTGTTTTCATATTTTAACTAGCTTCTTAAAAAAACATTATTGATTGGATGTTTTATTTCTATAATGTTACAAAATATTGGCAGGAAGAAAATAAATTTAAAAAACGAAAATTATTTACGTAATTTTATTTCTATTTCAATTGATTGATTGCACATGTTAACATAAATCAGAATCAGCTTTATTGGCCAGGTTTGTCCATGTCAAACAATCAAAATAAATCAAAATGTTTAAAAGAAAGAAAAACAAACAGAAATATGCTAAATTGGCTAATAGTTGGTAAACAAATGACTAAATTGGCTAAAATATGTCTTCCCCTTATGTGCTTTTTTGTTTTGTCTTTTCAAACATAATGTTTCAATGCCACAAGTTCTTGGTTGTTAGTATGGCATGATAGGCAATGGATGGGAATATCTTGCTTCTCTGAATCTGTCGCCATCATCATCTTCAATACTTAATGCTGTACACTCCTCCATGTCACTGCTTGCCTCTATTTTGACAAGTACTGATTTTATTATTGTAATTGAGGATTATCAGTAGACTAAATTAACAACATTAACATTAGGCCTACTCCCCTGGCCATCATCTGTTCTCCTTATTTAATGATCGACACATTTATAATTTAAATAATCTTGAAGATAGCCCACTCTGCTAGCTGCCACCTGTGATTGTTTTCTTTACTGATACCACCAGCATGAGTACGCACCGATACCGAGTAACCAAGACCGCTAGTCACAAAATAAAGAAATAAAGCCCTTTTGTTTATTTCCATAAAATGCAGAACAGTCACTCTGCAATAGAGAATTTAAGTCCAAAATAAAACAACTACATTTTGATGTATGATTCATTTTAAATAAATTAATAATAATTTAGAATAAATGTGGAAATTCTCTGTCTTTGTTAATAATAAATAAATAATAAATTGAAGTGCCAAATAATAAAGGTTTGACTGTCAACAGCTAAGCATGACATAATGAAGTTGTAGAATGGGTGACAGGCCAGTGACGGCCATATGTTGCCTGTATTGCATTCAGCAGGAAAAAAAATGACCTTATTAATGCACTGAATAATAACAACGTTCTATTTTTCTCAATGGTTGTGTAGTCAGAAAAGTCAAGAATTTTCAACTGATCACCCTTCACATCTAGACACTCATTCATTCATACACTGTAGAGTGTAAACACCTAATTTGAGTTAAATACTAGAAATGTCTTTATTTTTAACACAATCAGTTTGTACTTTTACACAGTCTGCTTTATTGCTAAAGGTCTGACTGGCAAAGTAGCTGAGGCCAAACAAAACCATAAAATGGTTCAAAAACAAAAAAAAATGTAAACCAAATTGTGTGGTGTAGCATGTGAGACTCACAAGAAGGGCATTATGCATAATGCAGCCTTCTTACTCCTAATCTGTCCAACAATGCGACTCCTTTAATTAGTTGCATGGGGTTTATCCCAAAGCATGACAAATGGATCAAGACCGACCAGCTATTGAACAGCTGTCAGTATGAAAGAGGACAGTACACCGTCCATACTTCAATTTTCTGCACCGCTTAATCCGATGAGGGTCGCAAGTGTGTCTGTTTTTGTACAAAGGGACTTGTCTTTTTCTGGTGGTTTATTTCTCTCGATAAAATGCGGATTTTATTCCTGATAGATTGTGATTTTTTTATTATTATCTTACACATTTGTTACTGCTATTCTGTCCATTACCATACTCAGTGAACAACGCTAAAAATCAGACACTGTCAATTGATCCATAAACAAACAAACGTCAAATTTGCTGTAACTCTACTTTAATAATCAGGATACTAATATGCAGGGTTCTGCAGCAAATTTTCCTGAGTGATCGGCCATCGTCTAGTTTTTCGTACTATTCCAAATTTGAATGTGTATATTTTAGAATTGCATGTGTACCTGTGGCTAAAAAGTGAAGTGTGGAGAGTCACTGTTGCCCGACGGTCCAAGTGTATTAATGAATGTAACAATTATTTATTATCTTTTAATCCAAGGCAGTTTTTCATAGACACCTTAGACTTTTTTTTAGATTTCGAAGAACCTTTTGACCTATGTTCTCTTGTGGTCCCATCTCCTTTCTTACAGTCTTACAGAAGCAGAATGGAAGGGTTGGCATTGTTACTGGCGGTACAAGAGGAATGGGTTATGAGACTGCAAAACATCTGGCAAGACTTGGCATGCACGTCATTATTGGTAGGCTTTTGCATCACGCATGTTGGACTAGAATCTTCCTTTTGCATTTTAACATTACCAATTTTAGAAATGAGAATTAAATTCTCTTCCAACAAGTCAAGTAAATGATTTTGTCAGGTAGATTAGTCTTATTCTGATGACATAGCCTCAACTTCAAACCATATCTAATAGTAATTACCAATTAAATATTTGATATCATTGTTGTTCAATATATTTTGAGATTAATGTATATTTTTATGAATTCTAAGTATTCGTAAAGATCTACTTGGTTACTAATGACCCTCTTCATCATTTCCAGCGGGGAATGAAAACGAGGAGGGCTTAGCTGCTGCACGAGCGATTCAGGGAGAATGCACCGAGGGCAAAGGTAATTATTTTTTATTCATCGTCACATCGCTCTATCATCAAAAATGACTATTGACTAATTTGTAATCTATTTCCAGCCGAGTTTCTCTACATGGATCTGACTTCTCTGAATTCAGTGCGAAAATTTGTCGAAACGTTCAAAGGCCGAGGGCTTCCCCTGCATCTTCTGGTTAATAACGGTAGGCTGTTTAGTTTTTCTATTGCATCTCATCAAAAATACTTTTTTGTTACGTAACGCTAAAATTGTAGACTATGTAATATTAGATCGTATGTGTGAGTAGCAAGGTTGACTTACGGCTGACCCACAGAATGATCCATAATTTTTCGGACCCTTTTCAGTACATATTGGGAACGTTTTTGCATAAAAATATTACTCACGTTGGTCCTTGGCTATAAAGCCCTCTACTGCACTGGTTATTTTCATGTTTTTTTTTAAGCAATTGGGAACATGTATTGCTGGTGATACGTTTTGAAGTTGCTCGATTGTCGCGTGTCCAACAAAATCAGTAGTGTGACTGATGTCAGTGCTTTTAAATTTTCATCTCTCAAATCCTTTGCTCGTGCTGGTGGTTTTTACAGTTTTGGTGGGCTGCATTTTGAAATTCGATGCAGAAGAGATGAGCAAAGAAGATTCTTTTGCATTCCTTGGTGTAGAAATTGACCTGAGGCACTTGCTAATTGAGCCCAGAATAGGAGTACTGTTACCTACCAAGTAAGCCCAAGAAATGATGAATCATGTGGTTCATCAATCTACAGTGTAAAACTAAAAATACTAGCTACTGCTGTGACTGAGTCTAATTGGCTTCATCACAAGATACTTGATTGAATGACACTGGTGAAACTTAGAAAGCTACTGACAAGAAGTTTGGGATTCATGGAATTTGCATTCATTTGAATGGGTATGTGTCACGTTGTGTAGCCGGGACCATGCTGGTTCCTGAGAGGCAGACTGAAGATGGCTTTGAATTCCACTTTTCTCTCAACTACCTCGGCCACTTCCTACTGACCAATCTGCTGCTTGACCTATTAAAAAGGTCAGGGAGACCGGACTGCTGTTCCCGAATCGTCAACATGTCTTCTGCCACACACTATGCGGGGGTAATCCACATGGATGACCTCAACAGGAGGTAAAATATGTACTTGCTTGGTTTTCCTTCAAAGGTTATTTCCTGGTTGTTTCAACCTTTAAGTTCATAGGAACTCATTCTACGGAGCGACCTAAGTTGCTACGGCACAAACCTTCACACAAAATGTCACTGTTGTGGAAGCAAAAGTAACATATAGAAGTGTAATTATGGAGCTAGGTGATGTAAATTGTTGGTTGAAATCGGGGTGGGACTAGATAAGCAAAATTGCTTCATCCCGTTGTGTTTCGGCAAGTCATGTGTTGACAGTCCATGAAAAGAAATTGTGATGAATGGTGACAATATACAAGCGAAATAAACAAACTTTTTTTTTTTCAAACTCATCTCCCCCAAAAACTATAAAAAAATTTAGTTTTTCAGCAAATAGTAAAGGATGGGCACCACAAAAAAAAAAAGAGGCAATTGGGTGATTTGAGAACGGCAAACCGTGAAATGGCTGTAATCGTATTGAAAAACAAAAGCTTTCTACATCCCTGATGGTATTCAAATGCTAAGTAAAGGATTGCAACACATAGAATATCTAACCTCTTTTCCCCTTTGACCAGGTTAAGCTACAGCTCCCATGGTGCCTACGCCCAAAGTAAACTAGCCTTAGTCCTTTTCACTTACTACCTACAAGAGCAGATGACAGCCAAAGGGTTCTCAGTGATGGTCAACGCGGTGGATCCCGGGATGGTGGACACAGCACTCTACGACAACCTGTGGAGCTTGGCGCAGGCGCTCAAAAAGCCATTTGCAAAGACTTTGTTTAGGGTACGTCAAACATCCATGTGTCAGTCTTTAATTATCTCTGTTTTTTAGGCAACAGTTTGACTACCTTAAAAATGAGCTTTGTTGCTAGCACTTCTCTTTTGTTTTCCCTCTCAGACTCCAACAGAGGGTGCCTCTATAATCATGTATGCTGCAGCTGCCTCCGAGATGGAAGGTGTGGGTGGCTGCTACCTCTACAATGGCGAAAAGAAGCAATCAGCCTCAGACTCCTATGACTCTGAGCTTCAAGCAAAGTTGTGGGAAAAGAGTTGTGAGCTTGCAGGCCTACACAAAGCCTGATGTCCGGTGTGGCTGTACTTGGAAGACCAATAGATTCACATGACACACAAAGCAAGCAAAGGATCGGCGAGCAGACATCAAGGTTTTTCTATTGCAAATGATATCAGGGGTTTTCCACTTTATAGTCACAATCGCCATGTTGCAAAAATTAGAATGTTTCACATATATCATTTGATAAGTATTACAATAATGTGCCTTTGTTTATTCTATGCCAGCAATGTATAGTGACAGGAAGAGCAATTAAATGCTCTTCTAGTTGGCAAAATGTTCTTTGAATCCATTTCCTGATGGTGCCATGCATACAACAGAATTTTGGCTTTGTGTTCAACAAAACCAGTGCAGATTTCTTATTAAGTGGATTTGTGGGTAAATTCATACAAGATCCTCAATATTTCAATATATTCAGTGTTTACAGAGTAGATACGTCACTTGTCACTTTTTTTTCATATATATATATATATATATATATATATGAAAATGTGTTGGCTTTGCAATATCAACCCTCTTCTTAGCCTGATATTTTAATGCCCTACTGTTTTTGTTTGTTCTGTTTTTGTTTTTTTTTACAGCCGTAATCATTGTGTTGTCATCATGATATTATCTGGGTAAAGAATGTCTGGGTCCAGCTTTTTTCAAATTCTTGCACTTGTTTCCACAGGAGCCTCACAAATCAACTACTTTGCAATCACGTGATGCTGCTTGCAATTTTATGTGGAAAATAAAGATTTGTTTGACAGTGATAGTTGTCTAAAACTTGTGGGTGGAAGGGGGATACATCACACCCAGGTGTTATCTTGTGCCCTAAATCATATCCATGGTATTGTTTGATTTTTAATTCCCTGAAAATGAATGTCCTACTTGCTACTTTTGTGCTTAGGCTAAAGCAATTATGGTGTATTGCTTTGGTATAAAGTGGCATCTTGGTGCCACGGAAAAAATTGGAACTGAGTTGAAAGCTTCAATGAGACAAAATAGTTTCTTTGAGTGGGGTGTTATCAAGTGCTATTTGTGTTACTGTACATGAAGCCATTATTCGTTAAAAGCAAAGTTTATTGTCATTATTGTGACACAACAAAGACGCAACTTGTCTTTGTTGATGTTACAGGTCCAAGTCTTTCGATAGTAAATATAATGGAGGGGAACACAGACCAATGCGTAAATAAACAGCGTACTGGTGTCAATTGGAACCTTCCTCTAAATGTTTTAGTCTCTTCCTCAGATGCTCAGAGATGTCGTTGAGAGGATTCCTTTTGCCGCTGAGGATTTTCACCGCCTCGCCAAACCTACTGATTTCTGACTCCCTGTGGTAAGAACGCCAAAAAATGAGCACATTTCATTTGATGTTATGACGATAAATGATACAAAAAAGAGCTTACAAGAATTTGCGTTTCTGTAGGGGCCTCATCTGACTGAAATCAGTTACTGCGCACTTCTTGACTGGCCTGGGGAGGAGAGAGGGACTGGTGAGTTTGTTTTACCGCCAACAAGCATATAACTGCATATTGTATCCTGAGCATTTTCAAACAAATTGTTGAACTGCATGTGTGTTGTAGACACCTGGTCTACAGAAATGATCCAAATTTCCTCATGAATTTTATCGATCAACTTACACTGTGCTTTTCCGGCGAGCTGTAGCGGCTATGCGGGCTGTACCAGCTGGAGCGATAAGCTCGGACAGCTCGGGCAGGGCGTCTGCTAGCACGCTCATGTCTCCCACGACTGGAGTGGCCCGCCGCCGGGCCTGTGCCGCTTGACGCTCCTTTGTCAGCTTGATAACGCTGATTTCTGTGGAGGAAACGAGGCAGGTAAATAGAAATGGTACCTGACAAGAGAGCTTGTTCCTCAGAAGTAAATAACATTGGAAGACATGATATAATGAATGGAAAATAATTAACTTACTGTTTAGCCATCGCTCCCTCCTTTCTTTCATCTTTTCTTTCTTTGACTTCACTTTCTTTGCTTCAGAAGTATCTTTAAAATCACACACACAGAGAAGTGATGGGGCACGCGAGTGTTGTATGACATTTCACAACGATGTTGGTAAAGCTTACCAATCTTGGCAGGTATGGGGGCTACTGGAGGGTCTTTGAATATTAATGTTTGCCTCAGGGCATCTGGAGCTATTTCTGTGCCTGCAAATATCCCACCTGGGGAGGACAGTTGGATGGGGGCCTGCATAGTTAAGCATTAGAATTAGAGGTGAGTCAATATATTTATTTGGCAATCAATTATTCAGTGGCTAAGACAATCGACTATGTTCAAGATTGTTTTCATCTAAAAAAAAAATAACGGCATAGGAGATTATTTGCTGTCATCAGTAGCCTAATGCGATCGGGTCAAAAGGAGCATGTTATTGTACTCAAATTGTCTTTAATTTTGTAGAAAAGGAGTTGGTAAGCAAAGTAATGGAGACGTTTTTCAGTCGGTACTTACTTGTATATTCCCGGTAACTTTAGGAGAGGCATTTTCCACATGTGAATGACTTGGTTGGCTGGAGAAAGGTTCGTCCGAGGATTTGGACAAAGCACAGTCCATCCACGTTAGCTTTACAGCTTTCTGGTGCAATTTCTGCCGGACGTTCTTAATTTTTCCAACCATTTTTACAACGACAAAAGCTCGTTTAGCAAAATTCTTAAATTCTTTTTCTTGGCAAACACGATGTCGAGGTTCGGTTTCGTTGACATTAGTGACTGTCTTCTTCGTCTACCACAGTCTGAGTCGATCTTGATGGAGCACTTAGCGCCACCTTGTGTTCTGGGGAGTAACACCCCCAAACAACAACGAAAACACCCATTCACTGTACGTACTCTGAAATCTGACGACTTCCTGGGGAGGTTTAAAATACGCCGTAAATTTTTTTTACAATTTAATTTACATAGCTTTCACCTTCCTCTGATCGTGATGAAGCAACTTTAATGGGATTTGTGTTGACAAAATGAAATTTAGGGTCACAAAACGAGCATAAGGTAACTTTATTAAAGATTTGACATTTTCCATAATTTGTTGAGTGGTCATCCTCAGATTAGTCTAATAATTAATCAAATAAATGTCATGTTAAATTGTCAGTGCAAAATGCTAGTTTGCTGCATAGTTTGCCTACCTTTAATCTAGATTATTGGATGATTTGACCTCATTTAACTTTTTTGACAACATTAGCATAGGCAAACTCAATTTCCCTCTCGGCAGGGCAGGTGCTGTTGAATTCCTCTCTCTGATAGGCACAGTTCAAATACCGCCAAACACCTGTCATCTCTGCAGGGATCTCAAATCCACGATATTTCTTGGCTACAACCTAGTAAAAGAAAAGAAAAAAAATTGCAGTAGAAAACTTTTGCAGATGACCATGCGCCATCCAGTAAATGAATGTAGAGCAGTGAACCTTCAGGATGTGTAATTTAGGAAGCAGGTTACAGTCGGCCAGGGTCAGCTCTGGTCCGTCCAGGAAGCTCCTGGTGGACTCCGGGACATCTCCCGAGGCATCACCATCAATCTCAGCTGGCAGGGGCGTCCGTAGGAAGTCGTCAAGATGGCGAAGAGACTTCAGCAGTGCTTTCTCTAAGGCTGGACACAAAGACAGGTTAGGGCTACATTTTGTACGAGTATAGTCACAAGAAAAATGGTTCTTTGTCGCCTACCATCATTGGTTTCTTTCCTTGGATTCTTGATATAAGCGGAGAACTTGGCAAAGACATCAATGCCAGCTGTGTTGGCCTCTGGGTGTTTTGGTGACAGTTTTGGGTAGCTGGTAATACCAAAACAACTTGTAACAGAATAAAGCCTGAGAACATGACTTTTGAATGGACACATCTTCCTGTTCAATGTTTCAGTACTCTAAAGGAAGCATATGTGCTTCCATTTAAGCGCAGAATGTGAGGACTTTTTGTTTACTACAGTGTAGCGCGCTCGTGTTTGTGTACCGCGGTGGCGCCAATTTCTCCTCCAGAAACTCCTCTATCTTGTTGACATCAACCTTGACCTCTCCGTTAAAGGTCATAAATGGAGGGTTGGTGCCTGGAGCAAGGTCTTTTAAATCAGCAGGTTTTCTGAGAGCACAAAAGATAATATGCCAGGCCGGGCCAGGTCAGGTCAGAAGTTGTTACGTTAGATAAAACAAAAACATACATTTACAGAACTTTGAATAAATACACAGGGGCTTCTCGATTTACCGTTACGCTCTTATGGTGGCCATGTGGTAAATTAAAATTTGTATAAAAGTTGTAACGCGCATATATATATATATATATATATATATATATATATATACATAAAATGTTCAAATATAGTAATTTAAAATGTAACAGTAAGAATTACCGCTTGAGGTCAACGGTGGTGACATTGAAGATGACTCCTTTGAGCCAGAGGATCATAAAAAGTCGCTGAGAGAATGGGCAGTTACCGATGCTCTCCCCATCACTGCCCGCCTACTCACACACACATACACGCACGCACGCATGCAGACACACACACAAAGGAAGGAATCTAGTAGCAGAACGTATAGACCAGCAACAACAATATCTTTTTTGTGAATATCTGACAAAGAGGTTATTGGCTCTGATAATTGTTTTGATTGTTTTTTTTGTTTGTTTCTATTGGTAGAGTGCACCCTCACAACTTTTTACTCCCATTATGTGAAAAGAGATGTTGGACTTTTCTTATTTTGTCAAAATAAACTTTTTTTCTTCAACATCCTCAGATGACAACACAGCATTAAACAATACATGTCAATAGAGAAGTCATTATAAGGGAAGGCGGAACAAACCGAGACAGCAGCAACATGGGGAAACAAGACAGGGATGATTAATTGCAGCGATTTCAAAAAGCATGAAATATAAAGGTGATGGATGTGTACAGTAAGTGTTCTGCTTCCAGGGCTACTGCGCCGACAATGCTGAACACCAAACAGCAGGCTAATCAGCTTACAGAGTGAGAATGCAGAGATTAGCCTTCTAACTCCAGCCGTATAACATTCCTACCCTACAGTTAATTGCTCTCAACTCAGTTCCAGGAATATTTGCAATAATTATTGATATTTGATCACTTTTATTCACCACTTCAAAAATCGTCTTGGATGCGAACCAATTGTAGGGAAGTTTGAACTTGATTTAGTCAGCCAACAAATTCCCCAACAAAGGCGATTTTTGTGACGAGCAATTCTCACGTACAGTATTAGCACATTTTTTCAAGGTATTAAACCATTCCTGCTGGCAATGGTGGGACAAACAGGTTGCTACCAATTGATAATTTAAGTTTAGATACGGGTACGTATTGTACTTTGTATAGGGAGTTGAACGTGAGGTTTTACTTTTACAACCTACATTTGAACACATCTGTATATATATATCTTTATATATATGTATATTTAAACTATTGGCAGCACAACATATTGTAAAGAACATTTTGATTAGATCAACTGTGCACTTTTTTCATTACCTTGACATAAAGTGAGATCTCATTGTCCTGGTCGTGTGCTGTTGCTGTTGTGTTGTCCTGCCCAGGTGGAAAAAGGCTGTCCTCCATTTTTGAGGAAATCATCTCCTGTTGTCTCTCTGTCTGCCACTCCTGGTTAGGAATGAATTGTTGTCCATCCTCTAACAGAACCACCCTCTTTTTCTTTACCTGGTCATCTTTCTTTTTTGAAAGAACTTCATCTTTAATGACCGACTTGAGTTCCTTCATCCACGCATCCCTTGCGAAATTGTCAGTTAAAGCCTCTCTGATGTCTGTTCTTACTGGATTCTCTTTTTGGTGTTTTCCTTGTGGAGACACATGTGGTTCTTCTGGCTTCATTTTAAACCACGCATCATCTTTTTTCCTCGTGGACAACAGTATCACTTCCTTCTTTATCGATTGTATCTCAGGGCAAAGTATCCCATTCCCTATGGCTTGTTGTGATTCTTTGACCTTTCCATTTATAGCCAGTTGTAACTCTTCTTGAAATGTTATTTTGTCTTCATGTGCTTCTGACCTGCTATCTAAGGCATCTTTCGTTTCAATGTCCCCCGGCTCTTTGAGATTTCTGTTTTGACATTCGTCTGTCTTTTCACTCTCATAATCTAAAATAGTCACAGGTTCTGTAATCTCTTCTTGACGGAGCGCATCCTTCACTTCATCTCTTGGCTGCAGAGTTTGATCGTCAGTTATGACTTCCTCTGACAAGAGCTTCTCCCCTGGCAGTGTCATGTCTGACGCTGATCCTGCATCATCTTGTTGGGTGATTAAATCGATATTCTCAACCTGGTGGTCAAGTTCAATGTTGTTATCCAGCTCTTTCTCCTCTTGGGTTTGGTCATCTCCATCCATTTCCCCAAAGGAAGTATTTTCTTTTTGCTCCTTTATTTCAGATGTCCCAAATCCTTCAACACGTGTTTCCTCCTCTGGCTGATCTAAGGAAGTGATCGGTTCAATATCTGGTGGTTCTTCAGTTTCCAGACTTGGTTGGATTTCTTTGTCTGAAGCAGACATTGTGACGTTCCCCATCTCCATATTCAGGATCTCCTCCTTTAAGAAGTCATTGGCCGACTCATGTTCTGTGGAGCTGTTCATTGTGTCACTTGGAGTAGTTTCAGCATTTTCCACGATGTCCATCAACTGGCTGGTGTGACTGGCTGCGGGTTCAGCAGATGAACACAGAGGTATGATATCAACACTTGGATGTGAAGCCTGGCAGGGATCGTCGTTACTTTCCACCGGCAACTCAATGCTGACATTTTTCACGTGCTCCTCAAAATGGCTAGATGTTGTGGCAGCTTCCATCTGCCAATCTTCACTGGGCGTCTCTGAATTACTAAGAGAGCCTTGAAGCTCGTGGAAAATATCTACATTATTGTCATCTTGGCCTGTGGTTAATGCACCTTGATGGCTCTCTTGGGAAATTGCAGGAGCAGGATCATCTGTCGTCACCACAACTTCCTGCGAGTTTGTAGATGAGGCTTGATCACTGTGAGTTGCCTCATTCATTGCCTGTGCAATTTCATGGCAATTGGTAACTGAGGCTTGAATACTGTCAGCAGCTTCCTCAAGGGTCAGGTGTTCGTCTTCTTTTATCAGATCCACACTTATTTGTGCGCTCTCTGGAGTGTTTTGTTCTTCACTTGTGGCGTTTTCATCTTTGTCATCTTCCAATGTAGTGTTCTGACTGTCTAGATCTCCAGTCACCATGTTTATGTCACATGATGTTTTCTCTCTCTGGAAATTGCCCTCAATCCCAAGAAGTTCTTCTTGCTCTCCATGCTCTTCTTTTTTGTGGCTGGCACTTCCATCCTCAACTGTTGTTGAAAGATGAACCAAAATGCTCGACTCCATATTTTTCTCATCGGACCTTTCCTCGTCCTGGATGTTCTCCTTGGATGAGCTTGGATGATCTCCTGGATGACCTTCTGGATGATCTTCCTGGATGATTGGTTCTTCCTGGATGATTGTTTCCTCCTGTTTTCTGTTTTCGTTATTTTCTCCTTCATGTTGCCCAAGCTCGTCATCTTCCTTGGTTGGAATTTGACACACAATTTCAATTTTGTTTGAATGCTCCTCATCCTGTATTTCATTCTCCTGCTGACTCTTTTTGTCACTCACTTTAGCCTCTTCATGTTCACTTTCATAATGTTGGCTTTTGTCAACTTGTAAAACAGTTAGGAAGTCATTCTGGCTTTCAGAAGTCACCATTTCTGTGTTATGTGGGGGTTCTTCTTGGATAATCTCCCTAGTTGCTGATTCCTCTCCATCTACATGTTCCTTTTCACTTCCTAAAACCAGAACATTGCCACAGGTTTCGATATCATTCTCAAGGACAGTCTGGGCTTCTTCTACATCTTCCACTGTTTGCTCTGTACTCACAGCTATTTTCAAATGCTGAGCATTTTTGTCATTACCGTCCTCTTTATTGTTGTCTTCTTCAAGTTGCACTGCTGCTGAGAAATGGCACAAATTATCATCTACTGTTGCCATTGCCTCCTCTTTGACTCTGTTCTCTTTATTAGTCTGTGTGTCACTTAAATCTTGCGCTCCTCCTACTCCGCACTCCTCCCGTCTTTCCAGACCTTCCTCTTCCTCCCTTGTCATTTCGTTTGATTCCTGGGCCATCGAGAGGATTCCCATTTCTTCCTGCTCACCTTGATCTGCACTTTCTTTTTCAGCTTGTCCATCTGTTGCTTCAGCCATTAACAAAATGTCCTCCCCCACCTCTTCACCAAGTTCAACATCTTCATCTTCCTCTTCTTCATTCTCATCATTTTTGCCTCTTTGGTTGTTTGCATCTGATGAAAAAGTGACAGGGCTGTGGACCACAGTGGAGTTTGATAGGTCTGAGTTTGGCCAGACGTCTGACTGAGCCATTGGAAAATGACAAAGGATTGAACGGTCCACTTCTTGGATTGTAAATCTATCTAAGGTACTCCAAATTCCAGATAAACAATGAATTTTCAAGAAACCAATTTTTCACTTCACAAGTTAGTCCACAGTACTGATTGTCTCCGACAAGACTGTCAGATGAATACAATATTCCAGATTTAAAATGGCAAAGTACAAAACTGAAACTAGATATAAATCAAATTTGAGAAATAAATGAAATTAAGATTATCGTTCCAGAAGGTGATTAAAAGTTTTGATGAATGTACCTTCCAGCCAGGTCTGGTAAGAGTCTGGTCAGTTTCAAGGTGCAATACGAAATACCTTTTGGGTGACAAGTCAGCGTTGAAAACTCCAAATTTTGAGACCTCCACTAATTTTTAGGCATTGAAATTCAGGAGCTGCAGTCAGCCTTTCCCTCTCTCGCTCTCTCTCTCTCTCTCTCCTCTATCTCTCATGCACACACATGCACATTCTCTCTCTCTGGAGGATTAAACCAAGCCTGATCCCCACATGACTCGGAGTTTAAACCCCAGCATAATTTGAGTTGAAGCACTACACCAGACAGCATAGCTGAAAAGACACCGAAATTGTTGGTAATTCAGCACAGTGACATTTGACAATATGTCACTGGCACTGTAGTTATTCACTCACCTGACAATGTGGTTAAAGTTCTCAGGCGGTGGTGGTGTGAATGATTGTTTTGTTGCAGTCTGGACGTGGCTGGATGAGCAACTTCTGGCAGCTTCTTCCAGTCACTTTAAATAAAATAAAATAAAATAAAATATTTAAATATTTAAAAAAATAAAAATAATGGCTAGTCACAAAATCCTACCACATCAACCAAAACTGACTGACTGATTTAGCCAGTTTGACGTGATCATTAGGTGTGCTGTAATTCTGTCATACACCTTTTTTTATTCAGACATTGAGGATCAGCTGTCAGCATCTGATTGAAATGGCTTGGAATATGTTCAAGTGTTGTTGTTTTTTTCATTTTCCTGTAGTTCTGGAAAATGGTTGATTTCAACTAGTCATTCATTATATTAAGATCGTGACGTCATGGTGAAACGCCAGGCGCGTGGTGGAGACTGGAAATCAGCGGCTCCGTGGAATGACGCCACTTCCTCTACCCTCCACAGTCATTCAACAAACAAAAAAGAATACAGGATCGTACAGCCTGGATAATTGGCGGATTCTGTTAAATGCTGCAGTGTTTACGTTCGGTGTGGAAAAGAAGAGGAATTGACGGAATGGCACGGACTCTGCTCGCTTAGCGTCGTAGTCTGTTTCCTGGTCAGTTTATCCTGCGAGCTGTGTTCGGCTTGTAGCGGTTTTTGAGAGCGAACAGTAGTTGGCGTAGCTTTATATTTGCATGCGACCAGGTTGGTTGGAAGTATTGAAATGTATCGATAAATGTGATTGTAAAAATTGAATTTAAAAAAAAGCTTAAAATGAGGCGCTCACACCGAAAGTATAATGGCTAGTGGGCGTGTTTGACGTCACAGCTGTCATCTGTCTGTTTGTGTCTCCAGAAAGCAAAAACTAAAAAAAACTAGTGGCAATGCAGCAATCGGAGAATGGTTGCGAAGAGGACGCGGCGGCGGCGGCGGCGGTGGCTGTCCAGTTCAATGCGTTACCAGACGCCCTTGTTGCGTACAAAGTGCCGGAAGATTTGTTTAACGACGGCCATCTGAAGGTAAGAATTATATGTTGAACAAAATAAGGCCATTTTTATTTCTTGCTGTCATCGATTTATTTCTTATAATGTTATGTGTGATGTGATTCTCAAATCATTGAAATGCTCAAGTTCCAAGCGTAAACAAATGAGTAGTGACTTTTGACGCCCAGTAGGTGGCGGCAGTACTCAAATTTGTTATAGGGTTTGTCCGTGTAGCGTTTACGTAGATTCCGACTTGTGGATGCATCGGTTGGTTGCCGGAAGCGCGTCTCCCATATTGTATGTGTCAGATACGTCGTAAATCAGACTTCATCATGCAGCAACCAAGAAAAGGCACATTAATGCCTCCCATTCACGCGCACGCAAAGCACGCACACATATACACACACATACATACATACATACATACATACATACATACATACATACATACATACATACATACATACATACATACATACATACATACATACATACATACATACATACATACATACACTTGCACTCTCTACCCCCTCAAATGGTTGTCAATTATTATATCATTACTTCAGACAATCAGTAAGCAGTGTGACGCTTGTATAACAGTGTAGATTTACTTTTCCTGTCAAAACTCAGCATGAAGCCACATTAATAGTCCGGAGGGCTGGTACCACTCCCCGGTGTCAAGGGACTTGCTTATGTTATAAAGTCTCTGGTGTAAATGGAGAGCAGGTGCGTTAAACGTCATCCTGCTCATGTTTTTCGTGTTCTCCTTTCTCATTTCTCTAAACTCGGACTTGGTGAAAACAAATGTCAGCTGTTGGAATGGAAAGTCTTAAAGTGGCATTTATATTGCAAGGTTTTCCATGACTAAAGGTCTGTCTAGCATTATGGGGAAATACCAATATCATGCAACATGGGCACAGAGAAGCACATAAATATTCAGCTGAATGTGTTGAAATGAGGAAGAAAACATATTTATGTTCTGCAATAAATGGCTGGTCAGATTGAAACCAGCAGGAACAAAAATGTAGAATACCAATAAATACAGAATTTAAAATTGATTAAAAATATATGAGGTAAGAAATTTCTAGGGCTAATGTCACCAAAGATGTCCAATTTTTCAAATCTAAACTACGGACTACAAGTTTTCTCCTTCAAAGTAATCCCTGGAATCTCACACACGTTCACAGCATTTGATGCCACACCATCATGCACTCCTGGAAGTATTCTTCCGGGATTATCCGCAGCTCCGATGTCATGGCAATCTTGATGGCATCCGCATCTACTTTGATAAAGCCCTTTGAATTTAGGAAGAAGGGGTGACAAAAATAACATGGCACCAGGCCAGGTGGATAAGCAGGTTGCTTCAGCCGAGCACTATGCTTCTCAGTCAGGAACCGTTGCATGCTCAGGGCATTGTGAGCTGGCACATGAAGCAAATGCCAAACGATCTCTTTGTAGATGTCCTGCTTGATTGTCTGGCACACATTGAAGGGTAAAACTCGTTGTTTGGGTTTGAAATGTTTTGCGATGCAGTCCTGGAACTTTTCTGACCCCATTTTTTTTGTGGTCTGGGTGTGTGCACTCAAATACAACCTTAGGTTGATTCAGTAAGTAACAGTAAAAAAAATCTTAGCATCAATTTTTGTTGTTCATATAGTATGTTTGCAAATGCAGACTTTTATTTTTTGAACAGCCCAATATTGCCTTCCTGTACATAAATACCAAATGTGATAAGTTGTTTCTTATGTTCTGATACTGAATAGAATGTGTATGGAACTAAAACTATGAGAAGCATCCTGAACATTATACTTCATAGGCTGAAGATGTATTTCGCTCAACCTCTAATTGCAACTCTACACCAGGATTTGTTTTCTTTTTCCTGTAGCTCAGTGGTACAAAGTACAGCTTACATAACCCACTTTATTAAATTTGAATGACTTTTCCGACAGAATTTAGTGTTTGCTTTATCTCTATCTTAAATTTTGTTCGTAAATCTCAAAAAGGTCTTGAAAAGTAAATGCTGCAAAAAGGCTGTTTCTTAAACCAAAATGAATTTTGTCAGTGTTAAATAAAGTGGAGTGGAAACAATTACTAGTTTCTCTATAGATTAAATTGAGGATTCCAGCTTTTTCAGAATTGTCAGTACGTTCTCATTTAAAGATTTGAAATGCTGATGTTTGCAATGTTAATCTGACTGGAAAGTCTGAGTCAATGGAAAAAGGCTCAGGATGCTTGCTAAGCTCGCTATCAATTGGGACATCTTGGATACAGTAAATACAACCCATTGTCTTCTCATATCATCACACGATTTAAATGGAAAGATGAATGACTGGGGAATTTTCAATGTTTCCTAAACCGTCTGGTCTTAAGTAGCACGTGGATGAGCGTGTGGATGAAATTGTTAGGAGTAAGCAAAAAGCTGAATGTTGGTCATGTGATGAAGTGCAAACAGTAAAACTGAAGTATATGACACCATCATTTTGTTACAAGATCCATACTTGCATCAATTTTGTTGGAGAAAACCAGTAGATTGCTGTACGGGGGGGGGGGGGGGGGTAGCGTGATTGTGTTTCTTCCCTCCTCTTCATGATCTTTTTTTTTTTTTACACACTGCCTGAAATATTTCATGAGTCAGCTGACTTTTCAGGTTACAAGAGTTTCCACTGTGCACATTGTTTTGGTTGTGGTATAGAATGAGGGTTGCTCAGCAGCATGACTCTCAGTGGAAAACTTTTTGTACATGTAGAAGAACAAGAAGACTAATAATGCCCTCAAGTCGTGCCAGGAGGGGAACATTCTTTGCAAGTTTATTAATGAGCTATTCTCATAGGAGACTCATCAATTTTAAAATTTCACAAGTGGTGGATGGAACATAGCGGTTGAAGCCCCTTTACATATTGACTATTCTATACGGGGGATGCAAAAGTAGGTGTTCAGTTGTATGAAGTATATAAGAGTTCTTTATTCAAAATGGAAAAAAAAAACCCACTGATTTATTCATTCTTTCAGTCGAGTCAAAATCTACCTAAGGTAAACAAAGGACAGAGCAAAGAGAAAAGCACACTGGCAATTGTTGCCACGACGCATTTACTGGTATGTTTTATTAGTAGTAGTTGATAAACCTTGTCCATTTACAGAAATCAAGCATACATTTTATATGTTTGGGTCAAAGTATTAACCTCTATTTTGGTAAATGAACTCACAACTTATTTTATTGTAGCACCTCGATCATATTTTAAGACAATTTGTAGAGGTTTTTCATCATTTTCCCTCTATCAATCCAAATTTGCCATGGTGCCCCTAGCGGCAAAGACAAGTAATACAGGCATGAATAAATTAGCCTATTTTCATGAAAGACTAGAGAAATTAGTGAATTATTACTTATAAGAGCCTGAAATTACACGATTTGGAAAATCATTAGTTAAAAATATCTCTAAACGATTACTCGATTAATAAAGTATGAGGTGATTAATTTGATAATCGATTTGTTGTCAATTTATTTTGACACCTGTCCCTGGGCTCCATTTTAGCCTCACCAAAAAAAAAAATCACGAAAGCTGAATTGATGAATAACAGTTTAATGCAATATCTGTACAACTGACTACCAAGCAGTCTTTTCTCCGTGTATTTAAAAAGAAAATATTGGAATGTCCTGTAATTCTTTTTCCTTTGTGTAGCCAGATCAAAGCGACTTTATTAAGACACTTTGGAATTGTTTTGCATTTTGAACATTTGCCTTAATGTTCAGTACGTGCAACAGCAGCAATACTGGGCAAATATGAATGCAAAGTGATAAATGAATGAATGCACGTCACGTGCTAAACATAACTGGTTAGCCTTATACGATCACTCAATTTTCTCTTCACGCTCTTTGCTATTAATACCTCATAAAAGCGTGTCATCATGCCGCATACTTTCCATGAGCAATACCTCGCCCCTCCAGTTTGCATTCTTCCTACCCGTCATGTCTCTGTTACTCTTTCCACTCCTTTTTTTTCTACAGCTGCCATCTGTTCTCAGCTGTTCTCTTTCTCGCACCTTTGGTTTCTGGGTCTTTCTTCTTGTGGCTCATTCACATTTGTCTCGCACATGCCCTCTCGGGTGTTTTTTTTTTTTTTCTTCCGAAAACCCAATCTGAGTTGCCAAGGGCTTTGGTTTATGATGGTTATATTATCATATTGAATGTACTGATTGACGTGTCAGACGTCAGGTGATGTCATGACTCTTCTCACACGCTGTCCTGGTGTTCTTCTTTCCGTCGGATCAGTCGGCATTGAATTTAATTGGCAAGAGAAAATAAACAAACTCCTCCTCCTTTCCTTGTCTTTTGGAACTCGGCAAATCGCTGACTAGTGGGCAGGAGCTGTGGTCTGTGCGTCAACATGTTGCTGAAGGGGCGTGATAAAGAAAGGGAAAAAAATGAGCGTGAGGAAGCAAGTCAGAGAGAGACACTAAATGAGTCATTTCTCCACACCCCAAAGACGGATAGATTTCTTTAATCTTTAGGTTGCGAAAGAGCTGCTGGATCATTAAATAAAGGCGACCGATGCTTGATCTGTGGTGGTGTGGTGCAGCGTAAGGGCGGAAGAAATCCATCGGCCAAAAACCTAACCTCACCGTTTCCCTTCTTCGGGGCATCAGATTACGCCTCGCTCATCTATCTGTCAGCCCTGGAGAAGGCAAGGGTTCCTCGACGCTCTCATTTCTCTCCTTCCTCTTCATCGTCCTCCCACCTGCCTCTCAAGAGCCTCTCGGCAACCTTGAAATCAAGAATTAAGTGGCGATTTCTGCGTGCCGCGTTGCCTGCCATGCACATTAAAACCACCAAGTGTAACCACTTATGTCTGGTTGTCTCAATGACCAGTCGGGAAGTGTTCAATCATCCCGAAGCTCAGGTAAGCAAAGTGTTCTGCTCTTTTGCTTCCTTGTCATAACTTGATGGCGCCCAGCAGCCGCAACAAAAATGGTCACTTCTACACCTTTTTTTTTTTTTGCCGGCCGGCTTTGGTGTAATATTGATGTATCCTATTTGAAAGACCTCGTTGCTACAAATTATCTTTTTATTTTTTTTATTGTAGAAATCCTATTGCTTAAGACAATTCCCTTGTGATGTGTTGTACCGCTGCAGTGTCCAACTCGGTCCTGCACTCAGGGCAGGTATAGGACGACACACTGTTGATCGTCTGCCTGGATAAACGGAGGAGGATGAATACATTGTTTTATTTGACGGATGGTGATTGACAGTGATTGTATCACATCCCTTTTTCTATACCGCATAGCCTAACAAGGGTACATCCAGGACTTGTCTCAGAGTGCTAATTGGCAACGTTATAAAAGGAGCTTCCCTAAATTGCTCAGTCATTCACAAACAAAGATGGGGCGAGGTTTCGTGAACAATTGCATGATAAATAGTTGAACAGTTTAAGGACAATGGCCCTCATTTACTAAGTCATGCAATGAGTGATTCATCAATATCTTTGTGCCTGAAGTTGTGCATACTTTGTTCACAATTTTAGAACATTCCCAGACCATGCACACGCACAACTAAGGATCAGCTGCAGACAAAACATAAAAAAAAACTATTTTACCCAAGATGCAAAATGTATTGAAACTGAAGTTACATAAATTACATATGAGTTGAGTAATATCCTAAATAAACACTAAGAGGAGTTTATCAATGGTGTTGTGTCAGACTAGTACAATGGATGCGGAAATCCATCAAGCTGCTCACTTCAATCCAAAGCGTCAACGTTTTTGCATGAACGCAGTTGCCATGTGTTACAAATCTAGGACAACATTGCCACAAATTTGCAGTTGACAAACCACAACTTTCCAAAAGATCCTACAGGCCAGGACTGTTTAACTCGTGACCTGTGGGACACATGCGGCCCAGATCCAACCCCCGAGTGGCCCAGTCTGTGGTCCAGCCTGCCTAAATTGAATTGCATCCAAGAGAGGCTGAGGGTTGACTAATGTGTATGGCCAGGCTACATTTCTTGAGCTTAAGCTGTATGTCAAGCAATGAATTCCACTTACAAAGCTTAAAAAATTAGGATCGTCAGCAGTTTCCAAACGTTTATTGAACGTTGTTAAAAGAAAAAGTGATGTAACGCAGTGGTAAACAAACATGACCCCATCCCAGCTTTGTTGGAATGTTTTGCACTTAGACTATTTGCTGAAGACAGACTATCAGTTTCAGCGTTAAATATTTTTATCGCTGTTATCATTTTGTCCCTGTTAGCTGATGGTCTGTTCCTTCTCTCACACTCTCTTGCACTCTTCCCCCTCCCCCCTTGTCGTTGCAGGCCAGCTTCGAGGCTTTATTCCATACTTTTGACCCAGATGCGCAGTTCCAGTACTTCAAGTCCTTCCGTCGGGTCAGGATTAATTTTAGCAATGCACTCGCTGCGGCAGAGGCAAGACTGCGACTGCACAAAACTGATTTTCATGGCAAAGAGATGCGCCTCTACTTTGCTCAGGTAATGTCGATGAGAGACACTTTTATTGATGTTTTTTTGTCCATAAGATTTAAAATTACCGGGACTAATGGGTTTTGTCTGTTTCCTGCAGTCTGTCCACATTGGGAGTCCGAGACTTGAGCCTCCAAAGCCAGAGAAGCAGTTCCTTATCTCACCACCCGCCTCACCTCCAGTGGGCTGGGAGCAGTCTCAGGATGCTATGCCTGTCGTCAACTATGACCTGTTGTGCGCCATCTCAAAACTAGGACCAGGTGAATCTGTTATTCTCTCCATCGTCATATTATTACAGATTTGACCGATATGTGGGAATGGGCTGAGAATATAATCGACTCTCCCCACTACTCCCGCCAAAGCCCCCAAACACATACAGGGTACAGGTGAAGCACAAATATGAAAGCAGAAAATGGATTGAAACAGAATGACTAATTCTGACCTCCTTAATGGGTTTCTAATTCAATCAATAACAAATATATACACGCACACACACTATTTTCTGCAGCATAAAGTGCTTTGGATTAGAAGGCACAGACTCAGTTACGGGGGCTATTTTGTACTTAATAAGACAGTAAGTTTGGTTATACTTTATTCTACTATTTTACCATGTACTGTACTCACATTATTGTTAATCGATATTCATACACAAATCCATCAAAGTCCTCATCTTCTGTATCTGAATGAGACTGTTGGGCAAGTTAGCCATTAATCAAGTTCCCAAGTTCCCTCTCGTCATTGTCGGAGTCAGACTCGTCACGTTGCTCTTCAGCAATGATCGTGTGGTCACCGTTGCTGCGACTGCTCTATTACCATGTGCCACTGAGTAACTAATGTAGCTTGAATTATGCCTTGTAAGCATGACTCTTTGCCGAGGTCATTTTCTGGGGCCCGGATACTGTTTGTTTTGCAGAAACCAATAGTATTTATCAATCGCGGCCGAGGTACAAACTCTACATATTATGTACAGTTCTCTGATTGGTTTACGCATTTTACGTAAAACGTATTATGTCCTCTGATTGCTTCATCTTACGCGTTTTGTGTATCACATAGTGTTCTCTGATCATTTTCAGCTTACGTCCCTGTGGCGGCAGCCACACAACATTTACAGGTTTTGGAATTCGGTCCACACAAAAGGCGCACATTTGGTTTTCGAGAAAATTAAAAGCTTTTAAGTGCGGAAAAAATGGTACACACCTGTAAAATGCTGGAGGGGTGTAGTACCGTGCCTGACAGTGGGACACCATTTTTTTTTTTTTTTTCTTCCATTTTCTCAATGACGCTTACTGTACAACTCGTGCAAAATATTTTCCCTTTGCCTTCACCTCTGCTATGATCTGTCGTCACAGTGGCGCCACATCAGAATTCAGTATTTTTCAATTTGCGCATGTTTACTTTGATGAACAATGTGCAGGTGACTGACATTTCAATGTAAATGCATTTAACAGACTTGAAACGGCGGATGCGTATAAACAATTATTTGGCCTAATTTGTTGTAGCACAGGTTTGCCCATTCTTAGTGGATGTAATGGAATCATAGTTGAACTTCTCTATGAGATTGTATTTTTTTGCTAACAAACCCAAAGAGTTTTCATGGTGCAATAGTAGTGCTTTATCCTGTGATGTTTTTTTATTCAGTCCTTATAAACATAAATCCTAATTTCCAGGCGACAAATACGAGCTCCACACAGCTACGCCCACCACCCCCAGCGTTGTCGTCCATGTTTGCAAAGAAGATCTTGGTGACAGTTTGGCTCAGGATGAAAGCGAACCGGACAACATGGCACGGCCTGCACGGCCCAAGATCGTCCAGACACGCCGGCCTGATTACACACACAGTGTTGAGCAGCTATCGGCACTGGAGTGAAAGCTGTCAAAATAACCTTGTGATGTCATTCATACGGTGCAGAAGATGTGCTCTCTGAGATTTGCTCTCTGAATTTGGGAAGGTGCCTCGGAGGTGCTGCATTGTCCCGTTGGAAAGGAGACAAACTTAGAATCAGATGCTGTATTTGTGTCTACTGGGAAAGATCGGAAATTCTTTTTGAGACGTTCAGCTGTGTGATAACTGCTCTCCAATTTGAGGGTTTGGGATGATGGAATACCAGGTTTTGAAGTGTGTAAGACCTTATGTTCATGCTTCATCTTATGTTTGGATACTTGGTTTATGGATATGTTAGATGTGCTATTACTAACATGTGCATGAGATAAGCTTGTAATTGACAAGATTCCCACGCAACATAAATGCAGCATCATTCTTTACAAGCAAGCTTCACTCAAATTTGGGGTGGAAAATAAATTGCTTATCAATAAAATATAAAAGCTACATATTATACACCACCACAGTTCAGATTTCCATAGTGATCATTTAAGATGGTGGGTGTGTGATGTCACATCTTTAATATTATAAGTGTTTTGTGTGCCGTGAATGTGTGGTCAACGTGTACTGCTTTACATTCTGATACTGCTCTGAAATTAGAATGTAATATTCACAGTCTTGTCTTTGTTGTCATTTCTCGGTGAAAAGAGGTATGGAAAGTGTCTGGTCTTTTCTTGTAAACTAGCAAGGAATTGTTAGACTTGTCCTATGTTTCATTCATTCACAGAACTGTCCATGTATGACAAACGCAGCAAGGCCTTTATCTGTGGTATGTGGCAACATGGTTGGCCTTTTCCAGCCATTGGGGGGAAAAAAGTCTAAAACTGGACCATCTTTTTGATCAGAGTTTGGCTTTATGTAAGATGTGCTAAGAATTGTATTCTGACATAAAAATCACTGTTGCTGAGCCTAAAAGCCAATAAAAGCAATGAATTGAGTATTACACCGCAGTGTTTCCCTGCATTTTTTTTAGTCAAAGCACCCAATTTAAATGAGTACCTTACTACTCAAAACATGTGATTACTGAAATAAGAATCTTGTCGATATTTGCTTACATATTGGCTTACCTCTATTTAAAACCTTGGCCCGTTTAATTGTTTTATTACATACACACACACGCACACAAAGGGGCGCAGATGGGTTTTTGTAACTGGGGGGGACCAATTTGTGTGTAATAGTAAAAATCCATTGTCGATGTCTTAAATGAAGTATATGGTTGAATGATAAATCATATATGATAAACCAGTTATTTGTCTGCAGTGCCAATCATCCACCAAAGCCGATTTTCAAATTTGTTTATGAGCTCAAGAGTACAAGCAAAAATTACATAAATAAAAAAAAAGTTTAATGTAGCTGCTACAAGAAATTATTTTTTAAATAACAGATAAAATGTTCTTGTGATTTTCCTATAGTGAATCTACAAAAAAAAAAAATCTTATTTTACATTCAGCTTGATTCAGGTAGGAGCAAATGCTGTTTATATTTGTGTAGATTCATCTGTGTAGATTTCCCTAATACCGTGACTATGACGGCGTTTTAGTCACCAAGACAGAACAATTAACTGCCACATAACAGGTAACAGGCGGGATAGTCAATTATTTTGTTTTGGAGAGAACACTGGTTTGGATTTTTGTTACATATGGATGACAATAGGAACATAATCACAATCCGGAACGTGGATTCCGTGACCGTTCCTAGCCGGATCTCTAGCTGCACACTTTAAAAATGGCAGCCAACATAGAGCAAATATTTCAAGATTTTATTTTGAATAAAATCAGAGAAATTGAAGACCAGAATGTCGACAAAACGTATGTCAATAATTAATTTTACATGCATTATAGCTACATTAATTTTCCAAATACAACGAAGTTTGAACGTGTTCGGTTCGAGCAAACCGGTAAAAGTGTCCGCTCAACGATTTTTACGGTGTTTATCCTCTCGAAACCTAGCTGTACTATAGTACCGTATATATCATAATAGAATGTTTGTTTTGATTAATGTCTTCAAAACACAAAACGAATAATGTATCGGCTTATTTTTAGGACTAAGCGTGACATTTTGTTCCATAAAATTTTGCACAGCTTTAATTGTAATTGATTTCTGAAACGAGACAATCAAAATATCTCAATTCCATCCCATTGTTGTAATTTACAGTGTTTTGGGACTGCACTTCATTCGACTGCGTTTGTCTGTTCTGTTTTTTTAGTGTGGTCCTCTCGTAAAGCAATCAAATGTTTACATGTTACTACGGTATGATGCTTCATATGTCTTGTTTAACTGCTATTGCAAAGTCTATAAAAATCAAGTGTGATTATTCTAATTTCGGCATAGTATTTGATTCAAACCAATTATTACATCATTTTAAGTATGCCTAAAATCTTTCTTATTTTACAGTTGTCTTGACAGTACTCCTCAAACTGTGGTTGCGTCCAGTGTAATGACTTCAGAGGATAATAGAGATAAAAATAGTGATGTTAAGAGTTCACATAAGAAACATAAGAAGCACAAAACACATAAAAGTAAGAAGAAGAAGCGGAAACGAGAGAAGGAGGCAAAAGAGAGCACTTCTGAATGCGGGGAAGAATCGGACACTCATTGCAGGTGATAAATCCTCGGCCAAAGTACATCTGACCCTTATTGCTGCAATAACACCAGAATTCAAAATATGTTGTTGTTGTTGTTGTATTTTCATTTTAAACTAAATCTTACCTTTTTTTTTGTAGAAAAGGATCCCCAATAGAAAATGAACAGCCATGTAAGTGTTTTCTATCTTCTCTATATAAACAAGAAGTTTCAGTTTCTTAACAGTTGGTATTGACATATTTCAGGTGATCATGCCAGTAGCTCAAGAAGTCATAAGCACAAATCAGGAAAGAAAAAGAAGAAGAAGAAGAAGAAGAGACAAAAGGATGAGAAACAAATAAATTCATCTACTTCTGACACAAAAGAAAAAAAGAGAAAATGTGCTCAAAGCTATTTGCCAAGGCCATGTGATGAGTTGCCTGATATCATCCCAAAACGGGTAAAAAAAAAAAAGGCTTGACTGGGATCTAACAAGATTGATGCTCAAAGTCAAATCAAATCAAATCAAATCAAATCAAAGTAACTTGCAACAACTCAAAGCTGAAGATAACTGACTAGTCTTTGCTCAATCCAGGACAGCTCCACTGGAGAAAAAGCAGACGAGGGAAAAAGGAGGCGCTCCCATTCACATTCCCACGGTTCACATTCCAACTCAGAGGGGTGGAGTTCTCGACCTGGCAAACGAAAATCCAGATCTCGCTCACGGTCTAGTTCACGGGGTCACCGCGCTTCATCCAGGTACTGCCTACAAGGGACTTTTGAAAATGCTAAAACGATTGAAAATGTAGTTCTTATAAATCCTAACCCTGGCTTTTCTTGATATTCTTGTATTTTCTGTATGCATCTGTGCATAGATCCTTAGAGAACAGGGATGGTTTGGATGCATCTACAGAGTCCAAACAAGATGCTGCAAAAGGCATCCGATTGCCGTCTCCAATTCCTAAAAGAAGAGACACAGAAGAACTGCAAACAGACAAGCCAGCCGAGATCGCAACGGAAACCATCAGAGACAATTCAGGTACAAATTCATGGTCTTGTCTAATTTGAATTGATAAATAGATGTCTACTATCTAATTGACCTGTCTATCTAGGTCAGGTTATAATACTTGAGCACTTTTAGTTTTTAGTTGCAGGGCTGCCGCTCCCTACACACAGAGTGGAGGGGGTGGTGGGATGCCATCTGACTTTACAGCTTCGGGCACCCAAAGGGCTAGCAGCGGCACTGTTTAGTGTCATTCATTCATTCATTCATTCATTCATTCATTCATTCATTCATTCATTCATTCATTCATTCATTCATTCATTTGTCTGTTTGTTTGTCAGTCTGTTTACTTATTTGCTTATTTATTTATGTTTTTCCCCATTTACTTATTTTATTTATTTTTATTTTTTTTAAACTACAATAACCCATGTAAGTACAAAGTGTTTGTTTTTGACTGTGGCGGTAGTTTTACCCTCTGCTGCTCCTAAGATCCTAAAATTCTGCTTTGATTGTTTATTGTTCCAGTTTCAAGTTGTGCTGCACCTCCATCCGTGCCAAATCAGTCTAGTCGGACTCATCAGACAAGTGAGCCTGTCCAGCCACAGCTAAAGGCATCAGAACACATCTCGGCCAGTGCAAGGAAATCCCCTGCAAAAAAAAGACGTAAGCCATCCAAGTCCCCATCAAGGGGCAAAGAAGAGAAGTCGGCTAAGAGGCAGAAGGGGTCTCGGTCACCTTGTAGGACACACAGGACGAGGACGAGGTCTCGATCCAGGAGTTCTTCAAAGAGAAGGCGATCGCGGTCGAGGTAAGTTTCCAGGCTACTAGAGAGGATTTTTTTCTAGGAGCAGTAACAAAATACTTTATGTGGTCAATGCAGGTCCAGAAACCGGAGGTCACGGAGGTCACGCTCTGCATCACGAGAAGAGAGGAGGCGAACGATTTACAGCCAGCGAGACCGCTGGAAACGAGAGCCAAGCACCTCGCCTGAGCTCATCCTGCGCAGAAAAAGATCCCCTACATGGAAACATGGAGCACAACTTGACAGCTCTCAACGGATCAGTGAAATAGGTCAGATATGGCAATTTGGCTTTAGGCTTTGTGTCCTTCATGTCTGCACAGTTGTCACCCAGAGCTAAGGTAAATTGGTTTGTCTTTTTTTTGTTTTGTTGGTTTGTTTTGTTTTTGGTATGTTGTTCCCCATGTGTGGGGAAGTGGTTGATTTTGGATTCATTTGTTTCCCTCTCTCAATGAATGCACAAGAGTTGAATTGGGTTGCTTTTATGTTCCCCTCAGGCAAAGAGCAACTGCTAGAAATTGCCAAGGCCAATGCAGCCGCTATGTGCGCCAAAGTGGGTATGTCCATCCCCGCCAGCCTGAAAAGCTCCATGCTGCCGTTGTCGTTTCCAAGCATGGCTATGAATGCTGCTATGACGGCAGGTATAAACGTCAGTTGGAGAAATCATGTTAATGCTTCAAAAATAGTACATCATTCCCTGTGTCTGCTTCACAGCCACCATGACAGCTGCCTTGTCCAACATCAACACCTTGTCCGCATTGTTGCCACTGCCCACCATAACCAACAAACCTCCTGGTGCAAGCTTCAACAGCTCCATAACTGCTGCATTGGAGGAAGTTAAAAAGAAAGTAGCCAAGCAGGCAAACAGCATCAGCATTAAGGAATTCACAGATGTAAGTGCCCCGTACACTCCAGAATTCACAAAAAAAAAAAAAAATTGTTTCACAGAAAAAACTTAACCGAATACAGTTAAATTCAGTAGTAGTTATCTCTTGACCTTAGCAGACTTACATCGGTTCCCCTTACATGAGGGCTGCCAACAGAGCGAAACAAGTTTACAAAAGTGTGGCTAACTTGGCCATTTGGTTGCTACATTTAACAATTTTTCTCAACCACCGTAGCAACTGTTTTTCAAAAAGTAACTTTCACATAAGACAAGGAGCAAACCAATGAATTTAACATAATTCCACCAAAATTTCACTAGGTGATGCTAAACGACTGCTTTTATTACTTTGGCTTGAGAACAAAAACAGCTGTCAGCAGAGAGGCTCCAGCACAAGCGTGACCCTGGTGAGGATAAGGGTTAAGATAATGGATGGATGCTTAAAAAAAATAAGTATGAAAATGGAAATGCCCAATCACTTATATGCAGGGGCTCAATATATGCAAAAAACGCTGCAAATTATTTTGCAGGTTTATTTGAGCCAGCAGATACATTACATACCTCTGATTTCAGCAATGTGTGTTTTGTATTTTCAGAAGTGCAAGATGATTGTGGAAAGCAAAGGTGAATTGCCAGTAGCGGTGCCTCTTGTGCCAATCGAGGAGGACGACGGGAAACCATTTGGGGGATTGGTTTTGCGTGAACATAAGGCCATCAGCTTCAACATCAGTGTAAAATACACACACGTTTCACAAATGAAATCATGCAAGAAAAAATGTAATGATTACATCCTCGACCCATGCCTGCCCCGCCCGTCAAGTAAATAATTTTGCTTTTAACCTAGAAAAAAAAAAGCATCCTTGGTGGATGGAATGAAAAAGTCCGTGTAGCAGCGTGAAGTATTGATTTTGTATCGTATATTCTTTCAAAGTAAATCAGTTCTCAGTTACTCCTAATGTGTGATCATGTGACTAATTATTAGGAAAAGGTGATTGGTAGTAACGCCAACATGTTCACCTTACAGAACACGACAGTACGACCCACTGCCCGAAGTGATGCAGGCATGGCAAAAGAGTTTCCAGTGTCTTCAGGATCTCAACACCGTAAAAAGGTCTCAATAAACAATTTACACTTGCCTATGAGGGCTTTTTTCTTTTGTTTTACATCAAGTGATGCAGTGTTTTCTATCCAGGAAAGTAAAACATTGGACGCCTATGGAGATTGGGTTCCTGTAGAAAAAGCGTCAGAAGAGGCAAAGACCAACATTCCCAAGACACCAGTCAGCTCTTCATCAGTTACCAGTGAGACTTCGACAGCCGCAGAGTTGACGGGGACGGATGAGGCATCGGCGGCGGATGACGATAGCGTGTTTCCTGGTCCCCCACCGCAGGTTGAGTGTCATTAAGAACATGCTTCCCAGTTACTCCCAGACACAATTGTTGAACGTCTTTTGTTTTTGCAGCCTGTCGACATCTCTCAGGCTGTGAGTGAGAGGATCAAGGCTCAGAGGCGATTGGCCGAGAACCCATATGACGTTAACGCCATTTGCATGCTTAGCCGTGCCCAAGAGCAGGTAGTAGCTATTTTATTATTGTTCTTTAATTTTTTTTTTTTAAACAAATTTATTATAATCTCTCATGGAAAAATTCTATTTATATCGCTATTAGGGTTGCATATTAGGGTATCTTTACAGATAAATTATACTGTACATACAGTGTGAAAAGAGAGCAGTTTTAAGCATAATGAGAAAATGTAGTACCGAAAAGTAAAGTGATAGAAATCAGAGAATATTTACTTTTAGAGGCTGAAATCAAAGAATTTCGACCATTGTAAATTCAACAATTACGCTAAACCATGAATTGATTGAAAATAGTTGTTGAATAATTTGGTGATCGAATAGTTGTCGATTAATTTTCACACTTCTATACTCATGGAAGCTGCTAGATATTTTCCTTAGGTTCCAATCCTCATATAAATAAGACACTGAGCACACAAGTCAAAGTCAAAGTCAAAGTCAGCTTTATTGTCAATTTCTCCACATGCCAAAGACACGCAAAGAAACCGAAATTTCGTTCCCCCCTGTCCCACGGTGACAAGACATGGCTCACAACAGACAAACAGTAAACAAGTATAACAAAAGCGTGCTGAATAAATAATGAATAAATAACACAACAATAAATAAATAAATAATTAATTAAGAGGAGCGTAAAAACGCGTACAGCAGACATTCCCGAAAATAGCGCAACAGTGCCGCACGCTACGCAGAAGGGGGTAGCGAATTCAGGGCCCTAACAGCCTGGAGAAAGAAGCTGTTGGCGAGTCTGGTGGTGCGGGAGCGCAGGCTCCTGTACCTCTTCCCAGAGGGCAGAAGGTCAAACAAGGAGTGAGCCGGGTGACTCACATCTCTGGCAATCGAGGTTGCCTTGCGGGCGAGATGGGAGGTGTAAATGTCCTTCAGGGAGGGAAGCGAAGCACCAATAATCTTACCAGCCGTATTCACTATGCGCTGCAGGGCCTTCAAGTTCTTCAAAAGTCACTGGGCTCCCATGGTTGTATGTGGGATGTGAAATTACCCAAGCATCGCCAGCTATGCTATTTGAGCTCATGTGTTTTCTTTTAACAGGTGGATGCGTGGGCCCAGTCCAACACCGTTCCTGGTCTTTTCACGGGCTCTACAGGAGCCCAGGTCCTCTCCTCAGAGGAGCTGTCCAACAGCGGCCCACAGGCTTGGCTGAAGAAGGTAAAAGATGCAACACAATGAGAATTTAAACCAATGTGCACTCGCGCACTGGTGGAACATGCCTGTTGGTTAACAGCCTGTCTAATCCAGCTTGGATGTAACACAAAAATATTCAATGACCACTTTAAGAATGAAGGATGTTTAATACTGAAATTATCTGTATTGCACTACACATACGTTCTACTGTGGGTGGCAAGGCAGGACTGGAGCAGAAAAAAAATGAAAAATCATAATTAAAGAAAAACCCTCGACTTTGGAATTGCGGACATGAGCCTACACGTTTCTCTTGTTCTGGTTCAGAATAAGGAGGGATTGTACCCCTATTCAGTACAGGGGTGGATCTATTCGATTGGTAAATAGGGTTGCTGGCCACCCCAGAAGTTTTACCTCGATAGGTTTCTTCCCTAGGCAATGGATAATAATACCATAACACTGAATTGGTTGATCACATGCTTCACAGAGACTGCAAGTTCGATGTTCTCGTTTGCTATCTCAAGCTTGGGCCTGTTCTGATCTTAGGACCAGTTCCTCAGGGCAGCACCAGTATCAGGCGGCGTTGGAGAATTTTTGATGAGGAAGATGGGCTGGAGGGCAGGAGAAGGCCTCGGGAGGAACCGTGAAGGCACTGTGGAACCGATTGTCATTGACTTCAAGGTGGACCGCAAAGGTCTGGAGGTCCCACGGTACTACATGTTTGAGATAAATGGTGATAGAAAAAAAAAATTTTTTTTTTTGATTCAGGATTGGTTGCTGAAGGAGAGAAGTTACAGAAACCAACAGGGGGACTGGTGGTAACCAAGGACCTGATGGGTAAATGGCATATAGTATGTGTCTTAAGATCACAAACTGGTTGCAATAGTTCTGAAAAGGTATCATCAGAACATGCACCTTTTGACAAAATGGTTGGTACTCTTGCCGTACAAACAAATTCTATGATGGTAGCTGGAATAAAAAATTTCAAAAGTACTAAAAATTAACAAATGACAATCCAGCATTGAATGGTCCAAAATTAACTACTGGACATGATTTCATTTAACTCTTTCCAAACAGGCGAGCACCCGCTAGTGGACCTGATTTCATTTAACTCTTTCCAAACAGGCAAGCACCCAGTATCTGCACTTATTGAATTGTGCACTAAGAAACGGATGACGCAGCCTGACTTTGTTATGGTTCACCACAGCGGGCCGGATCATCGGAAAAATTTCCTCTTCAAGGTACGATTGCTTTTTTTCTATTTGCACTTTTCCTGAACTACTGTGGGCTGGCTGTGGGCTGGCTAAGGTTACTCATCAATGCGTTGTGTACTCACCAGGTCACGGTGAATGGTGCCGACTATCAGCCGCAAACAGCCAGTCCCAACAAGAAACATGCCAAGGCCATGGCAGCAACAGTGGCACTGCAGGCTCTTGGAGAGGTAATGTAAAGTCAAAGGTCTCAATGAACAAGACAGGAGAATATCACACAGAATGGCCTGCTAAATGTTCTACGGTTGTTCACCAGGTTCCTGTTGATGGACCTGGACTCTATAGTGGTCCTGTCTTCACGGCCTCTTCCACTGGGCCTCTGTTCTCCACATAGACGTCGGGCAGTCACCCGGTTATGTGACCGTTGTTGTTGTCTCATCATTTTCAATCTGCTTCTGTCATTATACAGCACTGTGCAAACATCTTAGGCCACTATGAGATTTGTTGTTCCAGCAATGCTAAAAAGATCTTGTATAACTCAACGTTCTGTACTTCCTTGATTTTTGATTTTGGAGTGGTGGATGGTTCCATTGCAAGAATGAGTCAAAATGATTAGGGTTACCACCCTCATCCATATTCTTGACAAAATGAAATTGTTTCTTGTTTCTCAGGCCACAAATAAATCATATTGGATTTCATTTCAATTCTGTTAACCCTATGTCTTCCAATTTTCACGCATAAGAAGTCAAATGACTGCTGCGGAAAAAAAAGAAGCAAAAGTAGTGGTGGCCTTTTGCACGGTGCTGCGTATTGACAACATGAATTTGAATTTAGCAAAGATTTTAAAATGAAACACCAACAAGAATTGTGAAATAGTCTCAGTCAATAATTATGTTGTGCAGTTGTAGTACAGACAACAGATTGTTACGCAAACTCATGCGCCATGTATTGAAAATAAAAGTTATTTATGTCACGTAGTGGAGGAACTGTGTTTGGCGGTAATCCTGTAAGCCGTCTGTGCTACTAGGGCGATGCAGACCAAGATGGAAACACCTACACCCAGAGCACGCTAAGCAGGTAGGAATCCTGAATTGTTATAATATTATTAATGCAATATGTGTTGTGAGGTTTTTTTTTTTCTCCATCAGCTTCCAATTTTGATGTTGAAGTAAACCAGGAGGGGGCAGCACTTTATTACCTTGTAATTTTACAGCTCACTCAAAATGACACTTAAGCACAAGAGTGCACACACACGCACAGGAACTATTCTAGTGGGTTGTGTAAGAAGGTAATGGCTTGAGCCAAAATCAGCCCACTTCAATGCAGGACACACGTGGTTGTGTGTGTGTGTGTGTGTGTGTGTGCCTGTGTGTAGATGTCGGAAGGACATCACGCACTCGAGTCATGATTCAAGCTGTATTCCAATTCTTTTTAGCTGTGGTTTTGTTTTATTTTTACTCGCTGCACTGATTCCCAACCACAGTACGTCATTGGGTGTTCTGCTGGAAATTATCCTAATTGGGCTGAGAATTATATATCAAGAACCAACATTTAAAGTGCTCATTCACTAATTGGCAGAAGGTAAAATTAGCCTGTGTGTGTGTCACTGAAGTATATATTGGTACTTTGACAAATTTAATGAGCTCTGTGTCAAAGTATATAAATCAAATTTGTTTTGCATCTCAAATTAATTTCCCAGTTGTGACTGAATTGAAATGTCATTAATCCTTTCAAGCCATAACTTAATATGGAAAGTAGCGTTGTATACGTCTATGTCAGTGATGTATAGTGATAGGCGGAACAATTAAACTGGCTTCCGCTACATGGCAGAAGGTACAATTAACCATTATATCCACCCGTTGCTGTTTATACAGTAATAATAGCTTTGTGTTCAATGAGACAGTTCCAAAATTCACTGTACTAAGTAATTTGAGGTGAGATTGTTAATACACTATATACAATACAGTGCTTTGTGACATTTTTACTTGGTGGTGTGCTGTGAGTTTTTCTAATATACATAAATGTACATACGTATGTGCCTTGGCTCAATCAAAATTGAGAAACACTGTGTAGTTGTTCACTTTTGTGTTACTAATTGAATAGTTGTTCACTTCTTTTTGGGGGTATGTTGCTTATTGTGTAACTGTCGATTGCCTGGCTGTCTTCTATGCTGACAGCGTGGGTTCACTTTCCGCTCAGCAGATGGATGCAGTTTGATAGATGAATATTTTTGTAAGCTTAACCCGCCGATAAACTCAATATCATGTAATGATTTACTTCAAATTGAATTTAATTGAGTCTTAAATGTTTTGAAGCTCATCTCGAATGCGATTTCTGTTTCTTTTCATGGATGCCTCCTATGTAATTGGATTAATTAACATATTACTAATACGTTAATTAACTTTACAACTACTGTCACTTCAAAGCTTGTATGATATTAGCTTTGAAGTGACAGCGGCTGGAAAGTCAGGGCAGACCCAGCCGAGAAGCAACTGCTTTGGTCCTTGCCGCCACTGGGAGGCCCCTAAACTTAGTCATCGTGCTATTTTATGTGACAATCGTGGCAGCCTCCGGCCTGCTGTGTATATTTGCTTTTCCCAGCAAGAGAGGTGGCAGGGATTTGGAATATCAATTAATATTATAGATGATTAACTGACTGATGTTCTACTAGGCAGCATGCTGACCCAGTGTTGAGGCATGTCTGCCTCACAGTTCCGAGTTTCGGCGTTTAACTTTTGACTCTGAACTTGGCAGAGCCAATTGATTCGTGAGTCACTTCACAGACTCAATCTGGGAATGCTCCACTGGGACAACTTGTACAAGCCTACCTACCAAATTTTATTTTGACCACCCCTCACTAATATTTGAAAACTCTTTCAAAGAAGGATTTTTGCTTGTCAGAGCGACCAGGTCAAACTTTTGAAAGTGACGTCAGGATTCCCCACTTGTCCAATCAGAGGACAGGAAGCCAAATTCATGTGCAGTACATCATTTAACCTGAAGATAGCACCATACAGACGGCTTTCACCAAACATGCACTAAAATGTCAAATTAATGACCAGGTAATGTAGACAGCATTACCGGACACCCGTTTATACAGTTTCTCAGCAAAAACAAAGTTGATTTTGGGGTGGGTTACACCTACACTGAAGTAAAAAGGTACAGATAGCAATGGAGAAGTATTTGCCTGACACTGCAGAAGATACGATATCTGATAAGCTAAAGCTTCCCAGTACTGTTCACAATTTATATACGTATAAAACGCAAGACACCAAATTCAAATGATCAGGATTGTTATCAGACTTCTTCAGAGCTTGCTGATGAACTGATCCTTTCAATCTAGTGCGTTGGAGGAGGGAGACATCTACTGTAAAACATGCAGGACTGCGGCCTTTGAGGATTGGAGCCTGATATCCTTGGCTTAGTATATTAAGTCACGCCATAAACTTGCTTTGCTCATCATTATTTCAGAAAGAGGATTTAGGAACTTGCAGCAAGGCCTTTATCGTGGTTTTGGGGGAGTGAGCAATTTTGTAGACTTTTCATTTGAAAGCCTGTCCCACGTGTTATTTGAGGGGCAAGCAGATACTGTCTTTTCCCCCTGCTGAAGAAGCTCTTCAGACATTTTTTTAATCATTTTTGCTAATGGAAAAGGTTTGACATTTACCGAGGCAAAGGCAGATAATCACTCAGGATAATCTTTCAAAATCATCCGACAATCAGATCTTTGCTGACTCTGTTATTAAGAGGGGCAAAATGCTCAAATTATTGGCAAGTCCAATTGCTAAAGTTTCAATTTCAAAACAGCACATCCATCCCATTAATCCAGGATAAGAAAAGTCAGTCAATTAGCCCCAGTGGTTATGTTAACTACCAGGATTTCCACCACATTGATTTTTGAATGAACTTGTTGAAATGTTAATTACGGCAGGAGTACCTTCCGCTTAGGCGCAGTTTACCCCATTAATGGTTTTGTGCCAAGCCATTGCACTGACAAATTTCAGCAGCGGTGTATTATTCAAACTTTTAGCCGTGTACAGTTTTTACTTGACATTTATCTGCAGTACATTTTAACAGAATTGTTATTTTGGAAGTTTCGTTTTCCCAATTTGAAACGCAGCATTAATGTTCAAATTGCGCACAATGTTGCAGTGATTTAGAATACTATTACGTATGGTTTTGGATAATCAGATCAGTCTCACTTTTAACAACCATAAGGTACTTAATTTGTTATAGCCTTTTTGTTGTAAAAAGTTTGAGAACCACTTTTTTATTTCACAAATCCAAAAGGTGAAGAAGGTGGCACGTGACGTCACACGCCCTTCTCTCTCCTCGCGCGCGGCGCTCCGCTCCTGCGCATCCGCTCAGTGAGGAACCCGTCCACACATCCTGTGCGTCAAATTTAAAAAAATATTATTTTTACTTAGTTAATGTTTACCAGCACTCGGTTATTCCATCGATTGCTGTCGTAGATGTCACGCACACTAAGATGAATCATGACAGGTACGCGCGCTCAATCGGGTCAGCTGTCTGTGAAGACTAAGACCGACGCGCACAATTAAGGTGGTGTCGAAAACAAACAGGCTGGCTGATTCATTTGGCTCCGAGAAAGAAGCTTAGTGAGAAGCAAGGAGGAAGAACTGTGGAACTAACAGCCGGAGATGCGACATGAGTAACATCAGTGATGGAGTTGGAGGGCTTCTGCCCCTCTGGAACTTCAATGGTGAGTCTGAAACATTTCAAATTCTGCCCTTTAACTCTTCAGTGTGGTCCAATGATGACAAGTGGTCCAAATGTTGTCATTGTTGTTGCACGCGTGCCATTTTCTTCTATAGTCGTGCACGTATCGGAGCCACGGACCCCTTGCGAAATATAATCATATGATACGAAAGATGCGTCAAATAATCACCTTGTCCACGATAATTCTATTCATGTTATTCATTGAGGTATCTAAAACATTGACAAGTGTCTTTGCGATGTAGGAAAATTGCACAGTACCGTTGCAAACTACAAGCCCAACATATTTAACGTTGTTAAACCAAAGGCATACTTCACTGGCAAGTTCAGCACAAAAAAAAACCAAAAAAAAAAAAAACCAGGACGGACAGACAGAGTCGTATATTGTGATTATTGTATAACTGATTTTTCACTCATTCTCAGTGAAGTTCTGGTCTTTCTCTTTGCCTAAACGGAAGGGTAGTTGGAGTCGTCTCTAATGATTCTTAACCATTGTGTCATAAGAGATCCTCGGATGTGTCAATTCCATTATCCTGATCTACTTCATCATTCTGAATTTATTTTATTTTGTTTACTTAAGCATAATCTGTATTTCTTTATCTAAACCAGTGACTTATAGGGACAGGCAGAACAATCCAATGTTTTTTTCACTAGGTGGCTGAAATTATTTAAATATACTGTATGGGATTTTCCCCGCTACCCGAGTAGGGATAAATCCCTGCCACAAAAAGCGAAACTCTGATTTTTGTGCCAACACTGACCTACAAAGGTTAGTAATTGCCTGTCGATGCCACAAAATGGCGCCAAAGCAATATTTTTATGTTAGAAATAACCATGATCTGAGTAAAAAACAACCAATAGCTGAATTTTGCAGTGAATAAAACAGGATTAGTTCCCCCTCATTGATATTTTGGTTTACTGTTATGTACACATACAGTATCGAAACCGAAAAGCACACTACTCAAAGACAAGTAGCAGAACAGCAACATGCCCTTTCAACTCCAAAGTTTGGGCCTCTAATCAAATCCCGTCATATGAGTTTACTGCGTGCTACATAACAAAATCTAATATTAGCATGGTTTCCAACTGTGGATTATGAATTACTTTTTCCGGACTGAGAAAAACTGTGGCTACTGCTAACACTAGTTCTGTTCCACTATGTGAAGAGAGAAGAAACACGGGTGAGTTCAACTAATAACATTAAAATTACAAAACCTCCAAGCACATTTATGTCAGCAAGTATGAATATCGCAGAGTCGACAAGAAATCTGTTAGTGATGCCCGTTTAAATGCATTGGAGGAAATGCTAAAATACAGTAAATTTGCAATTTCCATGAAAATCTTGAGGGAGGGTCGCATGGGGCTTTCCTGTTGAAAGTCCCCCCCAAAACAGGAAAAAATTAAAAATCAGTGAATATGTAAGTACCAAACCGCAAGTACGTATGCCGAGGTCCACTGTAAAAAATTGTCTGAAATTGAGGCACAAGTCAAACATTAATTTGGAGATCTTCTGATTTCCCCTTTTTTTGTGACCTCTTGGAAACATTGAACGCTCTATATTTGTCGACAGCGCAACTGCACTCAAACATGGCAATGTAAGCCTTGGCGATTGGAGATTTGGTTCATCTCTCTACGCCATGCTTGGAAAACATATGACTTGGCTTCATAGAGGTTGGGAAACACGACTTGAGGCAACACATGAAAGGGATGATGAAAAATGTTCTCCACATTCTTTCTCCTCCCCCAGCACAACGAATGCACTCCTCCCTATCCTCGCCCTCCCTCAGCTCCTACTTCACTTGTTCCTAATTTTATTCCATTTTCATCTTTGTTCCTGATAAGAACACATCCCAGTTGTGGGATTAATAAGGAGGTCTGGCTCTGGTTGATCTTCTAACATTTTGGTAGACGTGTCGTTTGCATTGTCCGAAGGCATAGCGATATGCAGCACAGTGGACAAGTGGTTAGCACACATGCCTCACAGTTCTGAGATCTAGGATTCAAATACGGGCTTTGGCCTTCCTGTATGGAATTTGCATGTTCTTTCCAGGTCCCCCGACCTACATTCCGGAAGCTTCATTGAAGACTCTCAAATTGCCCATTGGCGTGAATGTGAGTATAAATGGTTGCTTGTGTGTATATTCCCCGTGAGTGGCTGACAACTGGTCCAGGGTGTACCTCACCTCATGCTCAAGGACAGGTGGGATCAGCTTCAGCGACTCTGAACAGGATAAGCGGTCTTCAAAATGGATGGATGGATGGATGGATGGATGGATGGATGGATGGATGGATGGATGGATGGATGGATGGATGGATGGATGGATGGATGGATGGATGGATGGATGGATGGATGGATGGATGGATGGATGGATGGATGGATGGATGGATGGATGGATGGATGGATGGATGGATGGATGGATGGATGGATGGTAATGATTTTGTTCATACTTTACTCCCATCTTGGTTATCTAGCAAAACATTTGAATTGAGTTGCTCTGACATTTGTTACATCGGGGTTATGTTGTGTAGCAACTGTGGGGGATGTGGGTGTTGCAACACCCACATTTTTCCTGTCGTTATTCAGTTTTAGTCATCCCCCCTCACCAACCAAACAACCGAACACGCACACTCAGGTGCGTGGCACACACTTTGTTACTGTTTCCTTGGCCTCTTGAAGCCTTGTGGCAAAATGAATTTCATATTTGATAGCAAACTAAGGAGGGCGCAATTAATCCAGGTGCTGGAAGAGAATTTACAACACACATAAAAAATACAGTGAAACTTTGATTTATGAGTTTAATACAAGATCATGACTCAATTTACTCTTATATCCTATCAACTCTCCCCATGGAAATTATTTGAAATGACAATAATCAGTTCCCCTCGCACAAAACCGCCCAAATAGCACTGAAAAATAATTTTTAAAACATAATAAAATGCCATAAAAGAACAACATGAGAAGAATGAGAGAAGATGTTTCATAAAATGTAAATTAACACGCGTGCACGCACACACATGCACACACACGCACGCACGCACGCACACACACACACACAGTAGTGCAGAGGACCTCCGCTCTTTGCTGAGATTAGGGGCACAGCCTGACTGCCATGGGAATTAAAAAAAATGCAATAAGCAAATGTTTACATGAACAAGTGGGGGATTGTAGGTCCCCCCAACAAAAAAAAATCTGTTGATGGAACAAATTAATGCCATTTCCATTCATTTTAATATGGAAAGATAATTTGTAATATGAGTGTTTTACAAGCATGGTCACACCACAATTTAAACTACTATCCAGTATCTCAAGGTAAGCAATACAAAGGTTGGCAGCCAAGGTGGAAAGCACAGGGTTGCAAATTTGAGGATTATCGATTAGCTGCAAGGAAGAAAAGCAAATTTCAAGCCTAGGATATTTTGTATAATTATCTCGGGAATATCCACAGGTCTGACAGCTGATCGAATAAAGGTGATTGTGAAGAGAGCATAGGTGAATGAGATTTGACACTTACAAGGAATGGAGAGTAAAGCTTGTCACTTATGATAACGTTTGATGGAAATTGGACTAATATCTAGGATATATGTGCTATGGGATCAACCTCTGCAGTTGATGCTCTTGAATATGGGCATAGTGACTGTTTGTAGAGGCAAACAAAATTGTGGGAGATGTGCTGGGGAACACAAATATGGAAAATGCTGTAACCGTGGAGGGGAATATACTCTGTTTACTGGGGTTGTTTAGCCAATAAGGACGCCAAGGCGTTGCAAGCCGATTAAAATGTCAGAGGGTGTAACATTTGCTTAAGCCGTCAAAGAAGTAAATGGGCAAATGGAGCAAATAAATAACCAATGTAGAGTATAACAAGGCATGTGAGGGATGCTGCAAATTAATAATCATTAATGAATAATTCAAAAAGAGCTTATATTGCTTATAGGAGCGGGTAATAAATTGTTCAGCACAGAGAGGAAAACAGAGGGAAAAAAAGATTACAGTTAAAGCAGCATTTTTAATCTTTTCATGCAAGTAAACACACGTGGCGCCTTAGCGATACTAGTTTAATTCCTTCTGTGACCGCACTCACATCTCAAAACGTCATCATCTTTCCCCAATAAAATACATGAAAATATTGTAACTGTCTCCCATGAGCACCCCTCCAAAAAAAATGAAATGTGTTTTTAAAGGGGAAACTACCACTCTGTAAAATTGTACATTATCAAAACATGTATGAATAAATGAATCAAATAGAAGGTAAGAAAATTATACAGTTTGTGCAGCATGGTGACTTCATTTCGGGTTCTTCTAGTGTGTGTCCAAATATCCATTGTTGAAGCCATTACAATACAGCCAAGGGTTATGAATATCTTAGATTTTTCATTGTACAGTGGTTAGTTTTCATGGCACTTTGACTTTTGTTTTTTAGTTTGAGTTTTTTGATTACTATTATTTCTTTAAAAATGCATCATTTAACTTTTGTTTTTTAGTTTCACTTTTTTATAATTAATATATTTTTTATTACAAATGCATTATTTTAATTTCGTTTTAATTTTATTTTAATATATGGAGCAGTGCAAGACCAAAAAAGTTATGGTTAAAAAAAGGTTAGATTATTATGTAACAAAGTAAACTTCATTTCCCAATTAATTGTTCATCCTTCTTTCTTCTCAAAGGCTGCAGTAATCCCAAAATAAATTAAATAAACCCTGAAAGCTTGTGCAAGCATGTTATAAATTTACAAAGATGAAAATAAACCAAGAAATATAGTTTCATTCGATTTGAAAATGCAAAATGTAGTTCAAATTAGTCATTGTTTTTCAAAGGCAAATGTAATGACGACCAAGATAAAAATGGCACCAGAGGCATCATTGTTCTGCTCCAGCCAAATAAGCTCTCTCAAACGACCACGATTGAAAATGAGGACAAGGATTAGGTCATTTCCTTCGCCAACACATGTGCATGCCTCATGTGAAAGCAAGAGCGTTGCCATCACCTCTGCCCACCTGTAGTTATGAGGTGATCTTCCATCCTGTTTCATGCTGGAATGACCTCATTTCCGAGAATGCCGCTGTTCACGTCACATGTAATTTGCTAATCTTCATCGATTTCCCTGTGTGGGAATGCTTTAGCTGCAGATGTTGTTGAAGAACTAGATTGCTGCGCTGGAATGTTAAGTTTGAGGATAAAATTATGCTTACACGGCTGATATTTTATTCATTGCCATACCCATCATTAATTTAATTAAAACCTACAGACTCATTTTGCCGCATGCAGAAAATGGTCATCAGCTGTAAATTTTGATTGCATCTGCACTGCACAATATTTGTTTGTGGTACCTGACACCCAAAGTGGCAAAAAAAAAAAACTCACACTCCCTGCAAAAAATACTTATAAAATACAAATTTTTTTATTTGTTTTTACTTAACCTCTATTTTAGTCAAATTTAGACAATGAGTTCCATTCACTGACTTCCGGAGTCGGGATATTTAATGATTTGGAGTGATACAGATGATTCGATAAACTTGTTATTTATGTTATAGTTATTTGACATAGTTTATTTAGAGTAGCGTGTATCAGTAGTTTCCGATTGTTAGAGGTAGGGTTAGGGTTAACAATGTTCTAGAGCCAGGTTGAAGTAGCCGACTGGTTAGTGACATGGGCTTCTGACCTGTAAGAAGCTGGTTCAAATCCAGGGATGAACATGTATCTGATCGTTCTTTTACAACTGAAGCCTAGCTTCGTACACACACGTGTACACATGTGCAAACAAGGTTGGGGACCACTGCTCTATATATACTATTCGCGCGAGCTGCTCCATACAAACATATATGTACCGTGCCTTCCATGCAATTCGTACGAGGGTTACTTAGTGTGGTGGTTAGTGCACTGGACTCTCAACCCAGCAACCCGAGTTCAATTCCCGGTACAACCTTGTTTTTCTTTTCTTTACCTCGTGTAGTGCACCTATCCTAGTGTCCATGAGGTGTACCTAATCACAGGCCACTTCATTAGGGAAAAAGCTTAAGTGAAAAGTGCCACACACGCCCTCACCCCCACCTCCTGATTCGCTGTTTGATCTGACACTCCATTAGGTACACCGCCATTTTCAATTGTGCCTCATAACAAAAGGAGCTAAAAGTTTTCACGCACCTGCACTTAACGAGGGAATCAAACGGACACTCCATTAGGTACACCGCCATTTTCAAGTGTACCTAATAGCAGACCACTTTATTAGGGGAATATCATGGTCAAAGGTCACAGGTGTCAAGCTCTAGTCCTCGGGGCCGCGTTCCAACATGTTTTCCAAGTGACCCTCGTTAAGCGCAGGTGCGTGAAAACTTTTAGCTTCTTTCACGGTCAAAAGGAGCTAAAAGTTTTCACGCACCTGCACTTAACGAGGGAATCAAACGGACACTCCATTAGGTACACCGCCATTTTCAAGTGTACCTAATAACAGGCCACTTTATTAGGGAAATATCATGGTCAAAGGTGTAGAGCTCTAGTCCTCGGGGGCCGCATTCCATTATGTTTTCCAACATTTCCAAGGCACGGTACATACTATGTATATGGTTTTATGGAGCAGCTCACACGAATAGTATAACTCAGTGGTCCCCAACCTTGTTTGCATGTGTGTACACTTATATGTGTGTACAAAGCAAGCCTTCAGTTGTAAAAGGACATTCAGACACATGGTCACCCCTGGGCTCGAACCGGGTTCTTACAGGTCGGAAGCCCATGTCACTAAGCAGTTAGCTATTTCGACCTGGCTTTAGCCCATTGTTAACCCTAACCCTAGCTCTAACCCTAGCCCTAATAGTTGTACTAGATTTCACCCCGCCCCCTCGGTAGTGGCTGTGATCCATTGGTTTGCTCCGCCAACCTTGTGTATTTACACATAAATACTTTTGTATTTGCATGCATATGCATACAAAGCGAGGTTCCAATTCTAAAAGCACATTCTGGTTAATGCTCACACCTGGGACTGAACCGAGGTCTAACCGATCAAGAGCCCATGGCACTAACCAGTCCGCTATTTTGACCTGGCAGGCCTTAGCCGTCTGCACTCTTTTGTACTAGTGATGTGCATTTCGGTTCAGAATCTTTAGAATTGGTTCACTCAAAAGATTTGTTCAAAAGAATCATTCACCAAATTGTTCGCTACACTTTCTTATTTATTTATTTATTCTTTTTTTTTTTACCTCGTGTAGTGTACCTATTGAAGTGTGGTGTACCTAATCACAGGCCACTTCATTAGGGAAAAAGCTCCAGTTTGTCTGTAAGTGAGAGTGTGAACGCTTGTTTATCTAAGCAATTGGCTGGGCAAACCATAAAGTAACATTAATGGAGTTGATAATAGTATGGAAGAGAAACCTCATTGTGAACATATCAAGGAGAACATCTAATTTTAAAGCATGCACACGATCCACATAGGGCAGCGTTGGCGTCACACTGTGCAATATGGATTGGTAATGCTATGATGTGCTCTGCTGGAGTGAAGCAGATGCTGGGGGACCCGCGTCTTCAAGAAAGAGGGAGAGCTCGGGGTAAAATCTGACCCTCCTTGATGACTTCTCTGTATATGAAAAATCCATACTCTTCAAATTCTTATTTGTTCTTCAAAGTATTGTACTTACTTACAAAAAAATAAGAATGTGTGAAATGTGAAACTGAGCTTGCCTAAAGATAAAGTGAACTAAAAAGATTATAATGATTAATGTATGACAGTTTGAAAGCCCATCCCCCACATATTTTCTTTCATCGTCATGATCTCATCTTTGATCTTGAAGAGGGAAAAAAATCCCATATTTCAGAATGCATAAGAGTTTTGGGACTGAGAAAAATAAAGTCTTCAAAATAGCTGTAGGGACTGCCAGTTGTTTGTCTGACCTTGAATTCGTTTTGGTACATTTTTTATTTAACTTGTATGTTACATTTTAATTGAATCATTATACTAGACAAGCAAAAAGTATACAGCAAAATATATGAATTATACATATTATATTATTGCCATAGTATAAATATTTTTATGATTATTAAGTCATTTGTTGACATGCAGTTTTAAAATGTTAAAACTGCATAATATAAACTTTAGTAATGAACCCACTTAGGCTTACTGTATTTAAAGTTGCTGATGGTGGCGGTACTTGGGCAACTAGGTATTTTTTTTAGTTAGTGCTTGGTAGAAAAAGTTTGAAAAGCACTGTTCAGTGAACAAAATATTTGACCGATGAAGCAAGAGCTCTCGCGATTCATATCTAAAAGTGTCCAATCCAAACTGTTTAATCTTTCTTTTGCCTTTTCAACTGAGCGCCGTCTCTTTCGGGATTATTAATCAAAGCAAGTTAATTTTGAATAATTATAATCTTGCTTGAGCATGCATTTAAAAAAAAAGAACTGCTAATCTTGAAGCGAGCATTGGTCCCATCTTTGTGACAGCTTTCTACTTTGATACAAAATGCTTGAAGGGATTTGTTTTTCTGCTCTTTGTCATTTTTGGCATTCTTTTTTGAAAGCCCAACACAACTGAACCAAACATTGTCCATGTGATTCGTAAGGCTGTCCTTTATGGTTCTTTAGCCAATGAGCAAAACAAAAAGTGCTTTCAGAGCTTTTTGCTGTATAATTCTTTCAGTTTGGGTTTGCATCATGGCCAATGCAGAGGATTGCAAGCAGTCCCTTAAGGCCTTTAGCTCTAATGTGGCTTCAGAAACTCAATTCCAACACCATATTCAGTTGATCTGAATTATAATCTGAACTATAAATACCCTGAATTGCAATCATTGCGCAGATCCGCATCTACTACGCATTTGCGCAAATAGACACAAAATGTGTAACCCCCCCCCCCCCCCATGGAAGACCAAGGGAGGGACAACCCTGATGTGGTTGGTCAAATGAAAGCTGTAAGTCAAGTTACCACTGGATCATTTTTCTAATGACAAGCCTTGGCTGGAAGAGAGGGAAACCCCGCTGTTATGGATGAAACCGTGGCAATCAATTCTATTACAGTTTTCTGGTGTTGTCAACCACTGTATGGCCATTGTAATGGATCTTGGTTCCAGTGACTCCCCCTTCTCCCACAGGGCAAAACTCATTTTCGTGGCCCATTTTCCATTTTGCATGTATAGAAATGACTTCCGACAGTCAATCTTTTGGTTCTCCACAAACATTGCTCAGAAGACATCTCCGTGTTCCTAACGCTGTGCTGCTCTCATTCAAGACACGTCAGACTACCGTGTTGAAATCAGCAGTAAGGCTTTTGCTTTTGTATAATTCATAGAAAGTGTAAGCTTGCTCTTCTTCAAGTGTGGAGCCAACGGTTGGGAACATGTTTCTAGTAATGCGCTGAACAAAAATACAAATGCGTCACTTTTGGTCTATGTTCTCATTTTTCATGAGCTGAACTCAAAGATCTGAGACTTATCCTATCAGCACAGAAGTTGTGTCTCTCTCAAGTCTTTGCAAATCTGTCTAAATGTGTGCTAGTGAGCATTTCTCCTCTGCCGAGATAATCCATCCACCTCACAAGATGCTAATTAGACAGGATGATTATTGCACAGGTGTCTCTACGGTAAAAGGCTTCTATAAAATGAAAACTTTACTGTGTCAAGGCGGCCCAGGGATGATTAAATTCCCATGAATGAATCCCTATTCCTAAAGGTGAGCCATAACAACTATGACATCCAACCTCATCGCTATAAAACTGACCCGAGACAGATAAGCTACATTAAATTCACAGTTTAGTTAATCAATAGCTGCTCAAACATCTTCATGTTAGTTATTCATTTCATTGAGAGACATTAAAGTGAAAGACATTTCCTTCAAATTTAGTGAGACCCTGACTTGACTTGCTTGAGCTTTGCTGCAGCAAATTGGGACTTGCTTGAAATATAAAGTTGAACACTCTTATGACTTGCACATATGTGATACATATTCCTAATTTCTAATAAAGTCAATTTGTTGTGGCTGCATTTTTTTATTTCGAAATGAATCTCATGACCCAACCACAACATGGCGACAACGGATATAGAGCTTTCCTGTATCCCATGCCAACAGACAAATAATTCCCAGCTCATTTTTTGTATGCTCCAGTCTCAGTTGTTCAGTCAACCTAATCTCCAGCAGCAGCGACAGCAACAGCAGCAGGCAGCTCTTTCACTGGCCCATTGATGCATTTCAAAGTGACAAGCAAGAGATAATCTTTCTTGGGAGGTGCTGAAGGCCCAACTCCATGGAGGGTAAATGGATCAACATTCATCATTAGGCGGAGACACTCTCTCTTTTGGGATGTGAAATTAAAATGTTGCTATGGTTCTAGTAACTTACAACATAAATATGTGTATTTATGCTCCCCCAAAAAATCAACTGTTGCAATAGTTCTGCACCTCGACACAAGGTAAACGTCTGTGTTGACATGGTTATCAATATTGTGGTCAATTTACTGCCAATATGAATTAAAAAAAAAAGCCATTTGCCAAAAAAACGGTATGCCGGCTTGATAAAAAAAACAAAAAAAAAACATATATATATATTTTACTCAAGCAGCACAGTTATCACCGCTCTTTTCCTACTGCGGCTCACACTGAAGGTGCTTTGTGGTTACATCTATTGCAACATCATCTCATTTACATAAATCTCAGCTGTTGTGCAAACAACAATGGGCTAATATTTTGCTCCAGGAATAACTGTTCTGAATGAAAAGGTGCTGTTAATTGTAGGGAAGATTAAAGGGTTGCCGTGGATCGGTGATAGAGGTTCTGGGTTCGATCCCCAGCCATTGTGAAGCATCCTTGAGCAAAATACTGAACCCTTAGTTGCGTAGGTGAATGGAATGGAAATGAAGTGTAAAGCACTTTCAGGGCCTTAGCAGGTATAAAAATGCCATACAAGTGTAAGACTATTTACCAAAAGCAGCCTGTGTCAAAAAATGTGAATTTCAGGAGCTGTTTGTCTTAGAATGAATAAAAATGTCTTAATGGAGCGATATGCTATAGTGTCTGAATGCAGAGGTTAAACTATCACCATGTGGCAACAAAAAGCTAGGAACATCTCAGATGATCTTTTCTCAATAGATTGGACCTCAACATAGCTCGTCCAACATGCGGAAATTCATTTTTTTTCAGGGAAAGTGTTATTTTGAATTCCTGAGGCTATTGTACAATGCAACAATACAATGATGTTTATGGCGAGTGGCAATTATGGTGTCATCTTTGCCAAATGTACCAGCACATGCTTGCATAGCTGTGGACTGAAATATAAAAAAATGAACACCCAAGGGAAGGTCTCTGAAGTATGTAATAGAGTTCAAGCACTACAGAGGCAGTCTCTGGCATACATGTTTCATTACGACCCCATGTCCCTGCATCTTTCATCAAAAAACATATTCAATTAGAAAAGTCATTCATCTTATTGAAAGCACAGCTAACATTTAAAATTTGTAGTTGTTGATTTAAACAGTGCGTAAATTTTCAATTTTCATTCATTTTAAATTAATTTCACGAATGACTTCACATAGTTAGCAATCTTTGTGTACAACCCAAAAACAGCACCGGAAAATATTCAGAGGACACACCCTTAACATTTGAAAGCAGAGAAAACGTTTTTTTTATTTTTGACCATTTTTAAATCAAATTTGATATTTGTAGTGATTTTTCACTCATTCAAATTTGGCAGGGTATGTGCAGTCTCTTTATTATTTGCATTCATTGATCATTTATGCCTGAACATGTTCCTCTGTATTAAAATTCTCCCCCTAATACTGCTGGGAATATTAATGAAAGGAAGTGATTGACAACAATAGCACTCGAGAACAAAAAAAACCTGTCCCAAACGACTTGCACAGTCTGTTCTTTGTCTTTTCGTTAGGCAAAGAACAAACAAACGGGGAGAGGAGGACACTTCAGAGCGACTTCTTCTGCAATATGTTGAACTATGCTGAGCAGTAATTGTCGCATTCAGTAAATTGCTGACTGCATCATTTGCATACAGAACTTGGAATGTCAGTTTGACTTTTAGAGAGTGCAAACAGAGGTTTTTTGTTTCCAGCGACTGTGCAGTAAAGATAATGCATGCATGAGTTTCCTTCTTGTGCGTGATGGCGGAATTGCTGAGAAAAGCATTCACACTAATGCTTTGGAATTTGACTTCTTTCTGAAACTCTTTTCCACCTAATCTATCGCGAGTGATCGAGGCATTGTTAAATCATACATCCTCACATACATTAACAACAACAACCACAGAAAACCGGAACATGATGCACTACTGAATAATTCTCCTGAATATGTATTAAGAAATATAATGAAAAAAATGGAGTCCGTGTTTATAAAAGTAGTCCCCGACCACTCTCCCCCAACCCGCATTACCCTCTGCTTGCCATCTCCTGCTGACTTTGTTCGGCACTTTTCAAGCATTGGCTGAATGTTATCATGGGAAACCAGTCTCATTGTTAAATTGCTTGGAATAACTTGAGTCAGCATGTTCCAGGGAAAAAAAAAAAAATGGTACACTGTGTATTGCTACTTGCTTTTACTTCAAAGCGCCAAGTGAATATATTTATTTTTTTCATTTAGTGTTTTTTTCCTGCACTGGTGCACTGGTTTATATGAGCTTTCCTTGTATGTGTTGCCTTTAGTTGTATGAATAATAACATTAACCATCACACAATAAAAAATTAAGCGATGCTGCAACACCGTTTGAGCCTGCTGAGGTTGTGCATCTTTAAACAGCTGCTAACCCGTTGCACATATCATCATCATCCCTTGTGTGGCATTCTGCATGTCAGTTATGCGAATCCAATTGAAAGAGGTTGCAACAAAGGCTGGAAAAGCATTTCAAATGAAGAAAGCAACAGTCTAGCAAAGTCCTTGGGGTCGCGAGCTTGATTATTGCAAGTAAGGTTTTTGTCACCAAATATTGAATGTTATTTACTTTTAGTTAATGTAATAATGGTCTCTTGCATTTTTTTGTGTTTAGCTTCAAACAAAATTGAATTGAAATGAATTTAACTCCCACTTTTCTTTAGTGACATCATTGCCGGATGGCAAGTATTGCGTGAAACTACACTAAACTTCGTTGGTGGCCTGTTGCTCTAAATATTACTGCCATACGGATTACGTGTAATCAATCTTCCTTTTCTTAATGGTTGGCCAGGTGTCTCACTCGAATAGAAATGTTTCTAAGAACACAATCAAAGAGCCCCTGGTTCAAGTCTGAATCTGTCACTTCAAGATACTTCAATGACACCAATTACTACTTTCCTATTAGCCAGGGATCTGGCACCATCTTCTGGCATTTTAGTGCATTATTAAAAGAGCACAAAGAATTTTACAGCATGTGGCTAAGTATAGGTTTCTCCATTATTTATCGTGGTGTCTGCTATCTATGTTTTCTCGAAAAGCCTCATGTTATGGTCTTTATGTTTAACGGACGATCTTGGTTTCTCTCTTGCTCCAGGATCCTCATTCAACAAGTCCAGCGACCTGCTGGCCAACGCATCGTGCAATGTGTCCACGAATGATTCGATATTCTGCTCGACGGCAGACGACAACACGGGAGCTACAAGTCCATACAAGGCGGTGGAAATGTTTTTTATCGCCCTGGTTACTGGCTCGCTGAGCCTCGTTACCGTCACAGGGAACATTTTAGTCATGCTGTCCATCAAAGTCAACCGCCACTTACAAACTGTCAACAACTATTTTTTGTTCTCGTTGGCATGCGCCGACCTGATCATTGGTGTGTTCAGCATGAATTTATACACCGTTTACATCATTGTGGGATACTGGCCCCTCGGGCCCGTGGTCTGCGACCTGTGGCTTGCTTTAGATTACGTAGTGTCCAACGCGTCAGTGATGAACCTGTTGATTATCAGTTTTGATCGCTACTTCTGCGTGACCAAGCCCCTCTCATACCCCACGAGAAGGACCACTAAGATGGCGGGGTTGATGATCGCGGCTGCCTGGATCTTATCCTTCATCCTTTGGGCCCCTGCCATCTTGTTCTGGCAATTCATCGTTGGGCAGAGGACAGTGCCACCTGGAGAGTGTTACATTCAGGTACAAAGTTTCTCTCTTTTGGAGGCTATGAAATTGCCTCTAATTAAATCTGTACATCACAACTCCAAACAAGCGTGAATGCAAAGTGCAGATGGTGAAGTCCTCAGGAGGCTGTGAACTGTATGAAATCTTCTGGAGCGCTTCTCGGCAAATGACTGCACACACAGATCAAATCCTAACACCTGCACGAATTAATCTTACAGTCCTAATTAGTCCTAGAAAATGTCTAAATAATACTAGAAAAGAATAAAAACAGATTTTCTTATTCTATATAAAAGCAAAGCAATGTCCGACTTGGATGACTTCTGCCACAAATACAATCAAATCCAGGTGCTACTGTTACATCTCCTAAGCACCGATTTACCAGCAGTGGCTTGGAACTCTTGAGATCCGGTAAAGATTTTGACATTGAAACATGGCGTATTATGGACTTTTTTTTCATTAAATTTCTTAGTAATAATTGTAAGGTTATTTCCCAAAGCAAAGAGATTATGTTTTTCGTCAATGTCTCTCATAGGGTATCTTATGCATCTCTTTGACTATAACCCTTTACAAGAAAAGGTTTATTGCATTTCCACAGGGTGAAAACTATGCCTTTGTGTCTCTGCACAGTTCCTGTCGAACCCTGCGGTGACATTTGGCACAGCTATAGCGGCTTTCTATCTTCCAGTCATAATTATGACCGTGCTGTACATTCACATCTCTCTGGCATCCAGGAGCAGGGTTTCCAAACATAAACCCGACAAGAAGGAGAAAAAAGGCTCAAAGTAAACTTCAAATTTGATGAAATGTCTTCGAATATTTGTCTGTATTTATTCATCATACTGCATATTTTCCAGAGCGCCAAGCGTGACTAAGAGCCACATCCTCAAGCAGAACAACAACAATGAAACCAGTCCTCAGAACAGTCCCCGCATGACCCCCAAGCTTAGTTTGGACTCAACAACCACTGTTGATGAGGCTGTGAAGAACGGCAGGGTGGGTGCAGCCAAACCAGATGGGCAACAGCCACCCGCCCAACCCAGTCCTGCGCTCACGACACAGGTTTGTCTGTCTGTCTATCGCTTACCTATTTGTAGAACGCTTTAAGACACTTTACATGTTAGTGGAAAGAAATTGCAAAACGGCTAACAGAAAAAAAAATAGTAAGACACACCAATCGGAATCAATGATATGAAATTAGGGAGAGAAATAAGTCAGTAGAGGAGGGTGAAAATGGCTATGTGATGAAAGCAGAGCGGAACAGGAGCGTTTAATGTCTGTTGTTGGCCGGCTGCTCATTGAAGGGCAAATACGTCACACTCTTTGGCTCATAAATGTGTAAATTTCATCATTTACTTGTCATAGTAAATGGCCTCACCAGCCATGAACCTCGGCTGCATGGCACTCGAGAAGCAGGGGTTAGAATTGTCCTTACACGCCTTCATATTGGTCGACCAGATGAGATCAGCAGTCTAAATTTTGTCTTGGTATGATCAGAGAGTTTGTGAAAGTAGGTTTTTATTTTTATTGTTGTGCTTTGTGGTTATTCTGCCTGTTTTTGTCCAGCTATCCATTTTCTATTCCACTTGTCCTCATTAGACATCATTATGCCCTGCTATAATAATAATTGGCTGCTGCACCCGGGGCCGCATCTGTGGTGGTGTTATAATGAATCCCACTAATCCTAACAATAACAAACTTGATTGTTTTTATTTTGTACAAATGTGATACATATTTGTAACGGTCATCTCATTTCATCTGGGTAGCCATGCGGATCTTGCCTACAACGGATTCATACTAACACGCTCATTTGTTTCTGTCCCAACTGATTGGTGTGCACTAGACTGGTCACCAGAATTTTTCAGAATTTGGTGGTGGCTTTTGGCCATGGATCCCTCAAGAATATATTCGCCCCTGCAAAAAGCAGAAGCTGCAGCATATGTTTCACAAATTAAACCCTATCAAGGAGCAGAAATGGAGTACTATTTGCTGAAAATATAATTTTCATATTCATCAGCGTTATGAATAGAACTTTCATCCTGACTTTAGCTGTAAGTAGTTTGTAAATTAATGTCCCCAAATTTTGTATCAAAATACCACGGCACCCTTTGTTCCCCTTTATTGCGTTCATCTGGGTTAACTTTCACATCAATATAATGAGTCACAAAATTCCTCACATCAAGCAACTCTTCCGGTATCATCAACCCCCACCCCCCAAAACTAACATACAAAAATACACCAAAAAGTAGGCTATGAGGTGCACGTGTTATCTGTTGTTGTGATATATAATTATTTCAAAAGTTACGCAATGTCAGTCTCTGCTTGTGGACAAGCTTATGTTGTTGAAATATTGTATTTTCTCTGTCACCGCTGCTCTAATGTGCACAGGTGACAAACCCTTTTGCAAAATCACCCAGCAGCAGACTATCTGGACACAAATATTCACATTTAGTCATTTCTCTTGATCAGCGGAGCCTTTTAACAGGCTTGGCCGTGTTGTTTGTTGCTGTCGGCTTTGGTGTTTGTCATGTTTGGGTGTTACTTGACATTTTGTTGGGTGGAAATTAGTGATAGGTTGAGTTGTGCTGTCTCTTGCAGGAGAGGGATTAAGTGCCATCTAGCAAGGAGTCAAAATGTATTCTCGGGAAAGTTCTCTGCAACGTTAGCATTCCGGTTCGGGAGCCTTCCTCTACTGCTACTTCCTTTTATTGAACGTGTTTGACAGATGTCAACAAGTATTAGCGCCAACTACAACCTGTTACTTCAAACAGCAAACTGTGTGAGTGGTCATGCCATGGCTCTTAGTAAAGTGTAGAAGTGCTTCAATTGTTAGCTTTGACTGTCAGTCACGTGCACATTAGACAACTTGTGCAGTAGAAATCTGTCTGGCCAACTCGCCTTCGATATATCTTTGTGTCTATCTCATCTAGGAGGAAAAGGAGAGCTCCAATGATTCGTCCACAGCTTTTATTCCCCCGACAGAACCAAAGGCCAACAGTGATACGATACCTGAGGTAAGCATTTACATTTTTGCTTCTTGCTGTTTTCTTTCGTTTTTTTTTTTTTAAATGGTGTTCTATCTTTACCACGGTGTCCTACAAATCAGGCAAAGCTGCTTTAGCCATTTCAAAACCAGCTTAGATTTTCATTGTCCAAATGTTAGTCTCAAACTGTAGAAATCTGGTAGAGATAGTCCCTAAAGACAAAGTTGCAAAGAAACATTTCTTGTTCTTGTTTTCCACCAGGCTCCAACTAATTCTAACCCAGTTCCAGCAAGTCCAACAAATCCTTCCATATCCAAAATCAATGCCACTTCAAGGTGGTCCAAGATAAAGATCGTTACCAAGCAAGCAGGGGATGAATGCATCACAGCAATCGAGATCGTTCCGCCCGTGGAGGGAGTCGAGAGACGTTCGATCCCGATCAGCCGCCCCAGGACAGTCGCTAGGAAGTTTGCGAGCATCGCTCGGAGTCAAGTCAAGCGAAAACGACAAATGGCCGCCAGGGAAAAGAAAGTATGTTGGGGGGGGGGGGGGGTTGAAATTGCATTGGCCACTAATGAGGTCAAATATTTTACGGCTGATAACAGAACAGAGTGAAATACTAAATGATTGCCAGCTTTAGTATTCAGGGTGCTGGCACAAAAGTAATAATGTTAATATTGCTACCACACCATCAGCCACAGGCAGGGTCGAAAGAAAAAGTTGAACCTTTTTGTACAAAAGCAATCAAGAGAAGCACTTAGAAGAATAATGAAAGATATAATTTCAAAAAAATGTGCACACGAGGTGACAGTTCAATTTCGATTTTATGGCTTGTGTAAGATGTGTCTGAATAATTCTCTGTAGGAGAGGTCATGTATGCATACACGAACAGACAATTATCTTCTGCCTCATGCAACTGCCCCCACCCCAAGAAATGCTGCTTTGTGGAAAAAGTGAAAAAACGTATCCCCATGCTACAAGTAAAAAAACAACAACATTTTTTTCTGTCAGTAATATAATTTGGCGCGAAAATGCCTGCCTAAAAGATCCTCCAATTTAAGGCAAAAGTATCTTGTATATGAGACGAACAATTCTCTTGATGTGTTTTATGTCTGTATATGAGCAGTGGACTGGCAAAATATCCTGGAAGTTTGAAAGTTGCTTTAAACTTGACATCTCATGAAATACATTTCTATTTCTTTAAGTTTTATCTGGTAGCTCTGCAAACAAGCAGCCTTTGATAGTGTTCACTGGAATGAACTGCAAAGCTTTCTTCGTACTTCCCTCTAGCCCATTAAGTGAGACCAACACTGCTCGCCTGGGGAGTAGAAATGATTGAAAGCCTTCTTTACTCACATTTTATTTCATGACCTCTGCTCTCCTCTTAGGTGACCAAAACTATCTTTGCCATCTTGCTGGCTTTCATCATTACTTGGACCCCGTACAACGTGATGGTGCTGATCTCCACCTTCTGCCAGTCGTGCGTTCCCGACACCGTGTGGGCCATCGGCTATTGGCTGTGCTACGTCAACTCCACCATCAACCCGGCTTGTTACGCTCTGTGCAACGCCACCTTCAAAAAGACTTTCAAGAACCTACTGCTGTGCCAATATAAAAACATTGGCACAAGATGAGTTGGAAGGCTACAGGGAAAGACGAGAGGGTCGGTCGGAATGGATGGATGGATGGATGGATGGAGGTATTTGAAAGACGTGGAGATTTTTATGTTGCAAATAAAAGAAAATTAAGCCCACAAGCCCCCAAAATGATTCATCAAATCTGCTGTGGGGGGAGCAAGAAGGACATACGTATTGGTAAAATGATGGAGGGTTATATTTGAATGAGTGTAAAATACAGAGAGGAACGACATGGATTGTGGATGAATGAATGAATGAATGAATGAATGAATGAATGAATGAATGAATGAATGAATGAATGAATGAATGAATGAATGAATGAATGAATGAATGAATGAACAATGGACATTGTCGGAATGAATGCAGTGGACAGGATAGACGGATGAATAGATGATGACGAGATGATCACTTTAGCTGACCAAAGATGTTCCCACTATTCTTTTCTATCAAGATTCCACTCTTCTTTCTAGGAGATTCTATTTACAATCATTTTCTAATATCTTTATTCCGCTCAAGCCAACACACTAGGTGTGAAAAGTGATTGTGGACTTCGAGGATTAACTTCAATCAGTTAGGGCAAAAGTCCAAGAAACTTGACCTGTGCGGTCAAGAAACACCACTCTAGAATTTCATATAAGATACTATGCTCAGTGATCGGGATGCATGAAGCCTCTCGCCGTAAATCAGGTTAGATCGCCTCAAGCGTGACTCTAAACTGGTATCGAAAATGGATGATGGATGCACTATCTTCTATTTTGCTGCTTACTTTGCTAGTACGCTATGATTCATCAGTTTCAGTTGCAAAAAGTGTTGTTGTTTTTTCCATTCAAATAACCTGTAAAGTGAATTCAGACATTTGTTATACATGTTTGAAGATAATTTCAGGAAACAGAAAAAAATAGACAATCATTATTCCCAATCTGGCAGATCTCAATACTTAAGTCCTCACAATGCTTATGAAACAGTCCCGCAATGTCAACACAATAGCCGCTCAGTCTTGCAATGACTGTAGTTGTTCACTTTATTTTCACCGTTTTGTTTAGGAGATTCGCTAGTTGAGGTAGAGTAGGAGTCAGGTCCCTCTAGGTGAAGAAGACCCAGCTGGTGAAGTGAAAAGCCATTTTTACCTCTTTTTTTTTTTTTCAGTGGAGCATGCTTTTGTCTGAAACTGGTGTGGTCGTTGTTTTCCCGTGTACAGCGCATGCACTTTTTTATGATGCAACAATGCATTGTGAATTGTGGTTTTCCTTCTTGTCAGTAAACATTCAACCGTATCAATTATTTCTCAGCAAACATAAAATAGGATCTACTGAGCCTTTATACATGATGTTCTTAATTGCTCGGTATCTTCTCAACTGTTATTAGCTGCTATAATTGCAAGATTTTATTGACAACACCATTTATTTTTTCAGTTCAAAACAGTGTTGTAAATTCCTGTATATAAATTCTTTGATTAGGCTCCTCCGGGAAACTATCAAGAAACATGAAACATGCAGAATAACTTGGAACACTGTATTTATGATAAATGGAAGGGGGAAAAAAAAAATCAATGCATTAATCGTTTCCTTCACTTTGGAAATATCTACATACTATATAGATACATTCTATTTAAATATCTGTTTTCCCAAAAGCAAAGTTAGAGAACTGTACTTGACCAATTTATGTTAAATCAATCATAAAGTAAGCACTAAATATTTTCTATTTTCTCCAGCACTCCACTTCTATGGGTGATGAGTGTTTTTGACTCTCACCATTGAGACAAGTGTGCGTTATGTAATCCAATCAGTTTCATAACTGGGATACTAAAATCCAAATGTTTTGGTTTTGTAATATTTAGAGAAATAATACGGATGTGTGGATCACTGACGTTTACATCGCATTGCACAATGAATCGATACCTGGGCCCAAACTAGATGAAACACACCATTTATTCAAGCTGTTCAGTTTGACCCACAGGATTACAATATCGAAAACGTAATTGAAGAAAAAGTAAATTGCTAGAGTCTGTCTGGCACTATGCCAGCTTAGAGGGAAAACGCTGGCTTAAAGACCTTTCTGTCAGCGGGCCAAGATAAACATACGCATCGACGTTCATGACATAAATTTTCTATAGCGCTTCAACTCATTAGGCTAGCAGTGATAGAAGTACACTCTGGGCTGGTCGCAAGCCAACCCGAGGAGGGATCCAAAGCCCAGGGATCGGATTGTAGGTTTCATTTGGACGTAATGGCTGAGGTCCAATTATGCTATACAACTTGATGTTCACTAACAAGAGGCCGAACAGCAAAATTCACAATAGTTTGTTCCACCAATCAAGCAATCCATTTGCAATTTATGCCTTTCGGCATCTCTCCCCGTGTTTCCGTATCTGCGTTGCAACCTCCCACTGGAAGCCACACAATGGCGAGGTCCTACTGATCAGATGATGGGTGTCTTGATCTCTTGATCTCAAAACACTTTTTCATACAAATTCAACTTCACCCAGGATTGGTTGGGATCAAAATCTTCCTGTGATGTTGCCATTTTGCTTTTTGTTAGCGAACACCAAGTTTTGCACACAAAAAAATACCGGACCATTGTCCAGTAGGAGCTGCATTAAACGTTTAGAGAGGGTCAAATGAAGTAATCTATAAAGATGAGGTTGTATTCTAAGTTCATCCTAAAATTTCACTAAAAAGCCAAATTTTTTTTGGAGTGGTTCTTATCAAAATCCTGTGTATGACATTGTGGCAGCGTGTACTTGTAGATGCTGCAGCTTACATTGCGGCTCCGTGCTTTCCATTAAGAAGTACATATATTTGTGGTGTTTGTAAGCTCACCGTCAGCCCTTGGAGGCTCCCAAAACAGCTTACACTGAACCAAGACTTTTGTGTCAGCTTTCATGAGCTTTACACCGGAGGAAATAGGAATGGATAAACTCCACCGTGTTTACGTTTGCCAGCTCACTCCCGATCAAGACAGGCTGCATGACTGAGTGACTGCTTCCCTGTTTGTTCTTGTTTTTACCTGCAAGTATTTCCCCCACTGTCTCTCCTCTACTTGGGGAGTGAGAAGACTTTGGTTCCCCCTTGTTGTCTTTGGCTGATAAATTGCAAACACAAGCCGCACCGTGTGGCACGACTGCGACATTTTCTACCCTGGCTGAGCCTGCGATGGGCAAACACCCCGCCGAGGAAACTCATTCCCATCGCTTGTATTCTTAACAATCTTGTGTATCCTTTGTTCTTTTTGTGTTTGATTAAATGACAAGAAAAATAACCAGTCACTTGTGTTTCGGATTCTCCATGCCAAATCAAAACTGGAAAGAACAAATGACACTTGGATTTTATACCATTGTCCCTTTGGCCACTCACTAAACTAACTGGTAAATTAAAAGAAGCTTTGCCTTTTTTCTTATTACGACGCCTCGTCAATCCATCGGTTGGTTACATGTTGGGTCTTCATATAGTTTTAAATATTAAACAAAAAAGTTGAACTGTAAGGGCACAATTTACAGTAAAATGGTCAAATGTAAAAAGTGTAAATTCATTTAACAACATTGATACAGTCGGTAAATAACTGCTGCTCTTTGTGATTGATGCGTAATGTACTGCTATAAAAAAAAATTGTCAGTGAAGCTTTGGGGAAAACTTTTTTTATGTTTGTCTTTGTAATGCTTTTTGTTGCCTCTTTTTTTAAGCTTTTGCAGCATGTTAACTAGCATCACCTCGCACAATACATACTTTGTAAATACGATATATGTGGTCCAGATATAAGTATGTATAAGAAACAACATAATGATGGTAATAAACACCCTCTGTTGCACAATTGTATAGCGTGTGTGTTGCCTGGTGACGTCTTCCCTCTGGTGCTTTCATGTCACCTCATGCTGTAACCATGGTGATGTTAATAGAAACTACACTACACACACTCTGGGGTTGATCCAATGAGGAAAAAAATCTGAACATCACAGCCGACCTAGATTGGAAGTCAGAATGAAGCATATGGACGACTTTGCTGATGATTCACATGTGTATCTATTATTCTATTATTCATAATAGGATTAAAGAAAGATCTCCATTGATACACTTCGGGTTTTTTGAAACCCTTCACTATACATGAGCAACTCACATAATCTTAGCACAGGATTGTGAAAAGGTAACGGTTGTGGTTGCAGCAGAAAACAGACGCTCTAACTTGCTAATGACTTTAATTATTGTTTTTTGAAGCAGGGAGGATTAGTTTGGCACTAGGCAGAAGAATCAAAGTCACAGTATGGGGGTTCCGTCTCTATGGCCCGGTGTGCGAGGGAGTGAGGAATTTCCAGCTGGGAAAGTAAAGCGAGAGAGGAAGGCAGGCTCACTCGGATTTGGCCTCATAACTAGTCGATACCGAGAAATGTTCTTACTCAGCGCACAAGTTGACCTTAGACATGAAATGATGGTGGGATTTGTGGCAGGTACGCACCAGCCGATTTTCTTCTCACCACTGTGCGTATGTTCGTAAATCACAATTCCTTCTGATTGACAAGGTCATGCTCACGATCTGCAGTCAAAATGAGATAGGTGAGGAGGTTTGCAGTTGCGAGAGACCGCTTCAAAATTTTTAAATTTCACAAAATCGAGGGCGTTATGTTAGAGGCAAGTACGATAACCCTTTTTCAAAACATTTCAACAATGCCAATGCTGTGTCACCTGAGCTCCACTCCGTGGCTCGGATGCACGAAAAAGTGGTTTGACATTGAAGTGGGTTATCAGAAGGATATCGGAACAGACAAAAAAAGAAGGAAACGGCAGAAAGCACATGAACCACCTCATCTCACCCTGCAGGATGAACATTTGGCTGATGTAAAAACAAGCTCAGCCATAACTAACATATGTGAATGGAACAAGGTTTGTGATATTCATCTGTCACTCACAGCTAATTGTTTGTTCCGCTGTCTAATTCATAAAGAGCTCCTTTACGCTATTTAGACATTTCAGCAGTCAAAAAAATTACATTTTGTCTGTAGTCAATTTGATACATTATTTTTCATGTTTAATTAATTCCTTTAATATACATTTTGTCACTTGCTATCGACTGAAAATGACATCACAAGAGCTCAGGGCCCAGGTAACGACTAATTACGGCTCAGTTTGACAACATAAGCCGTGCGTGATTGGTTGTGACGAACATAAGCCGTGCGTGATTGGTTGTGACGTGAGTAGACAAAATGTTAATTTTTTTACTGCTGGGGGGGAAAAAAGTACATAAGTACAATATCCTTTTCATATTCTGCAACAAATTAGTGAAAATGCAATTTTTTTTGTCCATCCAAAGTAGCACAACATTGTATGAGAATATCTCTTCATGTATTTCTGATCCCTATGCAAATGTTTCTATTTGTAATGGGTGGAGGTTTGGCGACTACTTTTTAAATGTTTTTTAAATGCTGCTACCCTAATGCAATGTATTTGCCACACAGAAACATTCCTTAAACGTTATTGCGACAAAACCATTTGCTTGCTCTTATTTTGTCAGTGTGATAATTGTCTTTATATGTCCAGTCTTTTAATTCCTATTTAGTGTATTATCTTATGCTTTTCATCAACAGAAAGAAGCTACTTATTCCCCCACTACTCATCAAAACTGATTTGCTTAAAGATGCAGATTTGCCTCCTTAAGAAATTTTCATTTAATTAGCCTCCCTGGGATGGTAGTGTTTAAACGTGTTAGAGATTTAGTGTACCATATATGACCGATCTGAACAGAGAAAAAATATCAGAGGGAAAAATCCTTAAAAAGGTTTCTTGACATCCATCGTAGTGTAAAGGCTGTTCTGTAAATCTAAATTGTATCTCAAAGGTAAAACAAATGCTATGGTTTACATTATTTTTTGTAATGTACTGTTCTTAAGATAAAACAGTGATTTCTTTTTTTTTTCCTCTGCTCTGACAGCTGAGCGTCTTAAATCTCATATGATACACACGTAAGGGTTTTCAAAGCATAAAACATTGGTTCTCTGTCTTTAAATACACATGAAGACAAAAAAAAAAAAAAACAGGCACTTTTGATCACATTGTGTGTAGAGTGCTCCGGTATTCACAACACAAAATGCCACACACGCACAATAAAAAGATTCAGTTCCACTACCGATCTCGAAAGAAATCGTTACGTTAGGTGCAGAAATCGGCCATGCTCATGTGGCCTAACATAAAAGAAGACTAGTAAATTTGGAATCGATGTAAGAGCACTAATATTCTGACTTTTGGTGAAGTTACTTGGGCCACTCTTGAATTGTTACTGGATCCACACAGCAGTGATTTAAACAAAAACATGCTCTCTTAATTTTTGTATTCTGATTGCATGGGGGGAAAAAAAACTTTTGGGAAATAGGATTAGGCAGACATATAGTGCACACTCACACATGCATGCACGCACACACACAAACTATTTCTAATATTTTGATCCTCTTGTGAAGCTAAAGATGGTAATTTAATGAAAGTTTTTAAATGTTATTGCCAAGGTCCCATTGTTTAGTAGTGAGATGACATGTGTTGTGGGTTCTGTAAACTCTGCCAAGCATCCTGTGTGATAGATAGTCGTCCATCCCTGCCTCACTTTCCTTCTTCTGTTGTTGTTCCCAGTTTGTCATCAAGTTAAAGCTTGGAAAAAAATCAATTTTTTTCATAGTTTACTTTTGGGGAATCCTGCCTGTCATGCACACCAGTTTTTATTTTCTCTTCCTAGACATAAACTGACGAACAACAAAGACTGGCAGACATTGTGGCTGAGGCGAAACCGATCTTTACTAATAATATCATCAATGATTTTCAAAAATAACAACATTATTTGAAAATATGTTCACGCTGTAGCTTCATGGAATCTGCTGTTGCGATGCACATATTCACTAATGCTAAAGACAAATGGCTAGAATTTAGTAACAGCATGGTGGCCCAAATCGACAGCGTGAGATTCACAGGCGATAAGAAGTATTTTCTATGTTCAACTTCAGAATTAGTCAGCTTTTGAGAAAGTCTACAAACAAAACTAGCTTAGTGCTATAAATGTCAGTACCACTGTTCAAACGTCAGAGGTGAGTTGCCAGACCATTTATTTGTAAAGATTCTTGTCTTGCCTGTCCCCAGAAATTCCTCTCTTGCATCTACTGGCCGTTGCCTTTTTTCTTCTTTCCTGAAAACCCAAAGGGTACAGGAAGTGAAGAGAATCACTTAGGCAACGCAAAAGGTTATATCGACGGTTGATAACTCGAAATATTCACAAGTCAAGGTAATGCTGTGTAAATATCTGAGGGCTGCTGCCCAAATTCACAATTATTATGGATTCTTGAGTTGTGACAAAACTTGTTTTCTTTTTTTTTTTTGGGAGCAGTGTGTGTGTGAGACAATTGAGGAAATTATCCATTATTCGACGAGCTGAGTACGACCCAAATTTAGTTTACATATGACAGTATATGTATTCTTGCCGTCATGTATTGTGTGTATGGGGACATTTTCTATAACTTTTTACACTCACCTTTGCTTTTTGTCTTGGTTTTGCCAAGGCAGGGTTTGGTGACAGAAATGGTCTGCTGGCACTCTGCGTTGTACAGTGCCTTCTTCAAGGTCCCACTTCGTGTCTGGATGCCAGCATCTGGGTCACAATCACCCCAACTTGCAAACCTATACTTGCAGTCAGCTGGACATTGCAAACACAAAGGATTTAATTAACAAAATTGGGGACATTTTCTTTATGTTTTTTTAACTTCTCAAAGAGTGTTACCTCCAAAGTTCTTTTTCCAGTTGCAGGGTACTTTGCATTTCATTTTCTTGGTTTGCAGATTACATATTCCCTCCCTAAACCCGGGACCGCAGTCTCCGTTGCTAGGGACACAGTTTCCATAGCGCCAGTCGGTGCAGTCCGACCCAGACTGGGAAGGTTTGATTTTCTCTGTGAGTTGAGGAAAAATAATTTAACACCAAATATGTTCTTGCAATTCAATGAATAAGACAGAAAAATACAGTGAACTATAAAGGGGAGTTTGAAATAAATAAAGAAATAATCAACTTTGTTTTTTGTTAAAGGTGTCAGAATGACTTGACAATCATGCATTAGTATAATATTTTGCGGGCAAAATATAATAATAATAATTCAGCCCAAATCAGAAAAGTCTGTGCCTCTAATTTTATGTTTAGCAAACCACCACGCCTGAGGAAAAACGGCAATTCAAAGACAAAAAGTGACTAAGGCGTCAATCATTTGCCGTGCACTTGTGAGCGCACTCATAGCGAGCCATTATTCCACCTTTGGAAAATAAAAATAAAAAACTCGTCTTCGTCTTTTGCCACCCAAACTTACGTGTAACGTCAAGAACCGTAAAAAGGTCAGTCCAAAGGCGACCTGCTAAGTTTTGCTATTTGCACATCTCTGAAATAACATTGTGTACTTTGACTCCACTGTTACGTCACAGTAGTTGTGTATGAACTGCTGCCTCCACGAGTGAAAATTCTTTTATCGTTTTTCATTCTGCAATATGGACTCTGGTCATGCCTTGTTCAATCTCCTTGCCCCAAGACTTGTTGTCATGGTAACAAAGTCCTTACACTCGGCTCGGCAGTATACGGTCACCAGCTCATGTCGCCCTCACAAATGGGCTAGTTTCAGTAAGACAAGAAATAGTGTGTAGATAGTCTTTGATAGAGATTTTTGTTGGAGCTAGATTCTTTTAGACATGATCAAAAGTAAGAGCGCTGGAGGAAAACTCGTACCTTTGTTGTTTTTCCCTCCAGCTACAGCTTTGATTGTGAGGACAGCAACAAAGAGCAGCAGCAGCGTAGCCTTCATCCTGTTCAAATATACAGCAGTCAAAAAGTCCACATTAGCATGTTAACCAGTTCACCATTTGCCTTCTTGTAAAATGCTCATTCTTTCACGATGAAATTTCAGGACTTTTCTGAAAGTGACAATCCTCACAGAAGAATCTTGATACAGTCAAGTGCAAGTCATGTGTATGTACGTCTTTACAGGAACAGTGGGGAAGGTGTTCACAGGGGAGTTTGAACCAGTCCCAAGAAGTGACTTTGTTAACACCGCATTTTCACAAAAACAGTTGATGTGTGAGGCCCCATCGGGAGATCTCAAAACAGTGAAATAGCACAAGAAAGATCACACATACTAACTATGACATTACAATGTTTGAAAGTTGTTGTTTGATCCAAAAATAAGTGATGTAAAACATGAGAAGCAGAGATGGGGTGCCGTTCGTATCCCTGGCATTCTTGGAGGAGTTAAATATTCAACAAAAATACTGCATAAACGTATATCCTTTCCCTTTTTTATGAGACCTTAAGGATTCATCATCCATTTATTTATGTTAGCCAAGCTATTCATGTATTTTGAAAAGTTAAGTAGTTCATAGTTTGAAAAATACAATTGTTATGCTGATAGTTGTAGCCTGGTTCAAAATTGACCCAGAACATACGTGTAAAAGGAAAATAGTCAGTGTGTTACATTTCTTTTTTTGGTCAGGTCTATCAATGGAAGGAGGTCAAAGCATTTCAGGAGCCTCCCACGAGGAAACAAGCTTGTCTTTCTCCACGTGCAGCAAACAAATGAAAATCCATCCATTTTCTATCTGTGACAGAAGCCCATCCCCAGTGATGTTGAGCAACAAGCACCGATCACCAGAAATCATATAGACAAACGTGAATTCACCCACAAGCATCAGTGACATTATTGTTTTGGGAATGGGTCTGGAAGCCGAAATACCTGGAGATATGCTAGGGGTTGAAGGTCAACGGGTCTGCGTTAAGTCAGTGCTGACTAATGATCAAGGGCTCTTTTAGGGTTAAAGGTCAAAGTGGGCATGTGGTCAGAGGCTGAAAAACAAACCACACTCGTGTCATCATTAGTTTCCCAACCACAAACAGCTTTTATTTACATCATTCTAACATTAGCTGCAAATGGAGCATCTGTTGTGGGAATTGGAACGACTCGGGTTTGCAGCACTGTCAGCAGGGAGTCCAAGTGTACTTTATTTGAAGCTTCAAATTGACTTCTTATATGCCAGGACCAGTGTTGTGGGTAAACACAGTTACAATAATGGAAAATGTTTGCTCTAGTATGATCCAATATTTCCCTGCTACCGAATCTCGGCACATTTGTGTGTCATGAGAGTGTGTTGCAGGGAATTGCAGTTGTATATAAGTAATATTGTATGTTCAGAATCAGAATCAGCTGTATTGGCCAAGTTTGTGCATGCCATACCGCTCCTGCCGACTAAACACACACCCAGTTTCTCAGAACAGCTGTCCTTGCAACTTGAGTTGACATGCGACTGTTCTGATTTTGGTGCATCAAAGAAATTCTAAAATGTTTCCACGTACTCTCTGCAATGTGCACAATTACTACTAGTTATTGCTGTTGGGCGCATTGAATGAGCTTTTTTTTCTGTGTAATTTCGAGATGTCCTACTGTGTGAATTGTCATTACAGGATAGTACAGCAGAGGCGGGATTTTCGTGTAACAACCATCTTACCTACGGGTTAGAAAAATAGCCACCAAAATAACTCATTTTTCTCAAGAATTAGATCGCCATTGTGCCAAATGTGATATATAATCATATAAATGATGTGGAAACCTTGATGGAGCTCCTTTAAATTCACCTGTGACCTAAATACAAAACCTGGATGTAGCATGTAGCAACACAATAAGTACAAGTTGGAAAAGAGCAGCAACTGCCCACATATAGGCGACCACACTAAATTGCCTCAGGCGTGTGAGGAGTCTTGCAAATAACTGAAACAGATAAAAAAAAGTGGTTGTGTAGAAAAACAAAAACCAAGCCTTGTCATGATCACCAAATGTATCACTTTAACAATACTTACTTGACACCAATTAGTAATTAATGATTAGCCAGGGCTTTCCGAGCAACTCATTTTTGTTGCGGTGCACATTGTAGTTATGACTGCCCACTTTAGGTCATTATGGCTGAGAAACCAAACAAATGTTTTATTATCTCCTCTTTGGAGTCAGATGTCAAGGATAATAGTTTATCAAATCATTGTTCAAGTTACTGTAAAAAGGGTAGCAAAAATGTGCAAAATCTCAACATTCTTTTTACACAAGATTACTTAAAATGTTGGTACAGGTTTTAGTAAGGATCATGGAAGTTGACACATGATTTGCTTTTGCGGGCCACATAAATGATGGTGTCCCTCAAGGTTCAATTTCAGCTGCCCCCTTTCTTTGTATAGATACATTTCCATAAACTGTACAAAAGTGAAATATGTTTTGGTTTTCATCTTGTTTTGTGTCTCTACTATTAGAAATATTGACTCTTTTTTTATGCAAAGCAAATATTCAAAGCAGCTCACTTTTGTCAGGCAAAAAGAAATAAGACCCAAACTATGATGATTTCTTCACAAGTTGGCCCTGAAAGTCTTACCGGGTTAACAACACAGCTTCTATTCTCATTACAAACCCCCGTTACCATTTTATTCATTTTCATAAGTGTTGAAGCTACCTGAAAACAATTCAAAGCCCACTCTGAAAGGCTTCTTTCTCTTAACCGAATATAATGGATAAACATTTAGAAACACAGAAGCCCCAGAGAGTTGTTACAGTGCTTCTTGTGCTCTTCTCTTTGATTTAGTTTGATTATTATGGGATGCTGGGAGGGAGGCATATCTGGTTTAACTCTAATCCACTATTATGTACCTAAAGCTTTTTTTTATTACTTTTTTTGGTATGCACTGCATGTGACTATCTCTCAGTGGGTCTGTGCTTACTTTAGTACGGCATTCATTTCAGTAATAAATTGTTCTTGTTTCTTAAAAGTACAATCATTTAAAACCCTGAAAATGTCACTGTACAAAGAGTACGTAACTACTGATTTAAAGGTAGGAAGGTTGAAAGTAGACCCTGGTAATCAAGGCCTGGTTACTATCTTGCTCGGGCCACGTGCTGAAAACTTTGATAATAAATAATCGGGGGATGAACTAGCTAAGGTTTTCAATGTTTACTTCAGTAGGTGTTCTAAAGTAAAATACTCTAGTCATTCATTTTTTTTGCTTTCAATTTTTTTTCTGGGCCATCTGCCATAAAATACAGAGTCCACATTACTCCAAAACACATTTGATGGCTCTTTTGTCAATTTGCTAAATGTAGCCTACAGACAAATTTCTCTGTATGTTTCCCATACATCTTCATTTATTTAGCTTTGACTGAAAAAGAACAGTTCTTAGGCAGCCTCCTTTTGTGTTGATACTGAATGCATCTTCAGAATATTGTATAATAGTTTCCATGGTTATACTGCCATGGAAAGTGTACAGCCATTCTGTTATTGCAGTTATCATTTAACCCTTGTCCAGTGATGGGAAAATGAAGCTTCAATATGATTCATGAACCAGTTGCTGTTTTCACTAAGACACTCCCTGTTCAGCCTAGGGCTGAAATTACACGGATTTGCCATTTCTTAAAACCCTTTCTTGAAACCAACAGTGGCATCTAGAGAAGTAAAACTGGTTCATAATTTGACGCTTTATTTTCCCATCACTACAATCGTCCTAATGTATTATGTGGAGAATGCTTTGGATGTTTTTAGACATCCTGGGTACCTGTCAATTACAGGGTACGTACAGTATAAAGCACAGGTGTCAAACTCAGGGCCCAGGGACCAGATCTAGTAGCCTGGCAAACCAAACTCACGCTCATTCTACAGACAAAAATTAAGTATTTTTATTGTTTTACAAAATTAACGGCCCTCCGAGGGAAACTGCAAAATGAGGCTGATGACAAAATTAGTTTGACAAGCCTTAGAACTGTCAATGAACAATTACAGGCAAGGGCCAGAAAGCATTATTATTATTTTGTTTTATGTCAAAACTACTTGACACATGCAGTATTTTTAAAATGTTGCCGGTATTATGGTACACAACAAGTTGAGATATACAAATTTAAACAAAGGGGAGCGATGTGGGGGTTGTAAAAAGTGTGTATGCGAGGAGGGTGGGGGGCAGAGGATAACAGCTCAGACAAACACATGCCCATTTTGGGAGCCATAGTACTTCCATTTGAATTTCATTTATTGAACTTAATTGATTATTCACACACCCGCAAGCCTTGTCCGTGCAATGTGTTGACGATGCTCAAGACCAAAATTGTCAACAACAAAAAAACTACAAAATTTGGTTCAAGTTTGCCTCTGCCAGCCTTGCTCCATGATATTTCAAAAGAAATTCAAACCAAGAACAATGAAGAAATAAGTAAAGTAAAACTTTCCACACAAACTTTTGCAATCCGCAAGAAATCACAATTTTGACATTACATGTCGTGTCTCACACTTTCACACGCACTTAAAAAAAGACAATAGACAGATCTTAAGAAGACAAGGAAGTACTTACTTGTGGGGCAGCTCGGACTCGAGTGGAGGTCGTGGGCATCAACTTTCTCGTCAAGTTCTTTCTCTCTGCGATCATCAGCTCACCCCCAATGCACCCCACCTCAAACGACTGGCCTCCCCTACCCCTGAGGCAACCCCCTTGCCTTTGTCTAGCAAACCAGTTCATTCTGGTTGCATTAGCTCCATTCAGACCCCCTGTCACCCCACCCTGCACACAAGCACACTCAACCTGTGTTACTCTGCAGATCACCACAAGCAACAAGAGGCCATAAAGTGTAACCGCTTTGTGCATAAGTAGGAGTGAGTGCAGATGAGTGTGTGTGCACGTCTTCCCGGCGGCAAAGCTCTAATGAGAACAACTCTCCTGAAACGCCCGCTTTATCTTCACGGTGATGAAGAAATGCATTTAAGACCATTGCACGGTCTCCAGTTAGTAGCAAATGTGTACTGTATGAAAACTGATTTACTTCCCTTTGGCATAATGGGGACGTGGTCAGATTTCCCCAATTTTCCGTTTCTTAAATGAATAGGTTGAAAATATTGTGGATTGGCGTACAATCAGGTCAATAGCATCTCTGTTGTTACCATGGCAACCCCGGATCACTCACTTTCGTGTTTTATTGTATTAGTGATGACATGGGTGGGGGTGCGTCACAGATGTGCGAGCAAGTCACACAGCAGTATGGAGCACGGGCACTTTTCAATTTTAGCTTTGAGCAGACTGGTACTTTTTACGGTGTACTGGGACTTTGACGTGTGAAGGAATTAGCTTCTCACAACGTAACTTGTCATCAATGCAAATACTAACTTCGACATAAAGGTTAACCAAATAATGCATTGACGTGAATGAACGAATTAGCAAGCTTTTATTTTTAAGTAGGCCCTCGTAGCACGGGGTGGATAGCTTGAATTACCTCTTAGAGATTTCTGCTTGCATTACGCTAGTTTTTAATGCCATCACAGATTTGCTACCAACATCATCAGTTAATTCCGCCGTCCACAAGTAACACTGGTCAGAAAGTATTACGAATTTTTTCTTAAGTAGAGAAAGGTGCACCATTCAAGACTATTTATTGTGAGCAGCAGTTCTGTGTGATTAGACAGTAGCATCAAATTTATGGAGCAGGGTATTATTAAGCTCCCCCCTCCCTCGTCCTGCATTCCATATGCCCCCCTTTAGTCTGAGGTCTGGGGGAGATGTCGTAAACAGTTGTTGTTTTTTTTGTATCTTTTGTGGAGCAACCTTTTTTTACCCAATACTATCAAAAACATAATCCTTTAATCCAAATGAAATAATCCTTGGAGTGTCCTCTGTGAATGATACTTGCTTCATGTGGTGGTCTATGGTGGCCACGTCATAGCAAACTGGTGGGGTGTCAACTTTTCAAATAAAGATAGGCAGTTACATAATCTCTGAAGGCTTCTTTGCGTTTAGGTGATCTGCCGTGAAAGGCAAAATACCTCAGCAGGTAATGACATGAGACTCAATCCCTTCTTCTTCCCCACGTCTGGGGTCACTACAGTAGACTTACTGTTTCCATCTCTTTTTGCCCTATGCATATTCCCTCACATCCACAATTCTTTGCGGCTCTGCTCCGTCTCTCTTCTGCACAACGAAACAATCTTCATCTGACCTATCTATTGACCTTCAAAATTCCTGCCCATCCTCATCACTCACAAGGCGAATCTCAGCATCTTCAACTTGACCACATCCAGCTCTGTTTACTTTTGCTCATTGTTACCATCCTTTAAACTATTCCTTTCACTTTAGCTTTTCTGCCCTGGATCACCCCAGACATGCCTCAAATCCCCAATGCTCCATGCCATCTGTACTCCCCCCTTGTACCAAGTACAATTTTGTGTCACCGATCCACTGTCCTCCCTTTGAGATCACTGCTGTCTGACCTCATCTGTCTATATGTCCATCAGTAGAGGAAACAGGAAGGGGTTCAGATCCAATCCTAGATGCAGTCTCACCGCCGCCATGGCAACCTATGAACGTCTGATGAACCCTTAAGTCACAACGTCACGCACAATTTGGACATTTCTACTTACATCTTTGTGAATACTGTATGTTTTTATGTGTGACCCATAAAAACATACAGCATTCACAAAGATGTGACTTTTGTAGTATCTCATGGCTCTGCAGCCTTACAGATTTACAAGACTATTTATTAACAGCAAGTATGTATGCTGTTTTCTCCAGCATAATGACGGTGTCTTTCATCTTATAATTGCCATTCAAACTGCTTCGAAATGCCAACTCAATACCAGGTATTCTTTGCAGACTTTTATCTGACAAACTTGTCTTGAGGTAACAATGCATGGTATTGCAAGTGGCAAAAAAGTTTCGAGTGAATCAACTGTCAAAACACTTTTAAGACAAGAAATTAAAAGTACTCGGCACAAAATGAAAGGATATTAACTCCTGCTTGTTGAGCAATCTAAATTTAGTCGATACTTTTGCGGCGATTGGGAAAAATTATAAACAACTCCCTCGTTGTCTAAATTGATGCATGAACTCAGCTCGGCCAGCCACCTTTGTTGTGATATCATTCAAATGATTCTGGGGTTCTGACAATGTAATCATGTCGTACAGAAAGACAAATAAGTATTTAATTGATTCAGCCTCTGAATCTAATCTATTTCGCAACAGTCGTACCAGGGTTTTTTTGAAAGTATGAAAACAGCGGAGCAGGAACCGAAACCACTGGAAAACGTTTTATTACCTCAAAACATGCACAAACGACGTTAGATGTGGCAAAACACAACAACAAAGTATTTCACAACCAGTGTATCAACTTACTTGTAAGATATAGTAATTGGCAAGTATAAATAATAGTAAAAGATCTTGCAAGTCAAAGATGCTAACATCAAATGCTTAAGTTTCCAACAAATAAATGTGATTCTTGTTTTTGGTATGTGAATATTTGGCTAGCCGCTGTGCAAGCAACTTATAAAATAATTTACTATGCACACATTTACTATGTAAAAAGGCAAGAGAATAGCAACACACTTGCTAAAGGCTTCTAGTTTTGTTTATGCTTTGTCAGTCATGTGGAGGGAAACTTGGGTCCGAACAGAAAAACACAGACTGACATGAATGACCCCTTCATGGGAATGTCAATTTTGGTAACTCAGAATGTAAAAGTATAAGTACGGCGTCTTCGATATTTCAAATGTTTCTGTAACCCTCGACTCATCACACGCTGTTTATGATCTACTGAGACTACAGGAAATGTCCTGAGTTGTTTCTTGATCAATAGGTTTATTACTTGTCCTCATCATGTTAACGTTTGGCACATCTCACTTGGCTGCTCCTTGCAATCTGGTTCTGAAGACGCCTATACGGCTGTTTCTTGGTCTTCCCTCTGGATCATTTGGTAGTGCTGCCGGTTCTCCAGGTAAGCTGCCAGCTCGGCATCTTGAGCTTTCTCAGCCCGGTTCTTTGGGGTGTCACCCTTAGGAGAGCGAGAGATGTTTCTAGTTGTTAATACAGTAAATGTGTTTATTTCCATCCAACTCTTCAATACTGTTTAACTTTAATACACATATAGTATGTTCCTGAAGAAGAAGTCTCTTTAGATTGGACTTTTTTAATGTTTTCTTTCTTTCAAGGTTAAATAAAAAATGTAAATCCAATGGGCTGCAAATGGTGTTCAGAACATCGCTGCTCCATTTCTTTAACCAAACCGGGAAACTCAAATAGATCATAGCAGTCCTAAAATCTCTACATTCCTGAGAGTAAAAAATTGATTTGGTCAACAAAGCTCTGAACAGTCCTGGACCTGAAGATATTCAAAGCCTTTCAATTTCCAATGAAACTTGAGGACCCCTCAGGACATTGGGTGATGTAGCAGCACTTTGTTGTATGCTTCTCAAGTGCGTAACGTACTTCCTGAACAACTGACAACAAAGTGTCACTACATTTAAATTTGGCTTGAAAACTTAATAGATCACTACTTCTTTTTCATCCATTTTTGTGGGGGGCAGTGGGGGGATACTCCCTTTGTTTGGTTTGTGATTTGAAATTGATTGTCTGTCTGTTGTCATCTTTATGTCTTATTTGATGACTTATTCTGTTTTCATCATTTTGGTTAATTCAATTTTTAATAACTATTTTTTGCCTTTTTAAAGCACTATGGGGATCTGTCTTCTGTATGAATGGCGCTAGACAAATTGCCTTCCTTTTACTCTCCAGCTGTGACTGCACGTCACTAAATGAACTACAAAGAAACAAAGTCCCATTGTTGTGCAGGTAAGGGAGCGATGTCATAAAATGGAATACTAATCCTATAATAATATAGGATCCTTGACAATTCCACTGGCAGACTGGCAGCCAGTCAACATCTTCCACATTCAAACCTTTTAACAAGTCCAGCTATACTCATACGCCTTGCATCTTTAAACCTTTGTCATGTTCCAACCGCAAACATATCGTATTTTAGAGGCACAGGGTGTCCTCAACTAAACCCCAGTGATTTTCCCACCGAGCACAAGGTGGCATGCCTTTGTGTAACGTTTTATGCTCTTTTGGGATGTGTTACAGTAGCACTTGTTTGAAGATTTGTCATGACCTTAACATTGACCCATCTAGTGTGTTTCGCATTAAGGTAGCATCCTTACGTTGTAAGGTTTGACTGAAAAAATGCCTCCATTTCTATTTTGAATTCAAGTCCAAATTTTTTTTCACCAACCTGCATGTCAGTTTTCATCAGTGAGGCTCCCGCTTCTACTAGGTAATGACAGATGGTCCTGTGACACAGTGATGCGGCCCGATGAAGAACTGTTTCGCCGCTGTTGAAGACCAGAAGCAGCGTGAGACCCACACAAATATTGCTTTTGTCTGTTGATGTCTGTCAAACTGGCTGTACGGTGATGACTTGACTTATCGTCTTTTCTCTAGCTACGCTGTCCCCTGGTCGATTTTATGCTTCTACATGGATATTTTACAATACACCACTATTTTTCCTCATTAAAAACAAAAAGTAATGGGGGAAAGTAATTTGCAATGCAAATAAACTCTTGTATGTTTGGTCACAGAGTAAATCAAATCCTTAAAGTACCACCCTTCCTTGTTAGCTTGCAGTGCACACATATTTGTAATGTGTGTATATTGACAGGTCATATATTTGAAACATTTCATACAATTAAAAGCAAACATGAACTCACTGTATGTGTTCCGCCAAATCAACAAGGTCATTTGGAGCTGCAAAATCAAACAGGTGGCAAATGAGTGGACTTTGAGCAGTCATGTGACTCCACAAAGGCTATACAATACAATAGTTACCATTGTCAAGGATGAAGCGGACCATCTCTTTGCTTCCTACACTGACAGCATGGTGCAGCAGGCTGCAGCCTGATCGGTCGACACATGTGAGGTCACATCCTTTCTCATGAAGCTCCTGCAGCTATTCCCCCCCACAGAAATATACATTTAATCGAGCTTTACGATAGAAAATAATCTGTGTCAAAATGAGACTTCAATCAAAGAGCCTCAAGGTGATCGAATAACACACGCACACTCACCTTTTTCATATTGTTGCTCTTTACACACTGAATCAACAGCTCTGAAAAGACACCAAAGAATTATATTTTTAAAAAAGGTCCTGATCAACAAGAGCTTGAGTAAAACAAGGTTGAATGTGTGAGTTATAAATTATTTTACATGAATAAAATAAAATACAATATAATGAAATGTTTTGCTTAAGCAAGTTATCATTAAGTTATGTTATTATTGGGATGTTTTTCCTGGGGCTTTCTTTGCGTGTACACTTTTCCGACAGCTCACAAAAAAAAAAAAGTGAGCCAAAATGCAACCAATTTACTGTACAGATGACCAATTTTGCATAAAACGCACAATACTTGTCGATCCAATACAGTTGAGATCTGCATAAAGTCTAGGCATGATGACCTTGTTTAAGCAGTGCTGACGCTAGTGCAAACACAATAAGGGGGTGGAGTGGGGTTTCTACTAATATTAGAAATCCCCAAAGCACCATTGTCTTCTTAAAAGAGGTCATAATTGTTGCCATATTGGTACAGGTAACACTTCTCAGTTTCTGTGGTAAAAAGAGAACTAGTGGAGTAAGAACACAAAAGTAGCTTTCTGGAAACACGATACATTCTCCATCTAATTGAGTTCAACGTGGGAAATAAAAACATCACAGTTTTGTTAAAAGTCTGTGTATAGCACAAGCAAAGCACTGAGATGAATGTTCATTAGGTTGACCTCAATCCTTGCTCTCACCGCCCCTCACTCTAAAAAGCACAGACCTAATCCAGTTATGTGAGGCAGAGAAAGCGAGACACACATTGGGGGGGGGAGGTTGTGCGAGAGAGACAGAAAGTGAACTTGAAAAAAAAAAAGAAACATTTAAGAGCTTTCATGGCTGGAAGGCAAATCAAGATAACACACATATGGACATTTGCGAACAAAATCTTGATTCAGCCCGGTCAAAAAAGTTGATCTGATTTTCATAAGTTACTACTATGAAACTAATACCACACTAAATTTCCATGTTATATTGGATACGAGTTAACATTCACAGTGCAGGGGGGAAAGGGCATGTTGAGTCTTTGTATTTAGCGGTTAAGCCTCGTTTGGCAGCAATGACCTCAACCAAATGTTTTGTGTAATTGCAGGTCAGACTTGCACAACAGTCCGGTTTGGACCATTACTTGTTACAGACGTTAATGCAGCATCACAGAGTAAGGAGCAAGCACCTCAGCTTTGTGAGCGTGGACTCATTAAACTGAAGTTCACAATCCCTTTGTTATTGATGTGAGGGAAGTGTGAATTGATTTGAGTGAGATAAGACTGATAGAGCCTGAGGCTAATATAAAATAAATAGAGTGCACTACAAGCTTAGCGGTGACGCATGGTGAGGTTCATGGCTGGTGAGGCACTCGTATGAGAGTCAGATTTACAAATTTATGAGCCGAACAGAATGGTTTATTTGCCATTAAATTAGAGAGCAGTTAAAAAAATGATTAAAAAATCATCTATCTGCATTCTTTTTATTCATATAATTGGTCATTAAAAACATTTCAAGCGATTTAAAAAGAGCGTGACGCCCATTGTGATTTCTAACTTATTTAAAAAGCGTATTTAAATGATGGGCAGGAAAATAATTTTAATTTGGGCCTATACCAGAAAGAGTCTTTCACCTTGGCTACATTCACCAAAATCTTAAATGAAGTCCTAACTCCAACTTGATGTAGCCGAGTGCAAGAAACGTTGTCATCTGTCTGGTATACCTAGGAGTTTTAGTTTTCTACTTTCAGAAACATTATTTCCTAAACTACCTTTATGTTTTCGATTATGTCATATATAAGTAAAGCAACAAAGGTAAGTGGAGCACACTGACTTGCCTAGCGGGGACTAAGTGCGCTAAGATTTTCGGAAGCGCTTACAGGTATACTGTACAACATACACACTATCCAGTTAAGTGCATCAAAGGCTGGGGAAGTTCAGAGAAGAGAATAAAAGAACATTGCTTGTACAAACAACATTTCACGTTAGCTTCCCCATAGCAGCCTTGTTGACTGTCTCGAGGTTCCTCGCCTAAACATGCACACGCAGGCACGTACGCACTAACACTCACACGTCACATGCTCCACTGAACTATTCCGTTTGATGCAACCTACCTGACCTTATGGGATCTGTCAGTGTGTGTCAAAAACTTGCAAACATGAGACCGTTCCAAAAGACTATGTGCGTTGAATAGCAACAGTGAATGGGCTTTTTCATAAACACAATTAGGTTTACAGTACCTGAAGTTTCAATTTATCCAGAATGAATAAGTTAATAATGAATAAGGAATTTAGAAGCTCACAATAGCTTAAAGAAACCCCCTGAAACCATAAAAAGAGGTTCCCTGCTGTTATCTGATTGGACGCTCAGCATGTGCCCAGGTCTGCTTGCAATATCTTGACAGGATTTTTGCATCATTATGTTTCTGCCCATAATTGGTTTCGTAGAAAATGTACCATATTAAAAAAAAAAAAAAACTCGAGTCGACCTAATAAGTGTCTCTTTTTTGTCACTTAAAATGAACCCTGAAATAAAACACGAGGAAGATCTTAATTGGCAGAATGTCAAATTTAGGGATTAGCTTGCAAGATTTTCATGTACAGAACATTCGGTGAGTGCAGAAATGAGCCAGTTTAAGATGTATAATCATGCAAGTTCTTTTCCAGGTAAAAAGCTACCAGCAACATAGTGAGAGAAAACAGGAGGGAAGAGAGGAGAAACTCTTCACAAAAGCTGGCTTGCTTTTTTTTTTTTTTTTTTTTTTTATCCGCTCAGAGACATACAAGCTGTCAAGACTGCCAAGTTGCGTCGTGTCTTGTGCAACATAAATGAAGGCCATTTGTGTGTTTGTGTATGCATGTGCATGCATGAATACGCGTGCAGTACCTTTTTCTTCTTCTCCTCCACCTGCATCACTTGACCTTTGATCTATTTCATGTCTGGAGAGAGACCATCACAAATAAACACACCGCATGATTCATCACCGTTTCTCTACATATACAATATCGGAATCAATAAAACCCCAAGAGGTTGGATGAAACAAATTGAAGGCTGAGTATCAAACAATAACATGCAACACTTCATCTAACATATCATGCTCATATTCACGGCATGATTTTCAGACAGTTGAACATTCTCGTGTTCACATCGTATTTATTAAACACGTGCTAATCATGATGGTGCCAGCTACTATGGGTTCAGCTGAATTTAAACTGTGGCCACTACCTCCATCTCTTATATTGTTGGCACATGTTAAATTGTTGTACTCCATCACTCAATGTGTGAATCTGAGTTCATTGAGTAAATTAATGAAAAGAATTATGCACTTGTAAAGGAAATGCATATAATTTGTCAAAGCTGGTGAATAATGAATAATTGTGGATCATTTCTAATAAATTCTGTAATTTTTTTCTATTCATTAAAAAAAAGGGTGGGAATTCAAATTCTGGAATTTGAAGGGTGTGTGGATAAAGCATGTGCCTAAACATACAAAAACCTTTTAGCAGTAAGAAGGGTGCTGAATGTTAAGCAGGTGTAATTAAGTATGCGTTCATGTTTCCCCCCCAACTGAAACGCTGTTTCGTCAGGTATTGTAGCTTTGTAGTGAATCCCATTAATTAAAATCACTTTCTCAAAAAGTCAAGCAGTGAGAGTACTGACCTCATTACTGGCTTAAGCTCATCATTAGTGGTGACAGAGCGCTGGATGCAACCTTTTCTGTAAACCACAAAGCAGTAAGAGCATGAAATAAAAGGGTATAAAAAAAACGACAACGTCGCTGTAGAGCCAGCATTTATGTAATGTTATGCAACTGGTGACTAACCTTCGTAGTTTTCGAACCTCAGGTGTTGAACTCAGTGCTGAGGCAGAGCTGTCACTGTTCATCCTAAAAGACAGCGCACGGTGTGCTTGAATGTACCAGCTCCACATTCACGTTAAAGTATTGTGACACGCTGCCATTACAGAGAAATGGTAGAAAGAGTTCATAGAACTTCTGATTTGGCTTTCAAAGAAGAACCAGGACTTGCCCTTTTCTAGGTTCATATCGTTTTTTGTTTTTTTTTAACATTCATCCATGGCTTTTCCTGCTTTTCAACTGTGACGCAGACGTACTACCAACATGCCCCCCCTCCAGCCCGCTCTTGAAAGCACATCAAATTATAGCTGCTAGTCATCATCATTACTTCCATTCTGTGCGATGACGAATGTTGCTATAATGATGATGTTGGTGGTGGATCAGCGCATGTTTAGCTGTGTGCATCCGCATGTCAGCAACTGGCTTTGGCTCAAAATGTTCTCTTGTGCGCACAATCTACTGGATCTGATTACCACACATGACACAGGGAATTTTTTTCCCCTAATTGTGACCACAACACAGACATAGTAGTTGTCGCTCGTAAATCGTGTTGGGGGGGGGCTACATTCCAGAATTCCACTCCTAACAAGATGCCCAATCAACCTCCTCTAGCTCCACCCATTTCCGACTGAGGATCATGGTCTCAGATTTGGAAGTGCTGATTTTCCTCCCAAGCACTTCACTGGGATGCGAACCGCTCCAGTGAGGGTTGGAGTAGCAACAGTATCAAATCATCTGCAAACAGCTGAGATGCGATACTGAGGTCACCAAAGCGGACCCTCTCAATGCCTTGGCTTCTGAACTGAATAGGTGATAAAAAGGCAGGCCTGAATGGAGTCCAACCACTGGAAATGAGGCCGACTTACTGCCGAGGACCAAACTCTGACATTAACCAAATAAAACATGAGCAGTAACAGCACAAAACGTGGCTTAACAGACCGAATGCTGGACAAAACTACTTGGAGACCACCTAAGTCCCCTGCCTGAAATATGAATCTCCAGTAATGTCCGATGGATATCTCCTTGCTCCTTTCAAAGGTTCACACCTTACCCCAAGGTCATTTATGAGTCAGCTTAACACAACACAAATTTTAGTCTAATGAAAATATAAATCATTTCAAAACTTTTTGCATCATTTATGTGAGCTATAAACTGAACAACTCAATAGAAGAAAAAATTATTTCGAAAGGCTTTACACAACACCATTTATTTTTATTTTTTGTGAAACAGGTAGACCATAAATTTACTAAATGTCCACAATGCCTAACGACTGTTGAAATGCATTATGAGCAAGGCAAAGAACATGTCAAGAGAAGTTTTAAAGTTGTACACCAGAGAGGCAAAAAAGTTAAGCTTTAACTCGAAATTTAAAAAAAGGATTAAGCCCAAGTACTGTGTCACGTTGATAGAACTAGGTTGCAGAGGCTATAAAATAGTACGGTTCAGTAGAGCAGGACCAAGATTCCTAAAATCTATGTCAGGGTTCTCTACAAAGTGTATGAACTTGCTGGACAGTAACAACTCTCAAGAGATGATGTTGAGCTTCTGACATTTTTATACCGCCACATTTGATTTCAAAGGAAACCCATTTTACAATAACAAGTGTCAACTAGCAACTGACCATTAAACAAGAATAATTCCCCGATTAATTGGGAAGCGTTGAAATATACAGATTACGTTTTACAGTTAAAATCTACTTAACACTTTGATACAAGTAGAAAAAATCGTGCAGACAAGCCTACTATGACAACTGAATATAATTTCTTTAACTGGCGGGAATTATGAGCAGGTCTGTCATTTAATATGAGTTGAAATGTAATTGGTTGAATTTGAACACAAGGCATACCAGTTGAATTCTACTCCCTCAAACAAAAACTTAAGTTTGCAAATTAGTATAGATTACTTGCAACGAATCATTTCGCAATGATTTATGTCTTTGTCTCATTTATTTCTATCACTAAAATACAGATGTGACTTCTTAATACTAACCGCACACTTAGTATCTGAATTGCTCATATTTTACTTTGCCTTTATAAATACTGAGTTGTTCAGTTTATAGCTCACATAAATGATGCAAAACGTTTTGAAATGATTTATATTGATCTCATTTATTTATCTGACAAAAGGCTGCCATTTGAACAGGGGTGTATGCATAGATTGGTGCATGTTTGTTCAACCATTAACATTCCAACCTCAAAAAGCGCAACACCGATTGGTAAAAAATAACACACACATGTGGCATGACAAATAGCATGGATCTTTTTTTTTTTTTTTTTTTAAAAAAAACAAATTGTGACTCATGAGGTTTTGGCCTGACATGAGGGTTTTATGAATTCAAGTGAGCTTTTTAAACACATAAAAAAAAATGAAATCACAGAATGCATTAGCTTGAAAAATACTGCACAATATTTCATGAATGTAATTGGAATAGTTGATGTGGAAGAATTTATAACTCCACTTAAAGACATTAAACCTTAGCTATCTCATTAACAACACCACAGGCCATAAGCAGCATAAACGTTGAACGCCTCCGCAGACACACTGTTGTGGATCCATAATTATTCACTTACCGGTCTGTTCTCTTTTTTCATCTCACAATTACATTATATTTCATTTCCTATTTCTAATTAAGCGGGAAAAGAACAATTACATACGTTAATCACATAAATGGGATAAGTAGAGGTATATTTCTTCAGGCACTTATATTCCAACATTCGAGTATACTGTCTTGAAATCATTAACTGAAACAGCAAGGTAAGAGCCATTTTTGGTTGCTGAAAATTTAAATGAAAGCAGAAAGTTACTTTTGAAGGCTCTTAAGCAGGCACTATAGAGGGATGCTCAATTATCAATGTGTCCAACAGTGAGAGGAATCTTCCCCTATGCCATTTGTAAAAATAATGATACAACCTCAAAATGCATCAGTTGCCTCACACTATGCCCAGTACGTGTCAAAATGTCAAAACAAATATCCTGGGACTTCTTCCCCAGGAACATCACCTGTCCACATTTACTGACCTGTGTTGTTTTTTGGGTTTTTTTATCATTTCCACACCAGTGGCAAATTTGAAAGAAAAAAAACCCAAAAACGAAAAAACAAAAACAATGTTTTTGCGTGTAGGTGTTTGTCAGAGGGGGAGAGAGACCGGGTGATGGAGAGAAGCTAAGAGAAGGATGTAATTATCGTGGGAGGGATATTGTTCACCTCTGGCCGTGCGTGGGCAAATAGCTCTACGCTGCTTGTCTGTGTGTGTGTGTGTGTGTGTGTGTGTGTGTGTGTGTGTGTGTGTGTGTGTGTGCGCAAACATCGAAATACAGTAAAATTATGTGCTCAAGAGCTCTGACATGCATTTCATTTCTCTCCCCATCAACTTTTTTTCACATTACCATTTCAATCTCTCTCTCCCGCTCTCTCCCTCTCTCTATCTCGCTCTCTCGCTCTCTCTCGCTCTCTCCAAAGTGCACAAATGCCTCTCGGACAACTCATCCCTGCACCTCATCCGCCCACTTGATCCACTCAGGATTGCAAATCAGACTGCCAACACAAACATGCGTAGACACTCACTGACAATTTAGCCAAGATATTCATCCCGCTGTTAGGATCACAATATTGTGTTGCCATGTATGTCAACTTCTCACATTGCGGAGCTTCGTGAGCATTCTAACAGGTTGTTACAAGGGGATTGTGAAAATATGCTGAACCAGAGTGCGTTTGCACTGCATGTAATGAAATTGTTATGAATGTGTGACAATGTACAAAATGAAATAAACTAAGAAACACCACCAAACAAAAATGTTATATGGCGTAGGTGATGACCATTTGGATTTTTAGAGGCTGAGTTGGCAGGAAAAAAATATTGATTAATGATTAATCAGACAATTAATTAAAGGACTAATCCTACTGCTTCTTGGGTGCTGGTTAAAGCGGCTACTAGTTACATACACACTTTTGAAATTAAAAATTTGCTCAAAAAGTGAAAATGTTCTTATTACATTATATGTTGCTATTAATATGTGGCGGAACTGTTCATGTTAACAATATCTCAATATAATTGGGGAACTGAAAAATATTAACATGCAACACTTTAGTCCCACAAACGTATGTCAGTATGTACATTTTCAAATGACCACTTTGACAACATTCCTAGAATATAACTATTGTTGGAGTTGGAAGACAAAAAGCAGATCATTTGTAAAATATTGAAAGTATTGTCATTTTCAAAGAGATATTTGATGTACAGTAAAAAAAAACAATGTGGCTGCCTTGGTGCATGCATGCAGTTAAATACAGTTGCATTTTATGTGGAGCGCAGGGCAATTTTAAAACCATCAATGTATATGCACGCTCACGCACACACGAGTTTCATTTAGCCGTGTCTTCCATAGCAAAGAAGAAAATGTAAATCAGCGCTATTATTCATGAGTACAGTAAACTCCTACACAGAAATAGCGTATGCATATACCCGAGCACAGAGACAAAAAGGGCTGAGAATTATTCCTGCCTACTTCACGCAGGCTTTGCCACCTAACAGGCTCGACAATCCCAACAGCCCCTATTTACAGTGAGCCAGCCAATCCCATCCCACAGCACCTACTACACTGTGTTCTCTGTATGGGTATCATCATGTAACTAAGCCTCCAATGTGCCTCCTACTAGAGTGTTCACTATGACTTTATTTATGCACGCGTTTTCAAGCTTGCAAAACGGCACATATTTTACACTGTCTGGACAGAAGTATGTGGACACTTGTTGACTGAATGCAAAATGTAGCAAGAGTTGTGAAAAACATTCTAGAAATACAGTCCTAAAACAGCAAAGGACTTTTTCAACTTCACATTCAATCATAAATAAGCGTATACTGTATGAATTTGAAAAGTTGAGTTTGAGATGAAAAAAACGTCCTTACTTGTAAGAAGAGGGTGAGGTTGGAGAATGACACGAATCCACAGGAAAGACAAACACATCGTCTGGGTTCTCATTCAAACTGTTTTCCCTAAAGATGACAAAAGAAAAAATGGTTAGACCCTGGCTGGCTCCCACAGCAAAAAAAAAAAACCCACAAGTTATAAAGACGAGGAACAAGTCTCAGTATTATGCGGTGCAGAGAACACCTCTAAAATTATTATGTGTTGGATCAAGTCAGCAGGTTAAAGGCTGACACAAGTGGAGGTATTCTGACCTACCCGTTGTCAGCCAAGCTGGAAGAAGGATGAACCAGGTCAGGCATGGCAGTTGGAGACGTGCCCACTGTCATTGTGACAATCAGTTCCGGGTCTAGGATAAAGAGTTCCTCGTGGGAAATTTCGGACACATAGTTGAGATGTTCCTGATGAAACAATTGGCCTTTAATGCAAGGGGGGCTCAAGGCTCCACAATAAGCAAGCTTCGAAAAGAGAGAAACCCACCTGTGCTCTGTCTATCCTGTAAAAACGGTCAGCTGTTGTAGCTGTGGAGGTAATGGGAGAGTTTTAAACTTGTTGCAAGGACCCGTAATGTAGAGCATTCTCTTTATAGTGAATAGTCCTTTCACTGATGTCAGACGCTGTTCTCTCCTGCAACTGTGCAGCAATTAAAGATAACCTTCGCCCGGGAGAAAGCGCCAACAGCAAACCTCACATCTCTCTCATTCTCTTTTAATGAGATAAATAATCTTTCCTTGGTTTACAGTATTTTCCCTGCTCGAGTTTCATGGAAATCAGGTGTTGGAACCTAAAATTAATTCATTTCCCCCCATTCGATAACAATGTCACTGAATCTCATTTCTTCTGTTTTGCAAACGTCTTTTGCTATGTTTCAATCTCGACCGCATCTTTTTTTTTTTTGGTTCGAATTCCACAAGGATTTCTTGTGCTTGTTTTGCATTCCGAATATAATTGATGCCGAGATCTTTTGGTTCTTTTGCTAAGCCTCTCACAAAGGAAATGGTCATGGTGGCAAACAATTTGGTTTAACCATTTGGTGGCTTGAGTATATTACTTTTTATCTAATAGTTTTTAATCACCAGCCCATTTTTTATGTAGCACTTGTCCTCATTCGAGTCATGTGTACACTCACATTTAGAGTTTTCAATTTTTCCACCATAAGGAAACGGTCGAAACTCCACAGAGAATACCACCAAGATGCCAGGTTTCACACCATCCATCTTTGACAGCCAGCTTATCCTCATTAAGGTTGCGGGTGAGCTGGAGCCTATTCCAGCTGGCTGTGAGCGCGAGGCGGGATACACCACAGAATGGTCGCCAGCCATTCACAGTCACATTCATGCCTAAGGGCAATTTAGATTTCGTCATGAGGACAACATTCATGTTTTTTCACTGTGGGAGGGAGCCGGTGTACCGGGGGAAAACTCAAACAAAAATACGCAAATAACATCATGCCGCAAGTTTTAAACAAGTAATCCGTAACTCAAATAATGTCCACTTTGATAGAAGTCCAAAATGGTTGACAGTGCTCTGCATGGCAGCAGTGTTTATCAGTATCAGAAGGCACAAGTTTCCCAGAAGCACAAGTTGGCAGATAAAGCAAAAGCTGTTAACAAGTGAAAATAATGAACTGTGTGGGCTGTCTCTTGGGCAGCCATCTGAGGCATTGAAAGCATGAAACTTATATTAATTTAAGCAAAGTTCAGCTGCAAACTTCTCTCAGGCTTCAGGCGAGTTTCAAAAACAACACAACAAAAATGCCATTTAAAATCTGTACAATCAAATTCTTTTATCATCATTTTGTCTTTAGGGTGGGATTGGACTCTACCGACAGCCGTTTTGCACGAGTCAGTGTGAGGACGTGTTGATCTTCAGAGAGCCTTTAAATTCTTAAAGCTATAATTGCTAGTAACAATGGAAATGATTGACGAGTGATGCTACTTACAATCAAGGAAACACCACTTTGGTGACAACCGCTGTGAGGAAAGATTCTTCGTCTTGACAGCTTCCTCCTAAAGACAAATACATTTGTGTAAAAAAAAAAAAAAAAGGATGGACAAGAATCTGAGGCTGACAAATGAGTATGAAAAACACATGCACTACGAAACTGTATCCTTAAACATTTAACAAGAGATACAACAGAGCATCACAGATTTTGCCTTGGCCATTCCACCCAGTGGTATTTAATTCCTTATACACCGTTCGTTCTAAAATACAAAGACAGAAAGCCTATCTGAAATCCAATTAACCTTCTGTTTCTAGCTGTCTCCAAAAGTCAGAAGACATAGAACGCTCTCTTCCATTTCCTCTCATACCAATTTGGTGTTAGACCACTTGTTACAAACCTTAAGTGATACATTCAGAGACAACTACAGTAAGAGTCTCCTGCCTCCATACTACAACTATTCCTCTGATCCTGAGCCAACATAGACTGTCTTGCAGAAACACAAGACACAACACATTGAAGGCTTCCTCTGCATTGATTCATTCTGTTTACCCAAGACTAACCAGACAGACATCAGGATTTCAGATCATCCCTAAAATGTAAGAGCAGATGTTTGCAAATGTCTTATTCTGATTAAACAAAAAGGATAAATCAGTCTGCTTTCATGAAGGACTCAAGTAATCAGTGGATTATTATTTTTGAGAGCTTGAAAGCAAAAGATTTGGAGAATAGCTTTCTTAAAAATGTCTCTAAACAATTACTTGGTGTTTAAATACGAGGTGCATAATAATCGTTTTGTTATCACCTCCACAATCTACATCGCCATTCTTTAACATTGCTGTTTGCATGTCACGGTGAGTTGTGCTTCTAACAAAGTGACATGCCATCGGTAAACAGAACCAACGAGCATTTTCAGTCACCAGAGAGCAGGAGATCAAACAGTTCTGAATCCCTCTGGTTGCTATGCAACAAAGCAAGACAAAGACTCCATCTATCCATTTTCGGAACCCTGGAGCTTTATTCATATAGCATCAAAGTTGAAACAGTGATAAAACTTCGGCACAGGATCATACTGAAAATTAAATGTCCATAATTAGAGTCAAAAAGAGTTGACGTTCAAAACACCACATGAATTTATTTAAAGATAACTTTTTTTGTGTGTGATTGGGCGGTAGGGAAAGCGCAATAGACGGACGGCAGCACTGTTTGATTCCTGTACACAATTAAAGTGGCGCTGGGTCAGCATGCCATCAAAAGCACGGTGATCGCGTTTGTGACTTCACAAGAGTCACGGTGACAGAGCATGACAGCATCGCAAGAATCCCAAAGGCAAGATCCCCCCCCCCGGCCGCCAAGATGAAAGACAGACAAAAAATAAAAAGGCATAATGGCAGGCATCAGCGAGAGGGACACAAATGGAGAAAGATTGAAGAGCTTTGTGTATACTGTAGCTATTGTCTCCAAGTGCTCGTTTCTTCTATAGCAGGTTCTCAGACAGGCTTCTTTGTATATTGTATATACATATGTATATGTGTATCTTTTGTATTACAACAGTGAGGGCAATTTGTTTGGCTTTGAAAAGAAAAGAGGATTATGGGACAAAAGATCAATAGTGCTGCTTTCTCCCATGTGTTTGTATCTGATGCACAATTTAGAAGACAACATGAATATATTTGTCACAAAAGCAATTTTGCCGGTTAGCAAAAGTCATCGAATGTTACCAAGATCTTTCCTTATATGACGTTTGTTGGAATATTGACAAAAATCAAACTTGTGCTTAAATAATTGATGAGAACTGATTTTAAAAAACTGGTTTCATCACAGCTCTGAACACTCCCTTTTTTTTACTTCAGTCTCCTCTTTGGCAGGTGAAATGCATGCTATTTGCTATTTACTTCTTTTCCATGATAAGCCCTTTTTATGTTTTGCTACATGATGAAGTATCATCCGTTTGGCTGCATTTTTTTATTTACAGAGACAGACAAACTTTCATTTTGCTGTAGCCATCACATGTTGCATCATTATCCTAACTGTGAGATAACCTCCACTGAGTTTCACCGTTGAGCTTTCCAGTCACACCTCCTCAGGCCGCGAAACCACACGGCCACCGCTGACCGCCGAGCTATAAGCCCAGCAGGCCGCTAACTCAGTGTTGTGCAGTCTCTCGAGGAGTGAAGTTTTACTAATGTACGTACACTCACGCATCACAAGGCGGCATTTGTGACGAAGATGCGACCCACCTTGGCTTTACGCTCCCAGGTAATAAACTATCTGACTCACTCCAGTAGAAGTCAAATAGAGACGAACTGAGATGCCGTTCCAAAACACATTTTAATTAACATTCCTTGCTTACGTCCTTGTCTTGAATTGGAAAACAAGAATTAATAATACATACAAAAATTAGTCAAAACTATTACCAAAGAAATATGGCTCCTACAGGGACCACGGGCAGAAATTTTTAGGTCTAAGATTAAGATCATCAATACAAAAAAAATTCTTTTGTCAGATTTTTTTTTTAGGGAAATCCCACTTTTCCCAACATATTTTCCATCTTCTTTCAGCTTCACAATTGTTTTGTTTTACCCACAGAATGTGGTTATCATGTCAGTTACAATCCTTGTAATATCTGAAATTCAGCACAAAAAAGTGACCGATAACAGGTCACTTGTTTTGTCGCTTGTCAGTTTTTTTAAAATACATTTTCTAGCGGTGTCTGGATACCTGCTAAATATAACATCGCTAAATTGGCCACACGTCTTCGCTCACCCAATAAATGTGCCGCGCTCACACACCACACTATTTTAAAAACAGTAAGAATGTCAATTCACATTTGAAATAACTGCACGTTTGATATATGCATTGTTACCTACTGTAATTAAATATGTAAGTGCTTACTGATTAAAGTGTGTAATTTCACCTTTTCTTTTGACTTGGCCAACTAGAATGATACCAGACATTTGAATGAGACAAAATGAAATGAGGAAAAAGAGTGGTCAATCACAGCAACCCTGATGCTATGCAAAGGTGCCCTCTCGGACCTGTGCGCAGTTACTGGGATGACATCTTAGCAATCTAATTGGCCAATTTAAATCGTTGCCACACATTCTCATACGCAGGGTCATTACCTTGCCTGTGAAGTAATTTCTTACGCATTCTAACAAGCGACAAGTTTTTGCATTGATTGAGTTCCAATCCCTTGAGCTATGCCACTTCGACTACTAAGTGCCATTAAAGTATTACAGGTGCAGCAATAAGAATGCAAGAGACAGGTGAAGTGAAGAGACTTTTTGAGAAGAAAATGAGCAGAAAAATAATTGCTAATGTGATAGACTTCCTAGAAGTTGATTTGTGGCAGATGCCAGGGTTTCTCTTTCATACCAGAACGTGATTTATTGTATACCGCGTATATTGACATCAAGGCTTCTGATAGTCCTAACAGGCACTTCACCATAACTTGGAGTCATGTCGAGTAAAGTAGCGTAGCTAACGTCGGTGGAAACAAGGCTTAAATATTAGGGCCGTATTTTTGTGGATACGTGTTGTGCAATGCATCCCCTTGAGAGCAGAACCTTTTCAGATTTTTATGTGTGGGCGTTTGTTGTGTGCACTGGCATTTGATGTGTGCTTTTAAAGAATATCAAGCAGGATGTTCGAAAGGAAACAAATGTTGATCTCTTGGTGGAAACCTTCAGCAGTCAATCACTTATCCGCTGGCCATCACAACTGTTAGCGTATGTAACCTTTTCACAAGACTTTTACCCCTGGGTTGAGAGGTTTTTCTTATTAATGCAAATGTTCATCATCAGAAGTAGAAACCGAACAAGCTTGCACGATTGGCGGAAGAGTCTTCTACTTTCTAACTGCACGTTTTTCTTAATTGGCGGGATACTGGTTAGTTGACCTCGGAGAGCCACATCCCAAAGCTGAATGTGAAAATCAATGAAATTACAGTACAGAGAACATGTGGCAAGTCAAGCTTAATTAGCAGGTTTGATCCATAGCTGCTGTTTCGTTTATGGATTGGAATTCTTTTTCTCCAAATGAGCAGACATATTGTTCCTTTGGCTGAGATGGAAGCCCAGAAAGAAAAATTAATTAACTGACCTTGAGACCAAGCAGATATTCACTCTAGGGCTTGTGAGGAGCATAGGAGATGATCAAAACCTGGTAGTTTGAACTGCAATTGCGCATGAAGTCACAAGCAAATCTTCTAACAAGCTAGCATCTCTCTTGAGAAGTTTGCTCACTAAGAATAGCAAGAATTAATTCCACAAACATTGTTTTGTTTAGCTTTTCTGTGGGTCTGTTGTGAATAATGGGGAAGAAAATAATAAATCATCATCTGAAAAGATTGACTTCCCTGACACAGGCAGAAATCCTTTCATCACAGCATTTGTACCCAACAGATGAGTAATTTAATTTACTTTTGGGTTTTGTTTCATAAAGGGCACATTACTGTGCAAAATTGACTTTTGTTTGGTTTGCCCACCCGTGAAGCGTGAAATTAAACAACCAAGTAACACTTGTGGTCATCCGCCTATTTCGAAAACTGTCTGTGAGTGAGATTTGTATGATTTCACCCGTCTGTTACAAAATAGTGGGGCTAATTTAGAATACAACTTAGCCCTATGCCATGTTTCTTAGCCAATGACTTGGCAACCAAGCTTGTGCTTGGCTGCGCAGTCGAGCGAGACGGCCAAACATCATCTCACCAGTCTTCCAGGCTTCCGCAAAAGCACCACTGCGCTGATTTTGAACCTTCACATCTTCTACTAAAAGAACTGTCGGGACCAGAGAGAGCATTACTTCTACTTTTTAGAAGTTGTTAAGATATTTGACTGGGTTAGTATGCTCTTCAGGACCATGAGGAAGAAAATGTAGAAAGAAGAAAAGGGAAAGCTGGTGATCTCGAGGCAGCACATGTTAAATGCATCATGACAGGATGGTTGCACGACTCAGAAGTAGTGTGACACTGTCACTTCCATAACATCATCCTTGAAGGACCATATGGGCAAATCTCTAATTTGCTGATATCATCTTGGTGGGTTCAACTGGCTAACCATCTCGACAAAACAGCCACAATGTACGCAACAGAAATCAAAAAACACAAAATGAAAATGCCAGTACAACAGACATCGCAACCACGACACACACCAGCGTCCCACAACCAACCTGAAGTCCCACACATCTTAAAGAGGAGTGGACAAAGGAGAAGTCCTGGAGAATTAGAAGAGTAAAAAGAAAAGAATAACCCAGATTGAATAAAACCTTTTCTTCAACTCACTGCCGATTCAAACCCTCCGCGGGAATGAGATCCCTAAAACTTAAATCAACTCCCCCACTTGTTCTTACCTCTTGTAAACGCTGGATATGTTCTCTGCATGTCTCCAAATCGCTGTCGCCGGGAACCACTATTAGTCCCAGTGGAATAGCTGGGGACATACGGACACAAAACAATTACTTACCAGTGCTTGTTGAAACTTGGTATAGTGAATTAGGAAAAATAATCAAATTGACACACTCCTGTTTGAATGCCAGGATTTTGTGATATGCTGTCAATAAATCAGGCCAAAATCAATCACTACAAACTGTTTTCAATCTACGTACAACTTGTACAACTCAATTGAGGAAATGAATTAAATCGCATTCGAATTCATGTTCCGCACACATCTGCCGCCATTTAAAGTGCCTCTGATTACCCACAAATAAAGTTCAGATGTTCTCATAGGCTTTTCCGGACATTTTCCTAACGCAAATCATTCGACGGATTCGTCACAGTATCAATCTGGGACCATGAATTGTCCGGGAAAGGCGGGACATACAGTGTAATACTTGGATTGGGCGGTGTGGCAATTTATGCAACCTAAACTTTTAGTTTGCCCAATCACGGCAACGAAAATCCTAATCAAGAAGTTAAAGAAGCACAAATCTGTTTTCCAGCTAAAAATGCACAAAGCATCTTGGTTTTGTCACAGCCACATATCCCGTCCCCAAACATATTGTTGCTTTGCGAATGGTCCCGTCATTCGGTGTCCAGCTCGAAGGACAAGATGGATTCTGGCATTTTTGTGAATACACAAATTCTGTGAGAATTCAGCTTGCAGTCAAAGCCGTGGTCCGCAGAGCTTTCCTTGCATCATAGCGATATCACTGCTCAAAAGGTCTCAATCAAGAGAAGGGTACAAAAGAATTTCCAAGGCATAATAGAGACAGAGGCCCTTATCATCATCACCTTCATTCATCATCACCCTCATGCTCCTCTTCCTCCAATAGATAAAAAAAAAGTCACAATTCTGACAATGCCAAGAACTATATGTCCCTCCAAAATTGATAAAACAGAGAGGCTGCCAAGAGGTTGAAAAGCAGCACTAAAGGAGCACTGGGAATTTCTGGCATATATATCAATGGTTTAGTACAAGTTGAAGCAAGAACAATCTCCCATCTTCTTTATAATGTGTGTCTGCTATGGAGAACTGGCCTTATCTTAAACCACACGTGAAATGTCACAAACACACATGGGAAAATATGCAATGGTCCAGTGAAATCAAGGTTAAATCACCACCAAAAGCTCACCAAACCAACAGTGAAGCTTGGTGTCATGCTTTGTGGCTGATTTTCTTTTGTTGGAATTGTGGCCTCTGTCAAGGTGGAGGGAATTATGAGCAGTTCCAAATACTAGTTCAAATTTCAAATCCCAATCAGTGTTTGCACAAATCCTTCACGCTTCGGCCAATCAGAAAAACAAATTTTATTGTATTTTGTTTTGTTTTTTACGGTCTTTGTCATTAATTGTATTGTTTTAACTATGCTTTGTTGTCATATGATTTATTTTGCTCTATGCACAGCACTTTGTATGCAGTGGTGTTTTTTTTAAAACGCTCTATAAATACAGTTGAGTTGAGATAAAGCTACGTTTAGGTCTAATCAATCCGAAAGCCTTTTTCTCCATAGGTTTTGGCATATTGAAAATTGTTCATAGCATAGCGATGACTTTTTTCTGGTAACTCGACCATGCTGCCTATTTTTCTTCAAGTACCTCCTTATTGTGCCTCTTGAAAAAGCCACACCAATCCATCTTCTAAGTGTAGATGTGATACAAAGATGATACAAAGCCACAATAGAAAATGTTCAGTGTATAAAGAGCAACGCTTGATTAGCATGATGAAAAAAGGCAAACTAAGTTCAGGCATTCAGAACAAATTAATAAAAAATGTATAATGAATAATGCACAGGAACCCAGAACAAAAACCATAGAATTTCAATATCGTCCCTCTTGTGGTTCTTTACAACAGTATCACATTCATATGGGTCTACAATTTATATGCATATTCTTCTCCATAGATTAGTCTCAGGGCAGTGTGCGACACATACAAATTGTATGCAAATCAGTCACAATGTTGCCAACATCAAAATGTTTGTAGTGTCACGATAGCACCACTTTGTGTCAGCACTTAGAACTGCATGTGGAGTAAAATGGAAAGATGACCAAATGAATAGACTGGACTTGCAGCTTTGTATGTATTTGAAGCAACACCAACACAAGCCATGATTTATCTTTGGCCTGGGCACACTTAGCGAAGGCAAGAGTGGCTTGCAAATGAAAATGGTCTTGTTGACTTTCAGGTCCTAGCTCTGCTCTCAGTAATCAGTTTTAGCCCCGATTCAAACCTGAAGATGAAAATCTACTACAATCACTAGCTGGTCAGCCTGAGAGGATCAACATAGCAACAAGGTGCTATTCTTGTTTAAACAGTCAGAAACAGTGCAGTGCTTGAGAAATCAGGCTTTGCTACTGCTTCACTGCATTATGAGCCTGGATTAAAATCAAGGCAGCAACTCGAGAGACAAAATCATTTGTATACAAGCAAAATAGCAAATAAAAGCTAATTTTCCATAATACCCCAATCAATGTAATTTATTTATAATTTTTTACATATATAAATCACTACTTGATCTGAACAAGTGGAGTTGTGTAGCTGCATTCTGCTTGTGTGAATGCCGTTTCAGCTGTTTAGTAAACGGAAACAGTGATATTACATACACTCACTTAGAGCAGAAAGTAAATATACTGATGAATTTTATTAAAATAATTTGATGACCTGTGATCAGAGTTGGGCATTCTGTCCCAGTGACAAAACGTCACCGACAGACGCGCGAACAAAGGACAGAAAAATGTTCTACTCGGTCTCGTTTTTCTAAACCACAAAACCCTGACATTTGAACCAGATTTTTTATATCCATCCATGCAATGTCCATGATTAGATGGTGTGTAATAGTGTGTGTTTCCTTACACGCTTGTCGCAATTTGTCCTTGTCATAGTGCAGAGCGTCGTAGTCACTCATGCTGATTCTGCTGACTCGAAGCCTCAACCTTTCTGGGACTGGCTGTTGGCTGAAATACAAAGTGTACCGTTTCCATTTGAATAAAAGCGATTATTTTTGTGAATAGTTCAGGAATAAAATTTAAAATACAGAGTGCGTGACTCACTCATTGAGGTGGGGCAACGATGTGCGCCGTTTGGTTTTCTGGAACATGTTGGCCTGGTTTCTGAGGCTGATGTTGATGATGGAGGGAGCGAGTCTACATGGTTCCCCATCCACCTGAATATGAATAATCCAAATGAGACTATAAAAGATGCTCAAAAACGATATCTGAATGACCAATAGTGTAAGGTCACCTGGAAGAGTAAAAAAAAATAATAATTCAATGATGATTAAATACTTTCCCCAATGAAAAAGCTATGAAATTAATGAGAAATACAGTCGAGACATTGTTAATGAGAAATACAGTCATGCCATTGTTAATGTGCTTTTTTTTCCTGGCGAGAGCAACAATTTGAGAAATGAAGCTTCAAGCCGTTTGTCACTCCCAGTTGAGATTTGGGGTCTAAATAAAGGAATTACACGTTGGGTATTTAAAACAACAACATAGCTTTTGCCTTACAGACTTAGGACAATCCATTTAACACACTGCTAACCAATAATCAAACACCATAGATGGGATAACTCATTACCATATTTAAAGCTGTTGTGTTGTAATAACAAAAAACAGCATTAGTATTGATTTCAGTGTGGAAAGACTTGAGATAAAAGTGTTTTGAATTCCAAGTGTGAACTATCCTCTTATTTCAAGCCAGCAATGGTGTTGTATACATGCACACTCAAAATTATCACTGACTAAATAATATCTCTCCTGCATTATTGGGTGAATTCATTGGTTAAACATAGAAAAAGGTGTAGGCAAGATTTACCAATGTTCTAAATAGTGTCCGTCTGTCCATCCATGCATGTCTGAGCGAGTTCGTGTTTATCTACATATTTGGAGGGTACCTGGACAGGGAGCGCCTTTGTGGTGGTGAGGGTTACTTCACGACACTGATTCAACCGCTCGCCATGACCACCGACCTGAAGAGTAGCCTTCACATAAAAAGCACAAGGGCACTGTTAAAACGTTCCTGTTGATTTGGATATCAATGACCGAAATAGGTGTGTCTAGATTGAATAATTTCACAACCCATTATTTTCATACCAATGATGTCATGGTGAATCCAATGACCTCAATGTACCCATCGTCATGGCGCTGAGGTTCAAAGTCGTGATGATCACTTGGAGTTCCCCAAGGTGTGGTACCAGCACAGTACCTAAAAATAGACACAAAAGGGCACACATACGTGCACATTACACGCAGGCATAATAACCATGATCATCTGACTTGGATATACTTGAGGGAGACATGTAATGAAAAACACAATTGCCTGGTATTGAAGTGCATGACCACGCTTCGAGAGTAAAATTACACTCATTTTGTGCCAGAAATTACATATGGCTGTCAGCAAGCTGTTCAGCTTTTGGTTGGAATGTAATGCCACAGCGGCGCACTGGTTAACACGTCCGCCTCACAGTTCAGAGGGTGCGGGTTCGATTCAACCTCCCTATGTGGAGTTTGCATGTTCTTCCCGTGCCTGTGTGGGTTTTCTCCGGGCACTTCGGTTTCCTCCCGCATCCCAAAAACATGCACGGTAGGCTGATTGAGCACTCCAAATTGCGGATGGTTGTTCGTCTTTGTGTGCCCTGCGATTGGCTGGCAACTGGTTCAGGGTGTTCCCCGTATATGACTGCTGGGATAGGCTCCAGCATGCCCACGACCCCCGTGGGGACAAGCAGTACAGAAAATGGATGGATGTATTGTCACAACTGGTCTAACTTGACAATACTGCTCCTAACCAGAGTATGTCCACCCACGAATTGACTGGATGATGAGTCATTGTTTTCAAGCAATGCCCCGAACGATTGGCAACCCTTTCATGTCAAAGTCAACCATTAAGCAGGTTGATTTCAAAAGGGGTGTAAGCAAGGGGGACATCTCACAAAGACACATAAGAACTATTTGTGAAAGATGTGCAATCTACCTGACATATACAACACGTGAACATTTATTTCCGAAGCATTTAACTTGAGAACCGTAAGCAGGGTTGTTAATGCGATACATCTTTATTTATATAGCGCCTTCTCAACAGCTGTAGCTTTAAGCCATTAAGGCAGGAGTTGCAGACCCAGTCGTCATTATATTCTGTCAAAACTCAGCGTGGTAGCTATTGCGACAAACCTGGGAATGTTGAGAAAGACCAGACATTGAAGCTTCAAATCTTGAACCTTTGATGTTAAATCGGTCCCATCACACTGCAGACAAATGCACAGAAACATACACACACACAAATGAGTGCTAGAGCGTTCACACAAGAAGCACCAACTTGCCTGGCAGCTACTCACCACAACTCGGATGTGTTTCGAAAAGTCTTTGGAGCTTCCCATAAGGAAATCCGAGAATGCTGTCTGTATGGGAGTCACAAACATACATCTATAAATGTTCATTCTGCAATGCTTTAGGCGCCACACTCAGATGGTACAAAAATAATTCATCAGCATTTACAAGCGAAGTATCAGACAAAGCATCAGCACACTGACACAAGATGTGCTCATTAGCCTTTTTGGAATTTATTTTAAGGTCGTTTTCAATACTGGCAAGCTGTTTTTACTCTCGCTAATCCTTAAACTAAACACAAAAAAAAAATCTACTATATATTGTTGCCTTATAGGTCACATAGCATCCCTCCCCAAGATGTGTCGCAACAATCACTACACCCTTATCTGTGGCTCACTCTTGACAAATTCACCTATTTGCATTTTTTTGTGCTCCTTCTGTAAAGCACTGTGATGCCACAAGATGGCACTAAAGCTGTGAAAGTAAATTCAAGTCCACTACTGTCAAGAGTAAAGAACAGAAAAATATCAAGACAATGGACACACATGCCTTAAAGTGACTTGCTTGGGAAAATACTTGCCATCTGGGCAAGCAACTTGAATACAAAACAAAAAACATAATAGGTTTCTTGTTTTATTAACGCAACTTGCTTGTTCGTCAGCAAAGTCGCCTCAGTTTGACTATATTTCGTTCACATCACAGTTCACAGAGTAAATGATGCGAGACTTGATGGTTTTCCCCACACTCGTCGAGATTTTTGGTTGAAAATATTGAACATTTAAAATTTAACATTGTCGGTCCAACCCATTTATTGGGACAAATACACTTCTAACACGTCTTATCATTTTATAATCTTATAGGCCAACCACAGTCAGGTGTTTTGCATCCTTGGTAGAGAAGGGGCAAAATCAGGACAAACAATTGAGTCTGAATGTTTTTATAGATGAACTCAGTCTTATAGTCCACTGATAGTAGACCACTGAAGCAGATGGTCGGGGTCACCAAGGGAACAGAGATGCTCCACTCTTCATTAAGCCTGTGTACCATTCAAAAGATTTGACCCTGTTTTTCTTTTCTTTTCTTAGCTAAAATGAATATGTGGTTGCCATGGCAATGACAGATATCCAGTATATCAAGCAAGTTGATTTGAAGACATTATTAGCAAACAGGATCCTCTTATTATTTACTGTGTGAGCTTTTAATGTTTATTGCTATCATGTGATATTTTTTTACAGCACCTCAGGAGCGTACACAACAATTTTGATGAATCTGATACAATGACAAGAAAAGCATTATTTTTCTTAAGGCTATGAGATACAGTATTGTTACAATCAAATGTACTTGAATCAAGTTAGAAAAAATAGCAAAGATTATTCTGTGAGAAAATGCACAAAACCACATTTAGAGTAGTGACGGGTTAGAAGATTCTTCATTTAAAATGACGATTATAAAAAAAAAAAAAAAAAAAGTGTTCGACAAATTGACTTATTGCATACACTCACCCCAGCATAGAACATCTTATTCCTGAAACGGCTGTTAAACTTCTCTGGGTTGGCTTCTAAAACAATGACATACATTCATATTAGAAATAATCATAGAAAAACAAAGAAGATTACCTAAACACATTTTTGAAAAATAAATCAAACATATTTCTTGGAGGACTTTAAGCCCGATGCAAATAGAAGGATGAATGGAGGGCCTCAAATGGAACAACTGCAGCAGCTAGGGGGCGTGCTTTAGGTGCTGCAGGCTCATAAACGCCATCACACCATCAGTACCGTTTGCGTTCTCTAAATTTCCATTGTACATGAATCAAAATATCAAACATTTATGGACAAGTCAGTCCTAAATGACAGCACGTTTGTGAAATACCAAGGGGAGCTGGTAACTGAGAAAAAAAAAAAAATCATGGGAAGACCATGCAAACTTCATCAAAAGGAAAGAAGTCTAAATTCTGAAGTTCAGAACTGAGACTAACATGCTAATCACTGGGTTATCGTGCTGCCTCATTAAAAGCCAGTATGTCAAGTTATTTACTGACCCACGTATCACCATTCCTTTTACACACTGCAGTGGAAACACAGTTTTGCATCAGACAAGGACATTGCTCGTGTCTAATGTTCACATGATAATGGTGATGCACACAACTCTCATTCAATCAGGTTCAGAGTTCTTTTAAGTCAAGAAAAAAAAAGATTTGTTTTCCATTTGGCAACATACCTCTTGACTCATGGAACTCTAAGGTCACATGTGCGTCAAAGCCAAGGCTAAAGTAATTGTTGAACACGTCCAGGGGAAGCTGAGGGAACGGAAACAGAGCAGAACATATTACCACTACTTTATTATAACTTTGTTTGGTGATAAAATATGTACCTTAGCCCAACACTTTTTTTTTTCCATCTAATATTTATTTTGTAAATAAAAGTTATTAAATAGGTTTTATACATATAATGCGCACAGACTGACATGTGTATGAATTTCAAGCGCGCTGTAATCTCTGCAGTTCAAGATCTCTATGCGCCAGAAAGATTCAATGTTCTGGTCTTGTTGTCAGTTTCGGAACCAAAACCAAAGCGAGGATTTGGTGCCAGTCTCTTTCAGTTACTGGTGGTCGTAGTGAACGTTTAGAGAAAACAAACAAGCAACGGTATATTACAAAAAGAGCACCAAAGACACACATGGTTGTGCCGGCTTAATGAGATAAATAATTGAGCATGCATATGAACCAAACGGATAGAGTCAAACTGAAGCGTTGAAACAGAAGCTGTTAGATGACGAGTCTGTATGTGTGCATGAGAATGTCGATTTGCACAGTGACTAACAGAGGAGGGAATGAATCAGCGCGACTGACATTTACATACGCGTTTGTATATATACTGTACGTCATCAGCGGAAATAAAATATTGGGTTTCTTTCTATAATGCTGCTAAAAGTTAAGGTTCACAATATTTTACAGCCAACCTTATCACTTTGCTGTTCATCCACTTCAGCCCCCGCACTGTGGTTGGCTTCAACGTGTAGATTCCACCTATCAAGTTGGACCACACTTCCATCCTCAACATGAGACAGGATCTTGGACAGGGGTTCATCTGTATAGCCCTGGATGCACAAAATATTTTAAAAAATCAAACCCATATAAACAACAGAGGTGGGCACTTTACCAAATTTTCCCGGTCCTGTGTCGGACACCTGGGGACCCTTTCCTCCTCACCACTCTGTCCTTATTCATATTTAGTTTTCACAAAATCAGCCGTCTGTCAAAGGCTGTAAATAGCTTCTTTTTTTTTTTTCACAAAGAGTTACTGAAATTGGGTTTTTGTTTTTTGGCATATCATGAAAAAACTTCTAAAATGTATTAAGAAGCTTCAAGACGGAGCGGTTGCTCTACCTGTGTGCCTCACAGGCACAGCTGAAGAAGCAAGAATGAGCAGAAAAAATTACATCTGAAAACTTCTCTAGCAACCACACTTTTCTTCCCTGCACCAACTCTGTACTTCTCCATAAATACAGCGTTTTAATACTATTGCCACGTTTGCTACTTGGACTCACCCCTCCCCAATTGAGAGTCCGAGCAAGGTCATTTCCTGTCCCAAGTGGTAACACAGCAACAGGAGGTTGAGGATTCAACCCAAGTTCATCAAGGCAAGACAGGATCCACCCCACCTTTTGCGCACACGCACGCAAACACACAAACACAAACACACACACGTACATGCAAAAGAAACATATTAGAACACACTCTCAGTAAAATGGATTACAGTGCTACACGATTGGAGCTACACATAGAATGAAGACACAGTACAATTTATTTAATTTGTGCATTTCCTTTAGGTACTCACAGTTCCATCGCCTCCACAGGCGAGAATCCTCAGGTTGTGAACTTTGCGATATAACTCCAATCTAGATGTTAGTGGTTAATTAATGATCAATCATAAGAGAGTATTTGAATGCTTCTGTGAATAGTTACCCCTCTTTGGGTCCTCCCTGGCTCAGGTCAAAAACCTGCCTTGGGTTCAGATACCACATGAAGGACTGAAGGATTTTTGTGCCCTGTCAGATGTGTAAAAAAAATAAACACCCCGCCCAAAAAAATAAATAAATATCAGAGTCAAAGACCAAGACAGGATCTATTTTAACAATACCTGATTTCCTCCACTTTTAGGGTTAACAAACACCACCAGCGGTTTCATCAACGGGGAAGGAATAGGCCGGATGATGAAGGGCTTCCACTGCCGTACATCCAGTGAGTACTAAGTACACAAAACAACGTAGCTAAAAATAACAATTCCCTCCAAAACTGGATGCAAATATTGGGGAGGAATAATCACTCAGTCTAATGCAATGACACAAAAAATTGAAGTAAAATAATGTGAATTAACAAAACAGGGCCAGAGAAAACTCCAAATACTAATGAAAATATAAATCAGATAAACTTAGGGAATATAGGACAACGTGCCTCCAGGAAGTGTGACTCTGGGAATTACTCCCAGAATTTTGCTATGCATGACTGGATTCAGTCCCTATCCATGGGAATGACTTATTGACGAATAATTTATTATAATAATTTATCTCTTCCTTTTCAGACCAGCAGCAGTACACACTGATTCAAAATTAGATACTTCATATCTTAGAGATTTCATTTACTGTACTTTTGTAGTAAAAAAAAAAAAAACAGCTCGATTTATTCACTCAGCCAATTGCCAGGTAATCATTTTTGTCATTTTGTAACCAAAAAGGATCAAAATGTTCAACCACGTGATTAAATACTTTTTTGTCACAACAAATTATGGCTCATGTAATACCAGCTCAGACACATGACACAAATGGAGTTCCTGGGGCTTGTAAGTAGAACAACACGTTGTCCCACGTGGATTCATAGAGCAAAGTCTTGTGAAGGGAACCATCAATGTAAATCAGCAAGTCTTTAAATATGGAATCATCAAGGATCATAAATGGTGCTAATATACCTCAGCTCCTTTTTTACTGCTTTTTCTCTTGAATGATGTCCTTTTTTTCTTTTTACTGGACTTCATTGATGCCTGTTTGAAAACAGAACATAAGTTAAGGATGCTGTGCAAAATTTTTAACAGGTGAATATCTACTATACACACTGCCCGCCACCTCATGTAAACTGGGATAAATTCCAACTCACCCAGAGACTCTAATGACATGTGGCGTGGAAAATGAATAATTGTAATAGGATGAAGCCCTACAGTAACTAATGGTAAATAACAAAACCAAACTGTATATTTTTGAGAAAAAAAAAGTTATTTTTGTGTCAAATATGACTATGATATTTTCAGTGGAGTAATTAGATCATTATTAGTATTTTTTTTAGGAATGTTAGACAAAAAAATCCACAAGAAAATGTCATTATTAAGTTGAGATAAAAATATAAATTAAAAAAACCCATCTATGGGTGAGGTTGGTGTTATCAATGTTATTAAGGTCATACATTGTTACTCACTCCTGACTGATGATCATGTTTTAAGTGTTCTCCTGCTTGAGTGTGGCAACACTGCTGACACTGAAATGAATTCCTTTATTTTTAAATTGAGATCAAAAACTATAAACAAACCTTCGACAATTATTACCTGGCAACGTCGGACTCGAACAATCCACGAGGGCGGAACTATGAGGGCAGCGTGAGCTCCTATTGGACAAACCTCCTCAATTTGGTGTAACATGAAACAGGACACCTTGTTGTGAAACTAAAGCGGGGAAAGTACATTTCCTCATTATGAAACCATTTCTTTGAACTGTGAGATTGTTATTTAATACCATTAAAGACATGCTCACCGCCTGTTTGCACCAAGAGCAGCTAATGGCAACAATTTCTTTACTGTGGAAAGCAAACTTCTGCTGGAAGCCCTGAAGATCAAAATAGTTATTAGGTCTTAACAATGAAGTATTTAAGAAAAACTAAATCACCACCAGCTACCTTGCCACATTGTTTGCATTTTCCCTCTTGTCTTCTTCGATGCACCCAGTGATGACGTACAATGTTGGGCTGGAACGCAAAATGATCGGGGTTCATTTTCAAAAAATAAACATTTGGAACAAAATGAATCTTTAACTTATGCATACTGGCAAAAGGACTGTTAGCTAGCAGTTTGTCTTTTATCTCTGATCACCACTTAGCACATTCCCACAACTCACCTCTCGAATGTTTTTGAGACTAGAGTCCCTGAAAGATGGCTTGCATCTGAAATTAATCTAGAAAAGAGTACAGGAAGAGTTCAGGTGTGAACAGCCATGTAATGTAACATAGGGAATCATTTAGATAAACAGTCACAGCACGGAAGTGTGAGTGCGAGTGCGGATGGTTGTTTGTCTCTGTGTGCCCTGCGATTGGCTGGCAACCGGTTCAGGGTGTCCCCTGCCTACTGCCGGATGACTGCTCCTAAAATCTTGTAATATAATCAATAATTATACATGATGACATTTGTATTTTGTAGCCTAGCTCCGGTTGCCCTTTTAAAAGGCTAATAGTTGAAACTTTCACAATAAGTGTGATGCGCTGCCCGCGTAAAACATAATGCTACTCAGAGCTCCTCATCTTTCTAGAATTCTATAAATTGCCACAAACGGCCATCTAAAAAGGAATTCATATCAAGAAAGTACACATTTTTCGAAGTGATACAACTCAACCACAGTCACTCTACCAAGAATTTTGCCCATGAACGTACATGTGAGCATGCAAGTACGCTCACATATAATTCGTATTCATATCAAGGAAGTCCACATTTTTCTTAAATGACACAACTCGACCACAGTCCCTATCACAGTATCAACAATTTTGCCCATGTGCGTACGTGTGAACTTGCAAGTACGTTCACACATACACAGGCAGGATATGTAGGCAAGATTAAAAATTTCAAAATGCCTAAAACCTAAGACCATCCCCGGACATAAATAAGCAAACTTACCTTCTCCAGTTGTTCAATACAGATCGTGTGAGCAACTATCTTGCAGGCAGCACACTTTCTCCGGGTGACTGACTTTTGCTGTGAAGAATAAGAACATAAAAATGTTGTACTTTTTGATTTTTATTCACGCCCTCTTTACGCTATTGTTTGTTTATGGGGGTTGCTAGCTTCAATTGCCTCTTTAGTGGGTAAAACAGGGCTTAAGTCTGGGTCTTTACTTGGCCAGTCTAATACCTTCAACTTCTTAGTTTTGCCAATGTGATCATAATCTTGCGACCTGATGAAGTCAGTTTGGAAAAAATGTTTCTGTAGATATTCGGGTTCTTTTTGCTGCCACCGATGTCTTACATTAGGGTGACTGTGTTTAAATGCAGGCAGTAACACCTTTCGAACCAGAATATAGGCCTTGTAAACACTCAAAAAACAAATACTATATAACGAAATTCTAACATGCAATACTAACCAGTGTTCTGGCAATACAGTGTTGTTCTCCAACATAACAGTAGTCCCCAGACACATTCGTCTCAAACCAGATATGATCCCCACACTGAGCAGACTCCTAGTCAGAAAAAAAAAACATTCATTAATACAGAAAAAGAGGGGGGCAATATTTACCGACCGCTTAGTCACTACCTTTTTAAAAAAAAAAAAAAAAAAGAGCATTTTCTGAAGGTCGATAAATCATTAGAAGCCTGTAACTAAGTCTTGAATGGACATGTTCAAGATTTGGAATACAACTTCAGCCTGCAGGAATTCAGATCACTGATGCTGGTCCTTACTGTATACTTGTACTTACAGTCCAGTCAACAGTGCTGCTGATGATTGCTTCCGGTTCTGTTTGCCTGAAAGATGAAGTACTTGGCTGACAGGGTAGGCTGGATTTTGCTATTGCTTTTCTGGGAAGAAAAATAAAAACAGAGGAGGGAAGTCAAACCTGATGCCATACTATTCTACTTGGCAATAAAAAAATCATGCATAAAATTGGACACTGCATATTTTTTTAGTAGAAGGAAGTAGTGTGAAGCACAAGTACCAGAGTTTACGTTTACCTTGGTGTTTTAATGACCTTCCTACAATAGTCATTTTGACTTGGTAAAGCAATAAACAGTAGATCAACCCTAGTTAACAGACTTGCACAAAAATACAAAAGCAACTTCAATGCAACTTTATAGAGGGCTCGCGTGAGGACCAAGAAATAAGTCATTACATTTTGCTGAGAATATTGATAAAGGAATTTATTTTCACCATTTGTGTCTATATGACCTAAATGGAACATCCACCCACCAGAATGATTCACCTTAATCATTAACCATGATGAAGCCAACAAAACCACTTGACAAATGATTCAACCTCAGTGGTCTAAACTCTCGTCACCTACGGGCATCACCATATTCTGCTTTTTTCCTCCTAATGGCTCTTGCAATCGTCACTTTTGATAATAAGACAGCCTTCACGATGCTCCTGAAGTGATTATGATTTTGCTTTTGAACACCAGGATGGATGCAACGTCATAATGCCCAAAATCTTTAGATTACATTCCCAAAACGTGTTGCTTAAAGTTTGCGACAGGAAACCCAAGGCATTGAATCAGTTGCAACTTTACTGTTCTGCTCGGATGAGAACCTATAAGCCTTCTAAGACAACCAGACTAGTCCAGTTGTGATTCACTGCCGAGAATTAAATGACCTGGATGAATGAGAATATTCACAGGCAAATTAATTGAAATTAATTATGTATGTTTCTCGGTCTATTCTGTGAGCTTGCGTGGGAGGGCGTATTAAGAAAAGCGTGCGCACAAAACAATCACCTCAATGTTCTCAAATGAGAACCAAGCCCCCGCAATCTTACATGCGCCACGTCCGGCCTATTCAAATTCTAGGCAAGAAGCTGAATGTATCACTGAATGAGTGTTTGTGAAAGAGTTTATTACATACGATAGGAAGTTCTCCCATGTTTCCAGATATGGATCATAGTATGTCAACCCCTCTGATCTACTGATAGGTGAAGAGCAGCTTTCAAGGAGTTCACTAGGCAGTGCCTCAGGATCTGACTTCAGATCGGTTGAATCCGTTTGCTTCAGAGTGAGGCTGCTGGCGGAAGTCTGAAAGATTGTATTTTGAGGGTGAGGACCTTTACTCGATCTTCGTAGATAATAGCGACCATAAAGCCCGTAAATCAATTCGCTGTTGTGATAGACAGACTCAGCTGGGAGGAGATGGGAGGAGTTCCGTCTTAGACAGCGAGGAGGTCGGAGGAAAGGTCGAGGTTTAATGCGTTTCTTCATCGCGGCTTGGGTTGCGTGCACTTGAGATTTGGGCCAGTCATCTTTTCTGCTAACTGTTTGGTCCCCCACTTGCTGGCCGACGGCTTGCTCCCCATCGGACCCAGCACAGGAACAAAGTGAGACGGAGGATTTTTCTTTCACACTGCTGCCCATCTGGACAACACTCGCAAGCAACATGGAGGAACCAAGCAAATGAGGTTCAATGGATTTTTCTTTCGAGGGGTGACAGTATCGCACCGCCATTCTTCGGTGCCCGCCAGAGAAGGCAGCGGAAGAGCGGCGAGCAGTACGTTTGTATTGAGATGGTCTCCATTCTCTCGTAATTGGCGTATTAGGTCTCTCGAGTCCGGTTTCTTCATCTGATTGGCTTGAGCTGGTACAAGTCGCATCTTTAATGGACTGTCGCCTCTGTCCACTGGCCACCAAAACGCCAACACTGGGACGCCTCTGATAAGGAAGCAGTGGCAAACCGCTAGAGGAGCGCCTGCTTTCTAGTAGCGCTACGGAGGGGAGGCCGATACTTGAACGCCTCCGTGCTTTGCTGACCAGGACAGCAGGTCCGGGTTGACAGACAGTCGAAGGAAACTTCTGTCTCTTGTGCCATCGATGGAAATGACGCTGGAAGAAGAAATCCATGCTGTTTGGAACACAAGAGGCACTCAATCATGGTAGTGTCTTGTCTCGAGTCATCTTTGAGAGAGCTTTAAGTTCAAAGGTCAAATATCAGCGCAGATGGCACGACAGGATCCAAAGAAGGAAGACGATCATCCACTGGTCCACCTCCCGGGAAAACAGGCTGCTCTGCAAATTAAACAGCTCGGTAAATTTACGTAGACAATGACTTCAAACGGGCTCTTTGTCTACAAATATTAGTCATAAGCTGCAGCTTATGCATTGAATTAACCACTGAATACTAAATTTTCCTTTTGAATTCAATCTCTTAAATGTACTAATTGCACAAGCAGCCATTTAAAAAAAAGAATAGAATCAACGGGACTATGATGCAGTGCTGTGTTGTTCAAAGTATGTTCCTTCCTTATGCAGCTTTTAAGGACATGAGCAGTGTCATGACAACATAAGAGCGTGTGTCTTTTGTGCAACTGGAAACACAGTAATCAAGTACTACTTTACATTCAGCAACAGCCTGCGTTTAAAAAAAATCATGTACCGGTGAACATTAATTACCTCCATAAAAGAGTTTATGTTTTTATCATCGTTTGTTTGCTAGCTAAACTAAAAGCTAATAACTTCAGCAACATTTACAGTTTGAATTTGTAATTCATAGTTTGATTGTGACTGTAGTCAAAAAATTACCGTATTTTTCGGAGTATAAGTCGCGTTTTTTTCCCATAGTTTGGGTGGCGGGGCAACTTATACTCAGGAGCGACTTATATGTGAAATTATTCACAAATTTTCAAAATTCAAAAATCCGCGATGTACTGAAAGCGCGATAAACGAACCTGCAATGTAGCGAGGGATTACTCGCTAATTTGAACTGCAACTGACGACGTCAGTGGTGCGGCGCACACGTGGCGTTGTTTACATAAAGGACGAAGAATTCGATCGATGGATTTAATGATTTGGAGTGACACAGATGGTTTGATATAGGTGTTATTTATGTCATAGTTATTTGGATATTACGTCAGGCCGGTTCTCTCCTTGTTTGTGTTTATGTCACGTTAGCATACCGTATCGTTTAGCCTGTTGTTGCTAGTTCATGTCTGTTCTTGGTGTTGGATTTTGTCAAATAAATTTCCCCCAAAATATACGTTTTTTCCTTCTTGTGCATTTTATGGCTGATCCGACTTGTTCTCCGGAGTGACTTTTTGTCCGAAAAATACGGTATTTTCATGATCTAAAATGGTCAACACTTAAGTTAATGGTGTGGTCATGAGTACAAACAAGTACACTCCTCACAAGATGTTTGGGCTTGTAGCAACTAAAAAAAATGATGCTTTAATCTTTAAAGATGATTTGAGGTTCTCACAACTTTTGAATGAACCTGTCAAAGTGTTCAGTGCGTCTGCTTTTTACATAACAAGGAAATGATTGGCAACATTTCACAACAGGTGTTTAATCCATGAAGGGACCGATAAATTTCCTGGTTCAAATAGAATTGGTATTTAAACAGTCCTCTTTATCATGTTGACATTTTGACAACATGACAACGAGATGATGCCCAACAACTACAATCAAAAGTACCTTGCCTTGGAACGGCTTCAAACTAGATGTTCTCCAAGTAAAGTGGCCACTGAGCTTAGAGTGTTGCAGTGAAAGTCCCAAAAAGTCATTGAAGTAGACGTCCTTGGAAATGTATTGGTCAATCTAAGGATTGAACGGCAGTTGTAAATTTTAGGGGGTACAGTAGATACATTTAATAGTTTACTTACAAGATGATAAGTAAACAATCTCAGTCTCAGTTCATAAAATGGTATTGTTTACCGGGGAAGACTCGTGTTTTGTTCCAGATAATTAAAATCTAAATGCCAGTTTAAACAGTACAAATGAGATCCATTTTTATTTAAGCAGAAAATGTCTGGAGTTATATACAACAGGCACGTTTATTACTTATTTTGAGTTCATAATTTTTATTGATTTATTTATTTATATGTGGTGTTTATTTTCACGACAATATTATTTTTGGTTTAATTATAGTTAAAAAGAAGATAATGCCTGAGAATGATTTAAATTAAGGGGAAGAAATCAAATGGCCTTGGGATCCCCCGGGATGAGCTGGATGAAGTGGCTGGGGAGAGGGAGGTCTGGGAGTCCCTCCTAAAGCTGCTGCCCCCGCGACCCGACCCCGGATAAGCGGAAGAAGATGGATGGAAATCAAATGGTTTTCATACAATAATCAGCTGTCTTACTTTTGGAGAATTACCAACCCGTAACGATAAGTACCCCCTTATGGTATGATGAGAGGATCCTGCTGGGGGTACTCAAGATAAAAAAAATTTTTAGAAAACTTTTGGGGAAAAAAAGTTTGTGAACCACTGTGAAATGCAAGTTGTACATGTGTTGTGGACATGCTCCTGCTCCATCAGCAAGGAATCTTAGCCTTTGTAGTACAGGCAGTCCTTGTATGTCCGGCATCTGCACCGTAGCAAGTCTAACTGGAATACATTGATCTCTCCCCAGCATTTTTGTCTGGCTCAAAAGTAGATGTAAACAATCATGGTGGAGCTTGCAGGGGTGTCAGAAAAGCACACCTCTGAGGCGAGGTGGAAAGACACTGCTTGTGTGTTTTATTGGCGGTAGAAAGTAACAAGCAGAAATGACGTCAATATGTGTCATGACGCCCGTGTGTGTCACCATTTCAATTGGGGTATATAATTGGGGGTAGTAACTGTCCGTTCGGACAAGTAAACGTGTTATTCCGAACGTTTCAGAAACCGGAAATTTGACCTTAACCCGAATATTGACTACATGTAAACCTAGTCAATGGTTTATGTGTTAGTAATGTCAATAGAATACCAAACAAGGAGCTGTGGGCGCAACACATCATTTATAAACACTGGAAGGTCACCAACAATTTTTTTGTGTCAATCTCAAATATTGATATTAGCAGACAATCAGCCTCGTTCATCTTCTGATCCCTGTACATTCTCATTTGAGTCTGGTGAGTGCATCTTGTGTGTGTGAGGGTGCGTGTGTTTTGCTATTATGCAACATCTGCTTCCGGAGAGTTATAATCCCCGACCATGGTGGGAGACGAAAGAGGGAGAAGCCAGATGCGACTACTCACGTTGTCCACCTGAGTTTGTATATCAACACGTTGGAGTTGAAACAACACTATGATATTGCATATGTCAATGTTATTTTAAGATTGGTCCTGGAGGTTTTTTTTTTTGTTTGTTTTGTTAATGACTGATAGTCAATGAGCACGTTTCTTAAGCTTCCACTAAAGAGAAGCAGCCGCATAATACTGGAGATGGTGGTGAACTTGGTTCTATAATACTGGCCATCCTGGAATTTGATGGCCAGTGAGTAGAGCAGACTGCAGTAGGCTCATAGTATTTAGCTGGCGGAATGTAAGTAGAATCCATGTACCCGAACATAATGTTCATCTCACTAATGGAAACCAGGAAAGACGCTTTCATCCACTGGAAGTGGAAATTTCCTCAGCATCACCTTATATGAGCTAAAGTAGTGAGATGGGTATTTTAAACACATTATTCTTGCATTCACATTCAAAGTAAGAGAAAAGGAATGCGCATTTCAGAACGCTTTCCTTACATGAGCGTTGTAGTGACTTGGCGTCATGTGAACTTTGGTGTTGCAAAATGTGAACCTAGCTGTTAAATGGTTATGGGGGGGGAAAAAAAGGCCTGGTTAAATTCCACCTACATGAGCTACTTGAAAGTTCAGAACATTTGTTTCCGTTTACTCAAAAAGGTAATATTTTTCCCGTCTGGATCATCGTTGACCTTTTTCATCAAATTCTTCAATGATACAAAGCTGGCGTACGAACAGTGGAGTCTGAAGTATTGCTCCTGCCTTCAATTTTTTTTCCCCCTTCATTTTTTGCATTGGCCAGATGGGTGTTATCCCCCATATAGTATAAGGTAAGCAAGTCAAGTTGAAATTTTCTTTATGCGCACCCACAAGTCCAAACATGTTATTCTGATTAGCACTATTGCTGTATGTTTTTCCTGTCACTTGCTGTCGACAGAAAATAACGTCACAGTGCCTAAGGGCTTAGGTAACAACCGTCACGGCTCATTCGTTTTCTGTGTTTGCTCATTTGCAACATATCTGTCCAATGATCAACAACTAACAGCAGCAGGACTGCTGTACATCACGGAAAGAGTTGAAGCGGGACAAGAACTTAAACTACTTTCCAGAGCTGCTGTCGGGTTAAATATTTACATGAAAAATAGTGACGCATGATGCAAATACACTGAAGGGTGTTCCATAACAACCAACAATGCACTAGTGAGAGGGGAGGAGATATTTTTAACAATGGTTTAATTGGTCAAAAACGTGTGTTCAAGGCTAACCTTAGTGCCTAAAGTGCAATTGTTGCTCTGCGCATTACAAGTGTCTTCATGCACAAAAAATGGAACGGTCCTTGCCCTGCCGAGACATGCAACCTGAATTGGAGCATATCTTCTCAGAGATAATTAACACTTGAAGTATGTTTATATGTCTTGATGATCAACACTGAAGCGCACAGTACAGTAGTATGGACTAAAGAAGTGTGTTTGCCAAACTTCAGCTAACACTCAACTCAAGTATGACATCCAAGACTTCCCAATATGAGTTTTGAAATACTGATGCTGCAAACTAGTGTTCAAATATGGCTGCTGGCATTTAACTTTTGCTAAATGTTATATTCTTATCCCATAATCCACCACACCTCTTGGGTTCCCTCGATCTACATTTTCTGAGGTCTTGAACCACAGCTTGTTGTAACCCCTTTTAACCTCTGATTTAGTCTGAAAAATAAATACCTCAGTGTCAAGTGCAATACCCTTAAATTAAATGTTTGCACTCACTCATCATACTAGTGTGATGCACAACTGATGACTTTAGATATTATTGACTCAACACGATGTGACTTGTAAAAATAGAAAATGAGTAACAGGAAGACCACACAGCACTGCATCTGCCCAATATCACTTAACCGCACCAAGCTAATGTTGCAACAATTATATCATTTTGTCCTGCTTAGTTTTCTTTCCAAACTAAAGTAGATAGAATAAATAAGATACGAACCTGCAAAGGCTGAAGTAAACTATCCAACCATGCTTCCTCTCCTATTTGCTCTCACTAAGGCTTCCTGTATAGTGTGACAGGGAACCAGAAGCTCAGCAAACGAGAGAGAAAGAGAGTGAGCGAGAGAGAGAGAAGGTGTGGCCAAGAGACAAAGAGCACAAGAGCCTTGACAAAAATAAACCAGCATTTAATTCCTCGATGCGCTGAGGGCAACAACACTTTCCTAATACACTCGAAATGCACGAGTAAATGTCCTAAAAAGGAACGGTAGTGCAACGTGCCACAATAAAGTGTCAAAAAATACTTAACCATGTGAAAGAAATTACATTCAACTGGAAATTCCCGTAATGAGAAAGATGAATTGCAATTGTTATACGCAGTAATTATCAGAGTGACTCTGTGGCAGCAGCCAAGGGAATGCAACTTTTATTCAAACATGGAGGAGTGTCCCGTCCATGTCTGTAGCCTGGAAGTGATTTGAGATTTCTCAAGACATGGTTCAAAATAATATTATAAGATGTGCTTGAAAACGGTTGCCACAATGAAGAGCAATTCTCTGACACGTCAGTCCCACCACGAATCATAGCGCAACTGCTGCTAAAGAAAGGTTGAGTAGCACATCCATGAAACCCTTTGCCAAGTTGAACAAACACGCATTGTACTTATTTGGCTCATCTTAAGGATAAACTCAATGAACTAAACTGTATGAAAAAAAAAAACACAAAAATCAATGAAAAGATCCAAAAAAGCCCAGACACAATTTGAAGTTGTATGAAATGAGATGTATGAAAAAAATTCAAATATAAATAAGCCCTGACCATCCATAATTATGGTAACTTACACAAAGTACAGTCCATATAGTACGTACATATCAAGTATTCAAATTATTATGATGAGGACCAATTACTGTAGGGTAGTGATGGGGAAAATGAAGCATCAAATTTGCTTCATGAATCAGTGGTATATTTTTCACTCCTCGAGATGGCAGTATTGAGCTGAAAGCACACAGACTTGCCAATTTTTAAAACTCTTTATTTAAACTAACTGTGCACTCTTGAGTAGTCAAAAAATACAACTGGTTTAGAAGCAAATTTGAAGCTTCATTCTCCCATCACTACAATAATTGTTCTCTGAAGCAAGTCGATTTGCAGTTTTTTTGTTGAGAGATTTTTTTCCCTCATATCGCCCAACACTATTTGAACCCCAAAACCCACAACTGTGGTGGAAGTGCCGACAACTCAACGACAGTGCCACCTTGATTGGGAAAACTCAAAGTATTGATCCTCATCACAAAGCTCCTATTGGCATGACAACAATGAGAAAGGGAATCATGTCCCTTTATGACTGGGTGTGAAATTAAATGCTAATGAAATGCTTGTCCATTTGATGGTGGAGTCGTATACAATGAACCGGTTGCCAGTCATATAAAGCAGATGAAGTCATGGCTAGTTCAATTAGTCATTTTTTTCCCCAGTATTTTTTGCCTGATGGCACGCCTACAGATTTTTCTTATGGACAGTAGGTGCCTTGTTTGTCCAAAGTTTAAACATTTACAGGACTGGTGATTACTTTTTTCCATTACCCTATTTAACATAGTTCTCCTTAGTTGTACAGTTCAGGAGTCAACTTTAGTTTTAGTTTTAATATGCACAGATGAGTAAAATAATTTCTTTTACCTCCAAAAATGCATTAGATGTTTATGCACAATCCCAATGCCTGTAAATTCATATATTTAATTTACTCTCTTTACAATTACTGTGATCAACTAAAATACACATCTTAAGACGACAGGGTAAGCAAAGTACACATTTGGTTGCTCTCAAATGTTTTGCAAAAAATACACTTGTACTGTTTTGCATTCAAACAGAGAGGCAAACGTTATTGTTATTTCTATTATGCTTTGGTTTTCTAGGCCAGATACACCCGACATCAAATGAGTTTGTCACCGCTTCCAGCAAATAAATGTTTAGAACGCTGTTGAATAGAACAGTGAACCAATGTCGCCACCTTCCGTCATCACACGATATTACACTTGCAGCCTGTCTGGCTCTTACCTTCTTTTGAAGAGTTTTAGTCCAGTGAATGATTTGGAGCAGCCAAAAAGCATCTCCTTCTCTTCCTCCATACAGTTTGGAGGGAGGCTGGGGGAGGAATGGGGAATAGGGGAGCAGGTACGTTGTGAAGAAATAGATGAGCTGGAACTAAGTCCCCCATCTCGATCGTCTTTAAATGAATCATCTTCATCGCCTGCTTTTTCCTTGCAAAAACAATCGTGGAGGTTCATCTGTGCACCTAACACCTGGTCGGTGTTGTTGCCATCCATGACAGATAATTTTCGATAGTCCTGGGCTCAAAGGTCTCGGCCTACCTCATTTTGACAGGTGACGCTATCAAAGCTTGAAGAATGATCTTGTTCAAGCATCCTGACCCAAAATCATTGAAGAACACTCTGGGGGGGCTCTAAATGTCTCCAGTGTCACACGATATACGTATAAAATGTTTGATAGCGATGATTACTTCAAGGTATAATACACAACTTGCAAACAAATCTGCAGCGTAAACACCAGCACCAACCATTCACCAAACCCGACGGTACATATATTACAACGTTTAAGGGACTCTTTAAAGACTTCAAATATGGCTACCCTACAAAGGCTACAAAGTCAATAATCCATAAGCCAAAGGTCTTTTAAACAAGGCACACAAGGTGGGTTGGGTGTATGGAGAGAGATTAGTGTTGACTTAATCCTTGCTTGCATTCCTCTCCAACTCAGTAGTTTTTGCAGCGACTCACTCTCGTGTCACGTCACATCTCACTTCTCAGTCCTTGAGTTTTTCTCAGAGGCTTCTTCCTCCTCCATTTCTCTTCTAGAACTTCACACTTAGCTCCTTCCGTCTTTCTCCTCATTTTGGCTGTCGATTTAATCAGTACAGTCCATTACCGTAAACGCTGACACGCACGAGTGCGCATAATACGATTGCCAAGCTCACGCAGGACAAGCGACCGGCACGCACGCGAGCACACTCACGGCAAACGCGTACACAAGCGCGCAGTGATTCTCTCATCCCCACCCGGCTCAAAACACGGAAGTGGCTAATGACAACAGTCCTCCAGATCAGGGCCTCACTGTTAGCTGCCCTGTGACATGCCTGAACAATAAACTTCCACACGCCTCTTAAAAAAAGTATTGCACGTACATAAAAAGAATACAAAAAAAGAAAGTATGGAGCCCTTAGACTTGAAATGGATAAAGATATAATATGCTATGTAGTTGTTTATTCTTTGCCTGTCATGTTACAAGTAAAATACTCCAAATGAAAATGTTACCTGCACTAAAAAAAATACAGTGAAAGTGAAAAAGTAAAATATTACCATAAGGTGTATTGTATTGTATTGTATTGTATTGTATTGTATTGTATTGTATTGTATTGTATTGTATTGTATTGTATTGTATTGTATTGTATTGTATTGTATTGTATTGTATTGTATTGTATTGTATTGTAGTGTAGTGTTGTGCCGTGCATTGCATGGCATTGTATTCTATTCTATTCTATTCTATTCTATTCTATTCTATTCTATTCTATTCTATTCTATTCTATTCTATTCTATTCTAGTCTATTCTATTCTATTCTAGTCTATTCTATTGTAGTCTACCCTCTTCTATTGTAACATGCACCAGTGGTGACACATAACAAAGTACAAATAAAACATTTATTATTTATACTTAGGTAGACTATTTAGAAATCTGAACTTTGACAGTTTATTTTTATTTTCTGTTGATGACAAGTGCCAAATGTAAAAATGGATAAATAACAGACAAATCATTTCAACTCTAACCAGTCAACTTTAATCATTATTTAAGGACGTGGTTTCAATTTCAAGACACCAATCAGTGTTGCGTCCAGGTAGCACCCTATTTTAACAACATAAGAGTGTTATGTTACATCCTTTTATCAGTGGTGGATTTGCAGTGTACACATTGGTGCATGTACACGCACGTACACACCTGCTCACTTTCTCTTTCAACCATCGCCCACTTTGCATTTCCATGACAAATAAAATGCCACTCAGAAGCCTGACACAATTTTCCAAGAGATCCTTTCACCACCCACCGCTGACCCATTTTCTCGGTTTCTCTCCAGCAAAGGACTCTAACTGTAAACTCGTCATCATTAACCCTGAACGTGATCCGGTAGCATTTTGTTTGTCTTATTGTCGCAATATTTATAGCGCTACTCTAAAACAGTAAACACAGTCATATTATTTCTTTTGGATTTTAATCACATTAGTTTATTCCTTACACTGTCTAAAACTGTTTTGTTAGAAAAAATAAATACAAATAAAACAAAATATTTGTTTTTAATTCAATTATTCAGCTCTCTCTATCTGTCCGTCCGCCCCAATATAGGAAATGACTAATTGTATAGGAATTTCTCAACGTCTTTCGTCACGAAATACCTGAT